>NW_026635157.1:11800000-12182500 GCF_028554395.1 Pezoporus wallicus | reverse complement strand
AGATATTTCAGGGTGGTCTAACTAAAAATGGCAGAAAAACGCTCAAAGACTAAATGAACTTGTTATGAATGCTGGAAATTTCACAGCCTTGTATTCATTGCTTTGCAACAACAGCAACCTCTTAGGACTAAAAAGATGTCTTTGAAAGAGAGGAATGCGTGCAATGGGATGAGAGAGAAAAGCTGCTGTGCACGGAATATCATTTATGATGAACCTGAGGTGGTGAACAAATTTGGGAAGTGAGTTTAAAGGAAACTAAAGCATCCAGTCTGTATTTGTCTCTTTTGCAAGATCTTTCCTACTGACTTTGAGTCCTTTGTGAAGCTGATGATATTCACCTTTATCACACTGCCCTTTTTTCCTGTGGTTTGGAGCAGATCCTGGTGACACCATAGTGTGACCATCTCAGAGTGAGTCTATACCTGATGTCTCAGCATGTGAACAGGAGCATGCCCACAGTCATTCATTTGTGCTGAGATAGCCTGGATTATTAATAGTATGAACTATAAAAAAGATAATACTTTTGTTAAGATGAAAAATATGGCCATTTTCCTTGGGAAAAATTCAGATATTGGCATTTTTGGCCAGCAAATTCCATGTCATGGTCATTTCCCTGCACTGTGGGTATGTTCATTCAAAGATTTCTTTGGAGTGTGAATCAAACACAGATTGGTGGCTCTTGTCAAACACCGCTGGGGCTGCTGAAGACTCTTAGGGCTAAAAGACTAATTCTGGTACCCGCTCTCAGTGTGTTTTCCAGCACAGGTTACAACATGGTGTTTCGCAGTGTGGCAGTGTGGGCATCTGTGTTTGTTAGGTTTTGAGGGTGATTCCTGAAACACCACGTCCCTCAGACCAATGCCGGGTGCCTGTTCTGCGGGGCACCCTGTCAGCTGGTAATGTCGCAGGCTACTGAGAAAATACACCACATCTCTCCTGAAGAGAGAGCAAACCTCCCACCCACCCCAGATTCCTCCCCGAGCTAGCTGGGAGATAAAAGACAAGACAAGGTGGGACCACCCCTCTTTCCACTGCAGTGCAGAGGGTAACTCAGCACAGGCACAAGTTAGATTTCAAAGCTCTGCCACCACAATCCAGAGGGAGGTTTTATTCAGATTCAGGGTCCTGTGGCATGTACCTGTGTTTGACAGGGGTCTGCCCCAGTGCTAGCAAGTGATTTTTCTATCTTGAAAGAACCTGAACAAAACCTCTTAATTTTTTCATATAATTTTTTTCCAAAGTAAGTGATCTGCAGGCATCTACCCAGAATATCATTAACAGAGAAAGGGAAGCTGAATTTATTGTACCCAAATGTTAAACTTGGTGTTTACAGGAATTCTGATCTTTAAAATTCTTGCTAAACATAATCTATTTTGTGTATGTTATAGTAACCCTGTCTGGGACTTTAAATAATAACAGAAGACTATAAAAACTAAAATTTCTTTTTTCAACTCATTAGATGCATTTATAGATTTAGAATATTCTGTATACTCCATTTTCTACTTCAACATACAAAAATTAAAAGCCTTAAAATTTAACTAGAAACACAGAGCTTAAAAATGTTTTGTTTCTGGCCTGTGTTGTATTAACATTGCTTTTCATTATAGGGTGATGCTGGGGAAATGGTGAATTTTGTTGACAGTGTTATCAATTATGTACTTTCAAAATAAAGCTTTACATTTTGTTACTAATGGGGGGAAAAAACTGGGCCAAATTTGACTCATGTAGCTTGACTGAATCACTAGCATCATCAGATTTATGTTAAGGCTGGGCTGGGTTGAATTTTCCCTCACTGAGGAGAAAGCTTGAGACGTTTGGCACTTAATTAGGAGAAACACACAAGCATATAAATGCTGCTCTTAAGTAGGATTAAGCAAGGAGTGCAGAGTTCAATGTGTGTACGGTACAGAAAGGGACTTCTGGAGGCTCCTTCTGCAGGGGTGAGTGGCTGCTCGGACCCCGGCAACGTGCCTGACAGAGGCTGAGTCCTGGGCATGCTGCAGGCAGGGCTGTCCCCGTCTCAGTAGACTGAGGTACAGCAGGGAGCGTGGCAGATTTACCTTGCCTTGCTAGCACAGGAAAAGAAGATTGCCATGCTGTTGTAAGGCTTTTACCTCAGACAAGTTATTTTGCATGACTTAAAGAGATTTGCAAGATCAGCCCCATACCTAGAAAGCTGGGAGTGCTTTCTGACTCCCATCTGGGGACACCACAGAAGTATGGAAAATGTAAGAGGTATTTCCATCCAGGTGTGTCTCATGACCTGGCTTCCAAAGGGAGAAGATGCAGAATGTGGGCTAGACATATGGTCTGAACCGGCACACAATCCTGGTAGTTAGAGGAGGGTGTGAAGAGCTGAGGAGGGCACTGATGCACAGTGTGTGCTTGGCCTGTCTCTCTCTCTCACGTAAAATCTGTCATAATCCACCACAAACTAGTGGTGAATACTGACCCCATGGCTACAAAAATGTGGTAAATCCAGAAATTCACATTTCTGAGAGCTGGAAACCTATACATAATTTCCAGCCTGAATTTCTTAATGGCTGGTTTATATCTCTTTGTTTTCCTGCCAATTCATTGTCTTTAAGTTTAAAATGCTCATTCTCTTTTCTGGTGTTTATACTCCAGCTGTATTTGCAAAGAGCAAGTGTATCCCCTCTCAGGCGTGGATCTGCTTGTCTAAATAAGCCACTGCCTTTTAATTTCCTCTTGTAAAATAAACTGTCCATTGCTTGGATCATGCCAGTAGCACCTGTTCTGGTATGAGTTTCCTTTCTGACAACGTGGGTGACCCAAATAGCCAGCAACGCTTGAGCTTTCACAAGGGCCTTGTACAGGTGGCTTTCATGGTCCCAGAAACACCTTGCTGGATTCATTTTCAGATCACGTTGCCTTTTTTTTAAGTACACCATGTGGTGTATAGGCATCCTGGTATATGCAGCTTGTTTTCACTGCTGAAGAAGTAGCCAGAGAGTTTGAGTCTAGAAGCTCACAGTAGCCCTAAAGCTTGTAAACTCCAGTTATGTGATCCCAACTTTCAAAAAAGTACAGCTAAATGTTCAGTGGAAGAGAGTGAACCAAAGCAGTAAAAGAGCAGATGCCTTGTTTATGATGTCAAAATTGCTTCCATGGTATCATGTTAGATTTGGAAGCATTTGCATACGCAGAGATGTAATTCTTTTCTCTAACCATGGTGTTAGACAAAACCCAAGATGATGGTATTAATTAAGCAATACAGCAATACAGAATCTGTGTGGGATGTAGGTAGTTTTGAAAGGATTTAGCGCTGTATAAATAAAGTGCATCTGGAAAGTAAAGCTTCTGGTACCCCAGCGAACTCCCTCCCACCCATTGGATTACTTTTTGGCTGTGCTCGCCTGCCTCAATCAGTGTGATCCAGCAGCAGGCTCGCCTCCATTGCTTTGCTCTCTCTCATCGCTGTATCCAAATTTCAGGGATACCTGTGCAGTTTCTCAGGACATTTGATATTGTTTAGGTTTTTTGTTTTGTTTTTTTTTTGCTGAAGGTTTCAGCTCAAGTGGAGGACATTTCAGGTCAGCCAATGGGTTTCTTAAGTACTTCAATCTGTGTCTCATTGGTAATATTGCTTGTATAAAATTGCTTGTTATTGTTCAAAATTTCAATATCTTTCATGCAATGATGGATTTATAAGCAAAATATTGTTATTCAGTTAAACAAAACACGATCAATGTTTTGTCAAGGTGTTACATCTATTATAGAGCTGACTTACAAATATCCACAATATAAACAAATCTGGAATGCCTTTTTAAAATTTATAGCTCCTTCTGAACTTGTATCGTCTTTATAACCTGCTAGAAATCTAAATTCAACCTTAGTACCATATGTATCATAGAAGAACCTTTGTTGGAATTTACTTCCCATCCAATATCACAACACATATGTTACACAACATAGAAAAAATGTGTAATATTTAATTTTCCCCTCACTGTGGCCCCATGCTTTCTTTGCTTTCTTTTCTCCTTCCAGATTGTAACTCAATATACCAAATATTGGAAAAGCTTGATAAAGAATGTCAGCATAAATGAAACTTCCAATATTCAGTCAACTGAAGACATGCTAAAATATTTGTATTTAGAAAGGAGTCTTAATATCTTCCATTATGGCAATGACCTAGGTGGAAAGGAAGAGTGTGGGTTTGTGTATTTGTGTGTATGTATGTGAATTTATCTCTGTGTACAAGTATGTGTATATATGTGGTTGAAATGGAAGACCCTGCCTTTTGCCTGCTGGCTTCTTATTTAACTGTGGTTGTCACAGACAGGATGAAGTTTCTGCTGCAAAAATAATAATTCATGTCTTATTACCAACAGTAATAATACTTGCTGGTATTAAAAACTCTTAAAATGTGGCCTGGAAAGAGTAAAAATAAATAAAAGATCATATAAAAGGGGTGCTAGCTGCCCATGCCAGGAGGAAATTGCTTGGCAAAGACAATCTGAAATCCTTTAAAAGCCGTTTTGTGTACCAGTTTCGGAGTGATGCTGGCCTGACTTCCAGCTGACTAATGGCAGCTCCATGGAGAGTAACATCAGTGCCCATTCCTTAGTTATTACCAATAATATATCACTTGGAAAATAAACAGAAAGATAAATGACAGGGCAGATGTCTAATGAGGCAGAGGTTAAGGAGTGTTAAACTGTGCTGGACACCATCCGACATGCTGGTGTTAAATTATGCTGAATGCCCTGAGCTCCCTCCCCATAAAAGGTCAATGCTCTGGGTATGTTCCTGGATGATTTATGAAATCAAAGAATGGCCCACATGCCTATCTCTCTGGGAGGTGAGCAGCCTGCAACATTGTCAACTGCAGCCCCATAATAAACCAAATTTAAACATCACTCAAATCAATCTATCTTCATCACTTGCTCCATTGCAAGCCCTCTTCTGTCTTGTTCTCACCAGCCAGCCATGACATGGTGTATTGTTTTTCATATACATCCCTGTAGCTATTTTAGAAGCCTGCGGTGTTCTCCGCTAAAGTTAGAAACTCCCTGAAAATGGCTGTTTCTTTTGGACTAGGTCAGATTTGCTCAGTCTCTCTGCTGTTTCCATGCTGTAGGTGGCTGATTAGATAGCATTTGCCTGTCCTCAGAATCATTTGTCCTGTGTTTGTAGGTTAGATGCAAATATGACATTTATAAAGAAAATATTTTTTTCATTCTATATTTAATTACAGCATAATGAACGAGCTTTATCCTTCATGCAGTAAGAGTTAGACTCCCTATACCTCAAATCTTTCTGAAGCTAATCTCACACTGTGCCACCACAGGAATCCATTTGTATTGCCTGCAGTGCCACCTATATTCATGGGCAATGAGATATTTACTAGCTGTAGTTGATGTGAATAGTAATGCTTTCTGTACTTCCAGCTGTTGCCCACTCTTTCAGCTTTGTTTTTTTGCATCTCAGTGTCTACTTTCTACTCGATGGAAAGGTGCTATGTAACTAAAGTGTATCTTCACTACATTTGAGGCTGCGTGGCTTTATAATTTTCTCCCCATTCCTGTTTCTTAAGATACATCATGACTTTCTTCAGTTTCTTAAGACTCACCACCATGTCCTATTTACTAGAGGAGGCTTGGGAAGAAGGAGAAGCAGTTCCTTGTAAGACCATTTTGATTTTAGTTCTCCACCTGCAGAGCAGGGTCAGCACTTCCACCTTCTGTCCACGTCCTATGCAAGCAAAGTGAAGGAAAGATCCTGGTGAAGGAGTGGGGTACCAGGACCCAGTTTTCACTACCTTTTCAAACAACTCATTTGAGAATCTGGAGGTCTCATGAGATGGAGCCATTTGAAAGCCTTGTTAAAGTGAGTTGTTTCACAAATACTGGACATAAATATGGTGGCTGAGGGTAAGGGACTTTCCTCCTCAAAGAAATCCTAGAACTGCCTGTTAGCAGATGCACTGGGTACCCCTAGCTGTTGTTCAACAGAAGGGCAGCAAAAAGGTACACCTTCTGACTCCTGCCTCATTTTTCTTCTAGGCTTTTAGTGTAATTTGCCACTGAAACCAGTGTGAATGTTGTACAGAAAGAGTCAGAATGGTAGCTCAATCTTTTCTGCTGTCCAGCGGGACCTTCTCATAAACAGGGTGCGGACTCCTGACAGTCACTGGAAGTGCTTCCCAGAAAGGACTGTGACTTTCCAGATGGACAAAGTGATTTATTATTAGAATAACTCAGAGGGGTGTGACTTAACAACTGCTATAATTGAAAAATGAGACCAAAGGCACAGAACTTGTTAGAACTCCTTGGACTAAAGTTCTGATAATGCATTGTTGCCAATAATGTGATATTTTTCCTGGCTTTATGGTTTATTGGTCACAGGACTGTGGGACATCCCAGGGAAGGTGGAGTATGATGAGGGGTGTTTTAGATGTGATCAGATCTAAGAAATGGAAAGTGTCAGAGAACTAGAGTTATGGTAGGGAAGATGCAAGAACTCTGACAAATATCAGAAGACAATTTTCTGCTAAGTCAGTGCCTACAAGAAATTCTCTTGAAAAATATGATGCAAAACTGGTACAAAAACCTTTTAATCTGATCAGTTACCTGATTTAATTAAAAGTCCGCAATAGCTAATATGAGCTGAACAGAGATACCAAGTTTACAAAAAAAAAAAAAAAAGAACTAATAAAATCAATAAAGGCTTTCTTGAGGATAAGAGAGAACTTAACTTTTATATTTTTCAGCCAACTGAAGTTTGATGTTACTACTGAAATCCTTGGAAGGTATCTACACTAAAAGCAGGTTGATCTTTTCATCAAAATGGACAACTAGTCATGCTTAGCTTTATGCAAACAGGCAGGCTTGGGCTGATGGAGGAAAGGTTCATCATACCTGAGGCTAAGCACATTATTCTCTTCGTTGCCTGACTGTAGAAAAAGACGTTACTCAGCCATACTAACTGAAGACCTACAAGCCCTGAGTAGTCAGCGATACCTCTTTGCTTTTCCTGCCTTCCTCCTTTTGCTCATTTTTCTTGCTTGCTTGTGAAGCCGGTTGCTCTGCTCAACACTCCTTCAAGTTTTTCAGTGCTCAGGTGAGTGAAATCACCTCAAAACGCTTTGGCCCATGTCCAGGCAACAAGACACTTTCTTTCTCTTTTTTGTCTGATTTTATTCCCACTTGCAGATATCCCCTTGCAGATAGTGCATCATTTAAGGTCAGAAGACACAGTAGGATTTATATTCTAATGGCCACCAAGAGGGAATCTTGCTAATGTCAGAGGTCAAATACTTATTTCAAGAACACTTTATGCAGTAGCAATAAAAAATTCATCCATGCACCAATAAAAAAGCCCTCTGGGCCTCCATACAGCTGTGGGTATTATATGTGTTCCTCTATATGAGAACAATAAGTGTTTTCCTGTGTTTTGTTCCACATGGGCTTTATGATTCTGTAAGCTTTTTTGTGTTTTCAATGAAAAAAAGATTAGATGGGGCCAGTTGAGCAACAGCAATTCTAGTTGCGATCTCAGTACTTTAAGTCTTCTCCAAAAAAGTGATTTAGAGGCAGTCAACAGATTTGAGTGTCGTCCAGTTTGGGGATACAGGTCATAAACATTGACACATCATAATAATATGGCGAACTATTATAATGGCGCCTGGTAGCATGGCTGCAGCTAAAGAGCTGTCAGCAATTTAAAGCTATGTGGAGAAATTTTGAACATGAAGTACAAGGGGTGAATTTTGGCTTTATGCCTGTGTCATCAAAGAGCAAAAAAGCGCTTTTAAAGAGTTCAGTTTCTCTGGATGTATTTTTTCTATCCTTTGTTTGTTGCCAAAAGTGGAGCTATTATTTTAGTGAAAAATACTTTCCTCTCCTTTCTTTTGAGAAGGGGAGCCAGTGTCATACTATAGCAGTGGAACTAAATGGACAGGAGGGTAGAAAAGGGTCAAAGAGTAAAGTGTGCTGTCTGCTTGGAAAGGCAAAACTTTAGCAATGTAACCAATAAACACTCTGAGTACTTGTAAATGAGAAAAAAAGGATGCTCTGTATTAAGAAGGACCTGAAAAGAAAGAAAGCCTGCTAGTATAAATTGCCATGCAACCTCCCCCCCCCCCCCCAATTATCTGGTTTCTCACATGAAATGCATTTTCATTGTTTAGAGATGATAAAGAAGAGAGCAAGATTTGGTTTGGAAAATCCTCATTTAGGAGTAATTTCATGGAGATATTCAGCTGTGCACTTCAGTGACTGTCCTAGATTGAGGAACTATTAATTTAATTAAAAGTATTCAAATGTTTCTGTAGAGCAGTTGAGAACAAGTCTGCACAGTGCACAGGTAAAACTTTTTTTTTGTGGTCCAAATTAGCCAGTGGAACAGTGTTTTCCTATGGTAGTCTTTCTGTTTAAGAAGGAAAATTTATTTTCCAAGGTCATTACTAATAAAACTCTCATCATCCGTTTCAGTTGTTTTTGCATGTAGAGGTTATTTGGAGAAGGAGTGCAAATGATGTAGTTGTGTTGATACCTGATGGGGGGTACTACACCTTCCTTAATGCACACAAATAAATTGCTATAAGTTTGGGAGGTGCATCCCTTCTCATTAAAAGCAGTAAGTTATTTGGATCACTGAGTTTTTCCCCTTGCCATTTACATCTTGAAATCTGATCATCTTCTTCTCATAGAAGTAGATGGAAAAAATCCCATTGACTGTAACACTAGAGGTTTTCTTCCTGGGGAGAAAGAGTGCCTTCTTGCTTAATTCTTAACTAGTTTTTGTACTGAAAACTATAAATCTTTCAGTCCCGGTTTCCTGACACACTCAAGTGGAAACCAAAAAATATCCTTATTTTTACTTTTATTACATATCAAATTTTGCAAAGCTTTCTCTGCCAACACAAATGACTATCATTTAGGAAGCAAGATTGTGAAATGGCTGAAAGCTGGTGATATCCACTTAATGAGCAGTACAATCTTGCTCTGAAATGCATTTCTAATGGCAGAATTCAAATCACATCCTTGCAAGGCTGTTCAAAAAGAAAATTTCACAGATCCAGTTAGCAGTTCCAGTCCAGATCTACATTTTTTTGATATTTTCAGACTATTTATTCAATTTTAAGGAGGGATTTTGTCTATCTTTTCTTTATTTCCACATACTTAAAATAATGTGTTTGATTTTCTGTGACCCACAACAGTCATTTTGTAGTATAAGTAAGCAGAAACTATGAGGGAGGACATGGTAACAGTCCTTTGGGCTCCTTCTGTGCTCAGCAATAGTTCATGACTCACTCTGATTTTGTGATGAGATCAGTTTCAAAGTGATCCAGCTGTAAATGATTACCTGGTCCTACCGGCTGGAGAGTCAAAGGTGCTTTGACCATAGTGTTAAACAGATAAATCACCTGCATTGTTGAAATATGTCTAAAGATGTTTTACACAAAGTAGAATGGCCTCCAAAGAAGCAGGATTAAGGCTTCCCACCTAACAGGACTTCACTGGCAGTTGATTAGGCCACTCATTGGAGTGGTGGGTGGTTGCAGTTCATATTCCTGCAGGGACTCAACCCTCCAATGGATTTTTTTTCTTTTTTTTTTTTTTTTTTAATTTGAGGAAAGGAAAACAGCACAAAAAATTAAATTTAAGCCCAGATTTTGTGGTGGTTTTTAATTATTATTTTATTTTTTATTTTAAATTTTATTTTATTGGCTTTTTATTTTTTTAATGTTTTATTTAATTTTATTTCTCTGCTGACTCAAAGGTTAAGTTATGTCCAAAGATCTACATGTGACCAACCAGGCAAGGGGATGTATTTCTGGGATGGCATGCATTTTGCAATGAGTGCAGGAGAAAGCTGCTGAGCCTTCAGTTCAGTAGAACCTTAAAACATGAATTTGGAGGTCTGGTGTGTAATTAAAATCAACAGACAACTGGCTTAGTATGTTACTAAATTGAGGCAGTAGCCTCTGTGAGAGTGTCTGTGTGTCTATAAAATGAAAATAGTGTTTATTGGTTGTATTTTACAGCTGCACTGAAGATTAAACTCAGACCCTAGAGAGACTTGATATCTGAGATAGACACTGCAGACAGGACAGCATACTATTAAAAACGTCTTTTGTGATGACTTTTGGCAGTAGCTACACTTCCTGTTTTTACAATACATTTCTTTTTTTTGTCCAAGTCCCATAATAAGGAATAAGACACTTGCACCATTAAATCTGACAGCTTTTTGCATAATTTGGCAGGGATTTGGAATGACCATGTGAATCAAGAGCAAATGTTTTTACACCCTGGAGTGACAAAATACTCAGGGCATTGAATGGAAAGATATTGAATGTTTTCCTTTGGCACTATGCATTTCCAAATGAAATTTTTCTGCCAATTATTGAATATTAGACCTATAAAAAAGTCATAGAATCATAGAATGGTTTGGTTTGGAATGGACCTTAAAGCTCATCTAGTTCCAATCCCCCTGCCATGGGCAGGGATACCTTCCTCCAGGTTGCTCAAAGCCCCATCCAACCTGGCCTTGACACTGCCAGGGATGGGGCAGCCACGACTTCTCTGGGCAACCTGTGTCACTGCCTCACCACTTCACAGTAAGTGAAGTAAGTGCCTCATGTCTAATTTAAATCTATCTTCTAGAAAAATAAATAAAATATTTGAAGGTGTTAACTTTAATGTCATTGTGCTCCTCCTGCAATTGCATTCTAATGAGAAGGAGCTGGAAATGGCAAATGCAAAAAGTCCTGCAAAACTGATGAGCTAAATGGAAAGTAGGAGACTTTATATCGAGATAGCAGTAGCCAAGGAGACAGTTTTCTCCAGTTTTCTCATTGAAAGATGTCTGTAATACAATATCTGGAGATGCTCTGAGGATGTTCCCTCTCTGGACTGTAAATGCCATTTGCTCCTGATTCACACATCCATTCCAAACTTGGAAAAAATGCTTCATCTCCTCTCCAAACCAACCACAAAGGCTATATGTTATTCTGTGAATAGCTGAACAAGTAAAGCCTGTTCTGCTGTGGAAATGTACCACCTTCCCTTCGCACCACAGTGATCTTTGCTCTCTCTGAAGCCCTCTGTTTTTCCTACTGCAATACTTCATTCTCCCACTCACCCATACTCTACAAATTATTATTCTTTGGTCTTTTTTACACCTCCCTCACCTGCAGCCTCGCCATACCTGCTTCTCTACACCCTTTAACCTGGATTCCCTCTTACCTTTCAAACTGTCTGCCTGGACAAAGTTATACAGAAGCTGCTTCCAGCTGGTCTGAAATGTGAATATTTTTCCCTGCTGCAGTTGCTGACTTATATGAAGCTGAAGAATTTTCTCTGTTAAGGATTTCTGTCCCCTCACCATGTTTATTTGAAAAAAACTTTATATTGTTGTATTCCAGTGGTGCAGACCAAATGCTGTACCAAGAAGAAGTTTCAAAGAAGTTAGACTATAGATCCTTGAGTAATTGCACTGCTTGAGTCCATCTCATACACTGATTTGCCCCCCAGTCCTCCAAACACTGCTGGCCAGAGCAAATCTCTATGTATTCTGTTTACTCAGATAGGCAGTGGTTATTATTGCTTCCTAATTGCAGGTCTGCTGTTAGAGGTAAATGATGTGGGCAATAGCACTTTATTAAGGTCCTGTTTGACCCAAGGTCCTGTTTCAATCTATGTAAAATTCTTATAATCTTGGAAGATGAAGTCTGATATCCTGAAGCTTGCTAGTACTCCCATGGAAAAGAGAGAGGAATTAGATGGTGCAGTCATGATGTGTCCCCCAGACAGCTGTCCCTGCAGCTAGAGAGACCTTGCTTGCTGACTGCAAAGGCTCTACAATGGTTTTGCCTGCTTATATTGTGGAAGCATGTCTGATCTCCGTCAGACACAGCCCATGTCTCCTCCCTTGGGATATCATGTCCCTTCTTAGAGTTGTTTTGGGATGGTTTCTGTTCTGAAACCAAGAAGTAATTGACATCATCTGTTTAATTTTTATGATAGGTGGTACTGAAGAAAAGTTATACCTGTTATAGCAGGATGTCACTTGGCAGCCATTAATTATAGAGAAAAAAAGCAACACGTAAGTAGGCAAAGTTCAATTTCAATCACTCCTGACCAGTGACGCATGGGAAATTATTCTGTTATGTAAAAAGCTTGCATTCTGTAAAACTTTAATTAAAAAAAAAAAAGAAAGAGAAAACCTGGCCACACTGGGACAAATAAAAAGATTTCAAAGTTTTTTGAGAGAATATTTACCTTCCCCATCACTCTTTTCTCTCGGGAATCATGAAAATTTTATGAGTGGATATTTAATTTTCTACCACTTCTGAAGCCCTAGAGGAGGCAGTGGAGTCCATAAAATTTCCTTCCTTTGCTGTCTGAACAGGCTGAAATAATTCTTATTTTTTTTTCTTTTTGTCCTTTCTGTAGCTATTACGTAGATGTGTTCAACACCTACAGAGGTGGATTAAATAAAACTGTATTCAAATAATCGTAATAAAGTCTGGTGCCTGTCAAGATCTTAGACTAAGCCAAAGCGAATATATTTGAGGGCCACTTACATAAAATCTTAAAGATCCAGTGACTGCTTACAAATGGTGGAATGTGAAATACAACTGAAATCAGGACTTCACTTTCCTGTTCTTCTGGATTTCATTAAAAGTAAGCTTACATTAGATGTTTTTAACGAAGCCTTTTAGGCAACAAATAAAACATCCACAAAAAGGATCCTAGTTTGCTATCCTTATTTGTTCTAACATCTTAAAACCCCAGCAAATCAAGGCCAAAATCTAGCACTCCCTCCTCCCCAGCTGAAACATTTTGGACAGAGATGAAATGAACACAAAATGAATCTAGTTAATTAAAATGCATTTTCAAATGTTCTGCATTTATGGACAGAGAATGCTGTAGAGGCCCACTATATAAATGAGTCCAAAAATAATCACATAATTAGGATAGATAGATCTATCCATGGCTATTATAATTGATGGTCAGGCTTCAACCTCTGCCTCAGTGAGTCCCTGAGCTATGATGTATTGGAAGGCCAGAAGAAAGGCTATTTTAGAAAAGCTGTCTTCTTGAAATGTCTACCTACATCCTTTACTGGCCAATATTATACACAGGATGTTGGACTAAAAGGATTTTTGTTCTGGTGCAATGCTACCATTCTTATTCATAGAATCATAGAAAGGGTTGGAAAGGACCTTAAGATCATCTAGTTCCAACCCCCCCTGCCATGGGCAGGGACACCTCACACTAAACCATCTCACCCAAGGCTCTGTCCAACCTGGCCTTGAACACTGCCAGGGATGGAGCATTCACGACTTCCTTGGGCAGCCCATTCCAGTGCCTCACCCCCCTTACAGTAAAGAACTTCTTCCTTATATCCAATCTAAACTTCCCCTGTTAAAGTTAAAATAAATATTAATAATAATATAACTAGTAACAAGATAGGCACTTAAGCTGGCTTTCAACTGTTTTTCTGCAATCAGATGTGACTCTAAATAATTAAACGTGTCCCAGCCTGCTCCCGTCTTTGATTAGTTCAGATTACTCCTATTTTTTCAGATATCAATGGCCTTTACCATACCATCATTGAAATTTTGTTGTTCTGTTAATTTTGTTAATAACCACTAAAAATGGTTCAGACTGGCAGCCAATGCTATCATCACCCATACTTTCCTGCAAAATCATATTATAAATGTTACCTAAAGGATTGTTTGTGGTTCAATCTCATTTATGAAATTCCAAGACAAAAATGCCTCTCCTAGTTGCTAGGGAAGCAGACCAGAATGCCGCTTGAAAATTTTGTTCTAAATGCAATTGTGCTTGTAAAGGTGGCTTTTTTTTATCAACCACCTGTCTGACTTCCCTTGTCTGACAATGACTGTATAGTGTAACGTAACTAACACCAATGGGTTAGGGAACTATCTGCTTTTCCCCTTTCAGTGCTTCTTAGTCATGTCTAAAAAAGTTATTTACAAAAAGGTTAAATAGCAGACAAGAAATCTTTCCTTCCAAATGAATGCTCAGGATGAATGGCAGCTGTTACATGATTGACAGCCTGAGAGAAGTAGATTCTGTACCTTGAGCTGTCTCTGGCTGCCATTTGATAATCTTCTGGAGAAGAAAACACCCAAACACATGCAAACACAGTATTACAGGCTGAGCTTTCAAAGGCCAATTGGATAGTTGCTGCAATTTTCATTTTGTTTGGGAAAATTTCTATTTCAGTACTTACATCACGTAAGAAACTAAGAATGTATAAATTTCCCTTAAAAAATCTCTTTGTAAGTGGTTTACTCAGAAGTGAATGTATAATGCTATTTTTCTGTCAACTAGGTACATTTACAACTTGAATAACATGCAGCTCTTGAACTAACTTGTAATTTCTGCTACTTGGACTTAGATAAGGGAAGTCAATCCAAAGATGCTGAAATTAGGAGAAAAAATTTGAATATGGTTTTGTTAGTTTTTTTGTTTCAGCCATATTTCTTCTCATTCATTCCTCTCAACTTCTTTATCTTCCAGTTTGTAAAGTAGACAAGTATTTTGTGTCCAAAGTGTTAGGTAGGAACAAATGATAATACCACATTTTCTGTCCCTGTAATGAAAGATACACCTGATTTAAATCCCTTCAGTTTTATTTATGTGTATTGCTGCTAAAAACACCAAAGGTACGTGCCCATATATATCAAAGAATATTGATAGGTGATGTAATTCATATTTCATGGTGATGCCAAGGAAATATCACCCTGTCACCAAATGCCAAAATACAACTAAAGCTTATTTATAAGGTATCAGAAGAGCGCAGGCAGTTGTGGGTAAAAGCGGTAGTTGTTTTTCTATCAGCTCCTTCCCTGCTGGTCTCATCTCAGGGTAAATTCAGGACCAGCACATCATACTAATATTTTCTAAGTTAATGGGTAAAAATATCAGTTCTAATGAGAGCTCATCACTGTGTGTAAGTATTTACAGCAGTATAAATTCATAGCAATTCCACCAATATTTGCAAAGCTCAGCTATAAATAAAATGTCAGTCTGCCAGTGTTACAGTACTCACATGCTTTTTGAAACTGTCACAGGCAGAAGTCTTTCAAAAGGGAGGACTGGATTTTGATTTTGAATGATGTCCCGTATATCAAGAAAGAAATATTGCTTATGCAGTGCTTTCCCAAGCAGAAGGTCATTTGCAAAGTGGTTTGAAGGAGGCAGTTGATCAAATTTTCCATTGTGCCTTAACAGCATGTCATCAGGAATGTTCATTTCTTGGTGGTAGGACAGATTCTTGGACTAAGGAGACATTTCCAAAAGGTCATCAATCTGACCTTTTGCATCACAATAATATTTTGACACAGTAGTGGCCTAAGTCCTGGTACCTACTTAGAGGGCTTCTCTCTGCCCCCTAGGGCACCTGCTTAGAGGGTACCTACTTAGAGGATTTCTCTGCCCACTAGTGCCAAGCCAGCTAGCCAAGCTAACTCTGCAGAGTAGAGAGAGAGACGTGAGCATGTCATCCATGGAAAACAGCACTCTATGTAATGTATTATCAGTGAGAAATTTAGAGAATGTGCATGAGTTGAAGTTGAAAGACTGCTTTTCACTGCTTTGGATTGCATCTCTGAATTCTCTAAGCCAGCCCTTATAGAAATGTGAGAGGAAATGGTGGTGCCTGCTGTCTTCTCTTGCTCTTCAGGTGGATTGATGAAGCGTGCAGTGACCCAAATAAGGAAAAAAGAAATACATAAATAAAAATTATGTATCACAATTAAGGAATTAACCTGACTTCTAGTAAATAATTTTATTTTCAAGGTTCATCTGATGGTGACTGTAATCTGTGTTTTACTCATCTCGGTGAGTTCCTTTACATAATGCTGTAGGTGCAGTTACCAGCTCTGTCTCATGTCTTTGCCCAAAAACTAGTAATTGTTCATTGGTGTGTAACTTGATATGAAGTAATTTCATCACTGATTATATCAGGCCCAAGCCTGATACTTGGGCACTCTTCTGCCTTCCAGGGATAATTGGTAACTAAAGACAAATCCTCTAAATCATGAACAACTGCTCTGTTCACTAGGTTTTTGGTTTTGAGTAGGTGTACCTTGACAAAAGGAGGAAATTCAACTGGAGAAAGAAGCAGATAAAGGGAATTACTTATCCTTGCCTTGGTTTTTGTGGATCCCTCTCCAAATTAGAAAAGGAAAGAGTTTGGGTTTTTCTGTGAGTCCTAGATCTACCATAAGGAGATGTGTGCTTTGGGAATGTCCGTGACCAGATAGCTGGATGCTATGGGAACTTCACTGAGAGCAAATTTGACATCTAAGGGCTCAATCATCAGAAAGACAATGAGAAGTGTCACATTGAACTATTATCTGCACTCAATGCATGATAATCAGAAGAGGTCAGACAGTTGGTTGCAGCCCTCTGTTTAAATTAGTTTGTTGAGTTCTGACTTTATGAACTTTCCCAATGGAAATGATGGCTAAGTCTTTAGTGAGTTGTAAGTCAAACTTATGCCATAGAAGGTGAGACATGTGCTGGACAGTGCAAATCAGTGACAAAAATAAGCACTGCTCCATTTAGGGATATATGTGCTATCAGGTTTGGGGTTGTGGAGTTTGTCTTTGTTGTTGTTGTCTGGTTTTTTTTAATCACCATATTTTAAAAGCTTTTATATGTTAGTTTTTTTTATGAGTAAGGTGATTTAGTTATCAGATATATTTGAAACAAAATGCTTTGTTTCTTATGTAGGTCTTCTCTGAACCTCTCTGATACGGAACACAGAATGGAGAGGTCCTTGTGCCATTACTCTTTGATTTAAAAATAGAGTAACCAATTCTTCACAGACTTCCAGTAACACCATTTAACTTCCAAAATTTGAACAGTGAACTCAGGAAGACTTTTGTTCTGTCTGGGAGAAGTTATTATTTTCTCTTCTATAGTGTCCATTGTCCTTCTTTCCCATGTATGTCACTGCTTTTGGGCCAGTACTTAAAATGTCCTGGACCCACGGCATTTTGAAAATACACTGGTAAGTTTTTTACTATCTCTGAAATTTAATCCTACAGGGGCCTTGAAATTTCTTTTGTGTTGAATAAGGTATTAAGAATGAACATGGGAGCTTGCCAGCAACCCCGAATCAAGTTTATTTTTAATTAAAAACATTGTTTTGGGATGGAGGATAAGGAGGAAGGATTTTAAGGAGAAAAAGAAAATATTCCTTTTGAAAAATGCTCTTAAACTGTAAGAAATTGGATTAAATTAGAAAGATGGGATCAAATTGCAAGAAGCAGATTTTGATTTAAGAGAACATGAAATATTTAGCAAAATCTTAAAAGAAATAATATTGAAACAGTGCTCATGTTTAATGGAGGTGAATGACCCACATTGTCCACATATTATCTTGAAATATAATTAAGGGGGTATAAGCACTTTGTACTTTTCTATTTGTCTGGTTATGAATAAAGATTAACACAGCAAGACATCCTCTGGAAGCTGAAGTAGCAGGAATGTCAGGTCTGTCTTCCCTTTCATAGTTACTATTTAAAGCAGAAAATGAATCTGAACTGGATTATATTTTCAACTCTACTGGAATTTTTGACAGACTTGATAAACCCGATACTTCGTAACAATTATGAGTCTGCCACATGTCAATGTACAATTGTAGAAGAGCTATCTACTGGCCACTCCTGTGTGTCATATCTTGATTTGAAGGTACAATGCTTTAATGGGCCAAGAGCATCCTATGCTAGACTGAAGTTCCAGTGGTGAGAATGCGTGCTGCATCAAGACTTTCTGTTGCCTGCTTGATGCTCATGACCCAAGCTTTTCTCCTCTGTTTTCTCTTTTGTTTCTGAAAAGAATTAATTCCCCCTCTTCCCCATTTCATTTGGCAAACCCTGGGAAGATAGAATTTCTCCCTCTACATTTTTGTATACCTTAGGGAGTCTTGGTTTTCTGTGTTTTTAAAATTCAAAAATTCTGTACTTCCCCTGCTTTGGGTTTGGAAACTCATTTCAGACTTCCTTAGTAAAAAGAGCCATGAACTACTGCAGAGGCTATTTCTGCTTTGGTTATGTCAAGATATTTTAACAGCAGCAAGCCCGTCAAAATATGTTTAAGAACCAATAGCACTTTTGAAAACTAAGTTAAGCTTTCTTTAAGCCTCTTTTCTGTGGAGAATGTGGAACCTTTTACACATGCACAAAGAATACCATTGGGGAGACATAAAATTTTAAAGAACTATTGAATATAAGCACCAGCTGCCCCTCTCCTCAGCCATGCCCTGGATCTCTTGTTTGTGTTATGCTTCTAGCCTTCAAGGATCATGTCTGTAAGGCAGATTTTCCATGAAGACCTTGACTTTTTCTAGTGCAGTTCCAGAAGATGAAAGGGCAAGAAGGAAAAGAGAGCACAGCGTGAAGCAAAGTTTTCGAGTGCATTGCCTAGAGGTAGATATTTGTTATGTGTGTCACACACTTTTTTCTTTTCCCTCCTTACTCCAAACTGTTCTTCCCTGTGGCTTCTGCTGTATTAGTACAGTCTAATAAAGAAGTCCCAGGAAGCGGAAGCAGAAGCAGATGCTTTCTCCACTCAAGTACAGATTTTTGCGTGAATGTCTGATCCTGGTGTTCCTATTTAGTCTTAGAAGGACTTGATCCTGCACCCACTGAAGGGAGTGAAAAATCTTCCATAGACTCTGGTGGTCAGAAAAGGTTTTTTTCATCTTTTTTCTGGGAGTCCTTCAGTCTTCCTAAGCTACACAGAACCAGACTCAGCTTGGTCTTGGCTGGGAGGGGTGACAGGGATAAAGATGTTTCAGTGGTACATGACCTTTCTTGAATTTTAATTACAATGCAGTGTGATATTGCATGTATTTTGTATGTGTGTGAATCTAAGTATCATATGTATATGAAATACAGCACAGATTAAAATACATTTCATGAATCATGCACATAGCATTTTTTGCACCCACACACGCATATGCATACAGACTTGTAATACAAATGCATATATATTTTTCATATGTGTATGATGCTGACTATGTGTTATTCTGTAATTACTATACATATGCAATCTGACAAAATGCGATCCTTTAAGATAATGGCTCCATTTGCAAGTGGGAAACTGCTAACTGTGGTGTATATAGGTAAGTTCTAATTTGGCAGTGGTATTCATTTCTACTTCAAAACCTTCCCTCCCACACATACACATTTCTAGTCTGATTTTTCTTGGTTTCACTTTAGTTGCTACCCTAAACTATTTGGTAATACTGCAGTGTTGAACACAGCAGCTGTTTCATGAGCATCTTATTTAAAGGGAGCACAGTCTCACAAATAAAGAGGAGCAAAGAAGGGATGCAGACAGTGTGGGTTGCTCATTCTGGAGAAGACAGGAAGGAAACTGTAAATAAAAACATTCATAATGATCCTAGATGTATATACACTCTGGCTTTATACCAGCCACTTTTGTCAAGCAGTAGGAAGACACCTGTTTTTTGCCTTACATAGATTGTAACGTAAAGTCTGGTAGGATCAAGGAACCTAATGTGAAGTTTTTCTAGTGTGTATTTAGACCACAGCCCAGTACTTGCAATTATCAGGCATGTGCAATGATTAGTTTTGAACCAGTGTGTAAAAATACCCATGGACCACTGCTTGGATTCTCCCAGAACTGTGCTAGTTGTTTTGTGGTTTTTTTTTTTTTATAATATCCCTTTTGGACAGCATTTCCTCCCTTTTGCCTCTACCTCTGGGATACTTTCAATGCTTATCTCTTGTCTTTCTACTATATTTTCATTTGAATCATTTATGGATCTGATCCAAGGATTGTTAAATCCACAGCAGAGCTGCACTGTCTTCAGCAGGCTCCTAAGATCAGGTCCTTAATAAGCATTTAAGAAAGGTGTTAACAAAATTGCTCTGGGGCTTAAAACCCATTAGGCATCCGTGAAGCAGGTGTAGTGATTTTTTAATTTTTTTTGTCTCCTCTATTCTGATTAATATGTCTTTCACTTCCCAGTCTGTTCTATCTATTTCATCAGAGGTTAATTCTGCAGGACATTACAACTAACAGCATTCCTTCTTAATTATTTTGCATTATCTATGATGTGTGAACAGCCATGAAACACGTGGGTTTCATGGAGTAATAGCTTTTTTCCTCTTTTGTGCCTTCTGTTTCAAAATGTGAATGAGGAAGGAGTGAGATTTCCAGGCCCCTACTGGAGTGTGCTTGAGGCAAGGGAGGCAGCATTGCTAGCGTCCCCTAGATTAGTGTTAGGAAGTTCTGCCTCGAATGACTTAAGCAGGCAGCATAGCGATTGCCGAAAAGGCTGCTCTCATGATCCCATTAATCTACCCCTAAGGAATCCACAGCAATTATAGCAGCTAGTGAGGCCCAAATGGAAAAGCCCATAGATGAGAGAAAAGGGAGAGGCAGCAGACGTTTTCAGGACTGTATATGAGCTGTGCTGTAAATGTTCCTCCACCTGCAGTTTCAACTGAGAGGGCTTGGTGCTGAGTCTGCAATTGCACCGAGTGGTCCTTTACATATTGTGTGGGATCTGATAAGTTTTTGCAGGATTTTTTCCAGCTGTGCTCTCATCACATTGATTTAATGGCCCTTAAGAGAAACCATAAAAGTACTTTCTGGTTAGCGGGCCGCAGCTGTTCCTCATAGTATTGCATAATACAGCAGGCTGAGTTAACTATAGATTAATGATTATGAAATGTCTTGCTTAACCGTATAATTTTTCAAATATACAAGGCATTGGACAAAATGCGGTTCACTGAGGTAAAAAGATGACTACGTTCATGAAGGAAAAAGGCTTAAGAGGTGAGGTATATTTTAATCTAACCAATAAGATTTTCCAAAGGCCAGCCATGGCTCTGGCCAGTCATTTCATGATATACGTGAGCCATATTTGTGCATGCATGCACATGTGTGCATGATCGTGTGCTTCTCTTCACATACGTGTTTTCCCTTAAGGGTTGAAGAGTGATGGCTAACTGCTGGAAGCATTTCTCTGTTTTCATTACCAGGCAACAGTGTAAGAGGCCAACAGCATCATTTGAGGATTATCAGACTCTCTGATGAGACTAAGAGCATTGCAAGGCTGTATGAAACTGAGGACTTCCTACGTCAGAGTGTCATATGAGCTCTTACTGTCCTACCAGCTACAGAGCAGTTGAGCAACTAGGTAACTGGTGAAGCATTAGGGCCCCATCCTACTCCCACTGAACTCAGTGGCCGAGCCTCTGTTGAGTTGGGTGGGGAGATGGGGTCATGATCTGTGTGGGGGAAACATGCCCTGTACCAAGAGGCTGTACCAAGAGCCTTATTTATAATATTTCACAAGAGCTCAGGGTCCTCTGTGGTCCCTGATCACCGTAAAGGAAATTATATTTTAAAAAAGTGAGGGTCCAGTGCTTTGCTTTTTGTTAGGCCAAGAAAGTATATACAGGAAAGCTGAAGTGCCATTCACAGATGGTGTGACAGTAAGAGACCAGGACAAGACACTTTAAAGTAAAATTGTCCTGATGAGACCTTGGACTGCTTCTACCCCTCTGCTTCACCTACAGCTGCAGCACTTCAAATGGCCCTTTTTCCCTAGAAGTGGTGCGGCTGGCATAGTCCAAGCATATTATTTTTTTCAGATGATCCTTAACATTTAAAGCAATATAAATACTTAACATGAAAAACAGTCAATAATATTAAGCAACTTAAATTAAAGAGGTAAAGTTGAAAGCATAATTTTTTGTACTTTGTTTTTTTCTCAAAGTTGTAAAAATGCAAATGAGAAAGCTCCCTTCTAAGTACCTGCAGCTCAGCAGGTGAGTATTCAAAGTTGGAACACTACACCATAGATTCAGTGGCTGCTGTCAATCATGTGTTATGACATTGTGGATCATCTAAAGCAACTGAACCATAAAGTCTTTTCCTTGGATTTGCCAAAGCTGGATAGCGAGGACATGCAACATGTCATTTGGAGGAATATCTTTAACATTGGCTTTCTTGATCAGACATTGAAATGATTACTCCCATTTTTTTAAAAGGCTTTTCAGTATATGCCTTAAACAATCTAATGAGGAAACAGCAACATTAGAAATCTGGTCGGTACTGGGTTTTTATGCATCATTGATGGGGCTTTTAATTTTAAGCAGAAATTGATTTCTTTTTTTTTGAAGACTCATCATAAAGATATAAATATTTGCCTGCTATCTTTATGAGTTTTTATAGCAAAGAAACAAGGAGATACAGAAGAATTAAGTATTGTTTTCATCTCTTTCTGTTGGTGTCATCAAAATTTTTACTTCTGCTGGGTGAATTTTCTATTGCTTAAAATAGAGACATGGTATGTATTCCAAGAGCTATAGTTTGTCAGCATTTGGATTTTCGTGTTGTGTTACTTGAGCCTGAATTAATTTCAGATACGTGCAGAGTAATCTTGGTCTTTTAGGACTGAGCTGGCTGCAAAAAGAAGTACGTGGCTTACACACCTTCCCTTATGTTTACCTACAAAGCAGTAGCCTCTTTCATGTGCTTGTGGGAAAACCCAATTGTTTCCTTCCTCTGGAACAGAAAAGCACAGTCTGTTCATTCTGGCAGGTCCACTATGACTGAGCATTTTCCATCAACAGCTTCTGCTGGTGGCAACAGGGAAAAGAGTTTGTTCTGGATTTCTTCCTAATACAATTAAGAAACAATTTAATTTACAGGAGGTACAATGATTACTACAGAGGCACTTGAAACATGGAAAATTCAGAGGCTGAATTTCAGTCCCACCTGGATGCTTCAGGGGTGAATATGGCTCAGTGATACTCTGGGATGGACCTCCTAATCAGACTCAAAGAAAGTCATTTGGGAAATCTATTTGTAGACAATCTCTGTACAGGTATTATATGAAAATAAACAGAAGGGGTGTAGATGTTATAGGTGTGTAACAGTGAGGTAAGTTGGAAATGGAAGGATGGAAGTGGAAGGAGCCTCTTGAATGACCTTTGCAAGTCATTTGCAACATTCAAGCTGAACGATTTGTGCTCGAACACATAAGACCATATGCAGAAGCATTTCTTCTCCTGTAATCTTAATCAACCTTTTTCATGTCTGATTCTCTGCCTAGTGTCATCTGATCTTTTCTGTTGAGGGACAATACAGAGGAAGCATTTACTGTAGAAGCAGTTGAGATAACATGCAGACAATTATCTTTCACAGACACAGTAAACAGTTGTGATGTATGAGAACTCATCAGAGGCTAGTTTTCAGACTTTACCTATTGTTTTCTACATGTGATTCTCAACTCCTTTCTGTGATCTCTTTCAGTCTAACTTCTCTACTGTTTATGTGTTTGGAGTAGCTATTAAGACACTCTATTAAAATATCCTAATAATGATGTGAATTAAAGTAAAAGCAGTGGGTTGTTTTGGAAATTGAATGCACTTCTTTCTTTGTTAAAAATTTACAATGAATGGCTAAAGCTCTGATCAAGTGGGTGAATGGTGCTTAGATCTTGTATGCACGTTCTAAGATAAATTCCTTTATGAAAAGAATAACAAATGATTCTTCTGAGTTGAGGTATATGAAATGAGTGAATAATCAGAAGAAGGTTTTTCTCATATGGTGTTTGCTACATGACTCTTCTTTGAGTTGATAGTTGCATTTGATTAGGAGATCATGTGCAATGTTACGTGTATAGTCAAGCTTCCGAGTTTCTAGAATAAAGTGAAGATACTTAAGTGTGGGACTGGAGAAACACAATAGCTATCTCACAGAAATGTAGTGAGGTCTACAGCAGTGATTCTTGGTTGAAGGGACTACCGTGTGTCAGTGGTGCATCATGATAGAATCAAAGATCAGTCTTTGCAAAGGGGACTTGTGGAGACTGAGCTAAACTCCATGGAACATGTATATATCAGCACAACCATTATGCCCTATCTAGAGGAAAAAGCAAGGCATATTTAAATCTAGTTGCCTAAAGTCCTAGTAATATATTAGCTAGTACTATATCAAAAACAGTAGTCAGAGAATTTAGGAAGTCATCAGCATAGTCACAGACAAATAAAAGAGTGTCCTAACTGTGCTAATTAAGACCACATTTAGTCTAAATACTGTTAGACTGTTAGACTGTGTGACAAATTTAACTTGCCCTCGGGTCAGGAAGAAATAGCTTGTTATGAAGATGAGTCATTCTAAGGAAATATTTTGCTAGTAGTCAAGATCTTCATTATTTGATGATCAATTTATTTATTCTTAAAATTTATGAAAACAATCTCTTCTATCAACCTGCCCAAGCTTGATGTCACAAGATTAAGTACATGTGGGAGTTACACTAATGCTATAAATCTTGATATTAAATAAATTGAGTCCTATGCAAAAGATTTCAGACATAAATGTTTACATGTCTTTCAGCTCAGTGTTTGTCTATTTATGTACACCACTTTTACTTAGATTTACACTATCAGAAGGAATAGAATGAATACTGAGGGTCCTGACCACAGGGGCCTTGTTGTGCTCTGTCTCCATTCAAAATTATGGAGTCTAACGCTTGTTAAATGCTGAAAGGTAATATAAGTGAAAGCTTCCAATAATTGTCCTATCACTTTTAATTGGTTTCCAGAATCCAAAAATTCACATTGAGCAGTGCAGAATAAAACACCAGCATCTGTTTTGTTTCAAGGACAGCCAACCCCACTGAAATTAATTAGGATTTGTAGATTTACCCTTGTGCCAGCCTTCAAAATAGCAGAGGTTTGGAAAATTAATTTCCACCTTGAAGAACAGACTGGTTCCATTTTTATCAGTAAAGCATATTACTTTTTAGTAAAGAAAACACCATTAAATGGATGGCTGGGATAAAGTCTTTTCATTAACGGAGAGAATGATATAATCATGAGAGAAGGCGGTTTCATTATAGTGTCAGCATTTAATGACTGGACAATTTGATATACTGTCAAGCTCCTCTGAAAGAATTAAAACCTGCTGAATAGGTGATTTTTTGTTATTAAAAAAATGACTCCCTTAGCATTTTAGGAAGGACTTTTCCTGTATGATCAGCCACAATGTTTTCTTAGATCAAAACCACAAGCCTTCAGCGTGTTTAAATTGTTCCATCCTTCTCAGTGATATGCTAACTCATAAAACAAGATCAAGCATGAGTGTAAGCAAAATGTATGTGCAATGGCACACCTGATTTACATGTGCAGCTGAGAAACTATATGTCAAATGCCTGGATTTACTTCAAGAACAGCTTTGGTAACAAATCTCACCTTTTTAGTTTTCTACCGGAAACTTTTTAATGTTTAGTCTTTTTGAAAACCTAGCTCAAATGAAAGTGTGACACATGTGGATTACAGGAAAAACGTTCCAATCATTAGTTAAACTACAGTTAAACTGTAGTTTGTTTTGGAGAATTAATGTTATACTTCTGCATGTATGCCAAAAGGAATAATATAATGGAAACCATGACAATCCATGGCGCTTTGGTTATTTTCAGCAAAATAAACCATTGCAAACTGAAACCTTGTCAAAATTAATCAATTTATGTGAAGTTTGATCACATTTTATTAAGAATCCGTAACCAAACCAATTATTCCTGATTCTAAATATCACTACAAATGTTTTGAATAGCTTTAGAATTTTTGTAATTTACTTCATCTATGACATCTATTTAACCTATGAAATAAAAAGGCAACACAAACACAGTTTAGTATAGATTTTCTTCCAAACTGCTAGTAACACAGTGTAAGGACTCAGAAGCTGCATGAATTTACGAGCTAATGCAGCCAAATGAATATGCTGAATATGCGTTTTAATAATGTTAACAAAATAACTTGTACTTAAATTTTGGCTAAACATGCTTCCAATTTTTTTATTAATTTTTGTGTGTGTTTGTCTCTATGTGGAAAAAGTAGTACAAATAATCCAAAAAGCAAGTATACAATTAATTTTTCAAGTCTTGCAGATAGCAGGCATGATATCAAAGTGACTTTAGTGATGATTTCTATGAAAAGGATTCACATTAAAATACTTTGTTTAATGTGAACCAGATTGGCTTGGCTGAAGCCCTATTTTCAAGCAGTTTTAGAGAGCTATTGTTAACAGAAATGATCACTTTGGTGAGATAATGACAATTGTATGCAAATTCTGGAGTATGCCACAGACTTACTATTTGTGGTAAAATTGTGGCAACTTTCTTAACAAGACTGACGGAAAATTGCCAGCAACAGGAATTGCTGGCAACCTCAAAACTGCAGCTGTGGTTATCCTCTCAGATTACTGAGAAATTATAGCAGAGTTTGTAACAAGACTTATTACATTGAAAGTGAGAGAAAGCGCACTGACAAGGTAAGTGCAAAGGCAAAGAAAGATACTCGTATTGAGCAGTCCTGTTTCAACTAGATGAAGATGCCTACCATCTCAAAGCCTGTCAAGCTTGGTAACTATAACTCTAATTTTAAATTACTGGTTTATTGTCTTGTCACAGGACTGTAACTCAGCTTCCTTACAAAGGAGCTAGAATGATTTCTGGCATTGTGTAAGGATGCAGTTGATGACCATGGCTGAGCTTTCAATGGTCTTAATAAGTCAGGAGGCTCTTCTCATTCCTTCTTGTTTCCTGACCCTCCACTGATATCTCTGCTCAAGCCAGCGATGTGCAGGGATGTATCCATATCCAATATCTGAGTTGACTGATGACAAACTAGAACAGAAACCAAAAATGGTGAGGAATAGATGTAAGATCTACCTCCAGTCCTAAACATTTAAATATTGCCACTGCAGTCACAGAAAGTGCTGAGTGACTCTGAACTTCTCTGGAGTATTGAAAGGACTGACTTTAGCAGCAGTTCAGTTCCTTAATTTCTATCAAACCTGGCCAGTCTTCTAGATCTCAATTCTCTTCTGTCTTTTTGTTGGGCACCGTGAAAAAAATTAATGAATATATAGAGTTGATTGAGAGCAGTGAAGAATGAGCGCCAAGTGACTTGAAGAGAGAATGAACATGAGAGAACCAAGAAAAACAACAAAATTAACAGGGTTTAGATTAGATTACACACCTGAACTTCACTTTTTGTAAGTAGAATATGTTCAGTATTTAACCCCATCATTTCTTTTATTGCAGCTGTCTTTTAAGGGTGGCATCCATGGCATTCCTTAGATAAAGATACCAGGGTTTCCTTTATGCCATTTTTTAAAATTCACGTTTGATTTAATTTCATCTATGGCTGAAGCTATTGTGATTCCAAATAACTGAGGTGTCCTATTTTTTTTAACACTGTTGTGTCTTCTGCAAGAAAAGCTTGCAAGTTTACATAAGCTCTAAAGGGTTGGTCATTCATAGAGGATATTTAATTAAAGCTGTAATTTTCTTGGTACAACAATATAGAAAACTCATAATTTAGTATACATATAGCATCATTTTCAATGAGTGTACAGGAAAGAAGAAGCAGAAAATGTTCAAGAACAGGTAAATCTGAGTGAACTCCCGAGATGAGATTTTCTGCTTGGTTTTTGGGAACTGGTGAGAAACCAGTCTCTGAGACCTCTTGCACTGAAGGACACATTAAATGATAATTCCTCTACCAGCTAGTTTGAGTAGATGATAGGGTCAAAAGATATATTGGATGCATGCATCTAATCAAATGTCAGAAATTTAATTTAATAATGTTTGTGCATCAGGAGCTGCGTGTTGATCAGAAAGAGCTGAATTCATAGCATTAGCGTTTACTTTTCCTACTCATTGTAAAATCAGGCATTGACTTTGATATTTATTGTCCACATTTATATGTTATTCCTAGAAATTCATAGTTTATTGACAGTACTATAAAGTTATATGCCCACCTGCAGGCTCAAGGCCTCATTAGACTATTATTTGAGATATGAGCTAAAGTGTGTTTCAAAGAAGTGATGTATTTTTTCAATAGAAATTCCAGAGAATAAATTTTGCACTTATTCTCTTCCTAGAGGCAGAGGAACTGAAGAAAATGAGAAAAAATATAATCTGAGTGGTCAAGCTAAAATTCCAAACCAGAAGTTTAGGATGGATATTATCTTGCATAGTTTTATTCTTTTCATGACTTCATATATGTCTTTCACTGCTTCTAGAGCTTAGGAAGAGTACTTCTAGAACAATGTTGCCTCATTAAATCTGTGAGTCATTGTTTGGTCTCGTTTCTCACAGACTTGACACAATGATATTTCATTGGACAGCATTGAGGAACTAAAGATAGATATTTTTGGGGAAGTTACACAGGATTTACTAGAACTTATGTTTGGTCTATGTGAATTCATTCAGTCCATAACTTGATTTCTGAGATCAATAGACAAAATAGAAAATAAGAAAGTCTGTGGTTTGAATTCAGAATTTTTACCAGGTGTTGCTCTTTTTCTTACTTCATTGCTGAGAAGGAGACTGTGAAGATGCTTTTTCTTTGAGCTTGAGTCAGAGCAGGGATGTTAAACCAAGTTTGTGCATCTCCTAACCACCCAGAGATTGGGAATTCTGGGTGGGTTGAAGCAAATGAACTTTCATGGGGGCAAAATGGACAAATCAGAATAACTCTGTTGTTCAAAGGTGAGTGAGTGCCCTCTCCAGGAAGACAGGATGTTCAAAATGCTTCTCATACATAAACAGACTGGCCAAACTATGGGCTATATGCCATCAGTTCCTTCTCTGCCTGGTTTGCTTTGTTTTCTTTTACTTTTCTTTTTCTTTTCCTTTTTCTTTTTTTTTTTAGTGGAATATTGTTTAATGTGCTTTTTGAATCTAATCCAGAAAAGCAAAGCACTTCATTTTGGAAGTGCTGAAATAACTGTTTTGAAACTTCTGTATTTCTTTCTTATTAATCAGAAACCTTTTTCTTTTTTTTTTTTCTCTGTCCTTAATTTAGCTAGAATTAACAAACAGTTTTAGTTCAAATAGAGTTACCATTTTTGATGAATAAAAACAAGGTGGGGGGCACACATGAATCCTTTCTCATCTTCCACACAGAGTCACACAAGTGGTCCAGCCATACCATATATTCATACCATATAGCATGACTACTGCAGTAAAAGTAGGGAGTACATCAGCCTGACCAGGAAAAGTGAAGAGTTTCTTGCATCTATCACATATTCAGGTGAGATTAGTGGGTTTTTGCTCTGCAGGTCTCTGGGATAATCTTTGGGGCCTGGCCCATGGCCCAGATAAGAATAACTTAAGACAGAACTGAAACCTGCTTACTGCACCTGAAGCACACTGTCATAAGAGTAGGTAAGTGGGACAGGACAATTCTCTCTTTGACTCTAAGGCTCTTGAAACCACTTTGTGTGTGGTGGTCTACTTGTGAAATGGGCAACAGCTTGCACTGTGTCTTGTACTGGGAATCTTAAAATGCTTAAGAAGTATCTGACTTTCTTTGATAGTCCTACAGGAAGAACACGACTGAAGAGCCGTGCTGTTGTGATATCTCCTCATTCTGCAAACAGAGGGTGTGAGTGCTAGAAGGGTGTCTGCAAAACCCCACTCAAGGAACCATCAAATCTTTCCCATGGAAAGGCTGGGCCCCAGCTCTGCCACAGGCTTTTAAGAGCAGGGACAAGACGGTGATCCTGAGCTCTTACCTCTACGTGTGCAGCATCTCCAAGCAGGACAAGCTCTTCCAGCCCTGTCTCCTCCTGCAGGCATGGTGGTTGCTTCCAAGTGCCCACATTTGATTTAGTTGAGCTAGTGGGAGAAACCTGTGTTTTCTAGGATGAAAGCAGGGAACAGTGGGAACAGAATGGGCAGAGCCTACTCAGGGGTGGCATGGGTCTCTGCTGGCTGTATTGTGGCATACCAGATTGACTAAGTTTGGCTATGCATTGCTCAAAACCTCATTGTAGACAGCTTTTTCTCTTCTTCTTTCTTTTTACTTTTTTTTTGTGTGTGTGTAAATTTGTTTTGAAATGTATTTGTTCTCAAGTTAAGATTTTGTCTGCCAAGTTTCACCCAGAAAACATTTTTGCAGCCAAGTTATAAACCCCTCCAAGTAGGGGTATGCAGTGTAGCAATGGAGAGAGCCTAAAGCATAATGGCACCAGTTAGCTCCCCGAGAATGCCACCTCTATGATCCGTTTTCCTCTTTCGCCAGCTTCAGTTTGACATTTCATGAGAGCAGGGTTGGGCAATTCATTTTAAACTTAGTTTTGGACTTAGTTATCAAAATAGGACAGTAAAGCTCTCAAACATGCTGTATGTTCTTGGAAAACAGTGCAGAAAGACAAATATTTCACTTGGACTGAAAAGAGATATAAATCTCACACAGAATGCCTGTCAGCAAATTTAGCTAATATGCTAATTGTCTGAGGAGTGGACTGATGGCATATCCTATCTTAAGACCTTAATGTGGAAAAATATGTCTGTCTTACGCTGTGAATGTCATGTAAAAAAGATTCATATACCCACTGAAATGTTTGTCTAATCACAAAAATAGTTTTGGTATTTAATTATTTATTTTCAAATGACTAATTTATTATCTGTATCTGTTACTTTGGCCAGAGAGTGTTAAGAAACTGAGATGTGACTGGGATTAACACTGGAACCATTAAATATTTTTGAGTATATTGTTATAATTGATGACAGCTTGCTAGCAGAGGCAGTATTTATCTAGAGATTACAGGCCCAGTATTAAGACATGGAAGATTCTGCAGTCCTGTTTCCACCAATTATATGAATGGGATATAATGATTGGTGCTTAGCTGGTCCCTACTGCTGTAGTTGGAAGTAAGGACTCCACCAAAAGCCATGGAATAGGCAGCACGTGCAGGTTAGCTCAAAGGAGATGCTATTATTCTTTTCCTGGGTACACCCAGAGTAGCTGCCTGTTTCCAGCCAACCAGCTGCTGTTCTCCTGCTCCTGGCCCTGCAGAATTAGCTGCCTTTTCACCACTGGGAAGGCATCTGAGATGCATGTAAGTGTGAGTGACTGACCTTCAAACCATGTACAAGGGGACACCAGGGCCCGTGACAGACTGCTGACAGTGTGTCTCTCAGGAGGCCATGAATTAGGGCAAGCACTTGAAGAGAGGAGGTTAGGGCAATGCAAACTACAAAAGATGCAGACTTTTTTATTCTTTGTGTTGTCAGCATGACACTCACCAGGGTCTGGGGAGAAGACAGCTGAGAGTTGAAGAGCTGGCTACTCTGTTAACAGTGCATTCTGGCTTTCAATCACTGCACATCCATTTTATAGCACTTTTTAGGCACTCTGACTACAATAAGTTTAAAAGTTTTTAAGAAACATTCAGCACTAAACATGGAAAGACTGTCATGACCAGTACTCCGGAAGCAAAGGCATCTTTTTTTCAGAAATAGCCAGAAGGTGTCTTGTTTGCATCTCTTTCACTTCAAGGAGTGTGGATCAAACACTGTTTGGAGAATAAACTCACTGGATCAGTCTGCCATATTTGCACACTCCTCACAGGTGGTTGTACTTTTGGTGTTATTCCCTCTGACAGAAAGGAGTTGAAATATAAAGTTCAGGTTCTGAACAGGCACTGTGGAGTGCTCATAAGAAGTGCAAAAGAGAAGGCAATCCAAACAGTACAGAGATACAATTCTCCTTTTCAGTGAGGTTTTTAGCTCACTGATGCCAAACAAGCGTGGCTAAAGTTTACTCGCTTTGCCCTGAGTCAGTCCCACTGATTTTACAGCAATAATTTCCAAACTGAAATGGTTCAAGGTAACCATTCCTCCTCCTGGTTTCAGCACCTCTGTGCCAGCTTTGTCTGAGCTCATCTTTTCATGAAAAGACTGCACATCAGAAGAAGAACCTGGAAATAATGTCCTGGAGCCCTCCTAGTTATACGATAATTACTGTACTAGCTACAGATATTTTGCATAACTGTGACTTAGTTATGGTCTAGAAGATTCGTTGTAATATCAATTTTAATAACAGGGAAAAAAAAGGTTTATCTGTTAGCAATTTTAATAACAGGGAAAAAAAAGGTTTATCTGTAGCAAAATGGACTTCTAGAGTTATTTTTTATGCTCTGTGGACATTACAATGAGCTACAACAATATAATTTTGATGAGGTCTTTTTAACAGCTCCATGAAATTTGGACTATGTGCATCTCTCAGAAAGAAACCCTGTGTCTGATGTATCTCAGCTCAATTAACTGGGGAAATAGTCTTGAGTTCAGGAGGATTGTCTGACAGTACATAGAACATATTTTCATTTACATTGACATTTATAATTGAAAATATTCTTTCAATGTTATGATGGCTGTACCTCTGCGAGGAACAGAAAATTGTATGTCTGAAAAACACACACCTTTCCTGAGCCACTGCTATGAATGCTTTCATGTTAGGTTGACGCAGAAATAGAAGGAGGCATTTCCTTTAGCTGTGGGGGAAAAGTCTGGTTGTGTCAGGTATGGACACTTTCAGTACAGAATGATAATACATTCTGAAAGTTGGTTTTTTTTTGGTTTGGGTTTGTGTTGTTTTATTTTTTGTTTGGTTTTTGGTTGTTTTTTTTTTTTTTAATGAGGAAAGCAGTATAGGGTTGTAAATGAGGCTTGCAGACTTAACAGAATTTTTATTAAAATAAGCGTAGATATCCTGCAGGACTGCCATATACATTATACATTTTTCTTCTAAGTAGCTACCACAACTACCAGAGCAGACAGTAGATGTCAAATCGTTTTTGCTGCTTTTCTTTCCAGACCAATAATAGCGATGCGGAAACAGCGCATGGTTTTTCTAAAGTTATATTAGACATATCTGATCTTCATGTTTGCAGTAATCTGACTTTGGCAGGCTTTTTAAAGACGGGTTAGGGAGTATTACATTAGACAGTGGTGCTAGGCAGCCAAACTTATGATATTTTGCAGTTCCAGAAAAGAAAGTTCAACACAGCCAAGATCTGAACAGAACAGATATTGTGTATTAAAACAGGCTGGAAAACTTAAGAAAGAAACTTCCAAATGTTGCCCAACTGAATGATTGCACTGGCAGCTCACATGGAGCTGAAGGTCTAAATCAGATATGCAGAAAATGGGGAGATTGTAATCCTTTTAATATGGGGAAGTATGCCCTGTGGGGGACTACTTCTCCCAGCATGCAACTGCAAAATGTCAGAGATCTCAGCCACCCTTTAACAGCACAGCTGAGAAGCATGCAAAATTGCTTTGACACAAATAATCGTATACACAAAGTGGAGGCCACTGCTTGAGATGCTGCTGGAAAATAAATCTCCTGTCTGTGTCCAAAAGAGATGGCAGAGACGTGAAATTATGCTGACAAATATTTTTGTCTAGTTGTACACCATTTATAATGCTGTTCTGAACTCATCGCTGTTATTTGAGTTATGATGCTCTGAAAGAGAAATTTATTGCAAAGGTAGTGAAATTAGTCAGCTGAAAAAAACATTTTTAATTTTGGCAGGGAGATCATTGTTTAAAATGGTATATTCTAAAAACAGAGACAAAGGAAGGTCAAAGGAGGTGATCCTGCCCTCTACTCTGCTCTTGCGAGACCTCACTTGGAGTATTGTGTGCAGTTGTGGTGTCCTCAACATAAAAAGGACATGGAACTGTTGGAACAAGTCCAGAGAAGGGCCACGAGGATGATCAGGGGACTGGAGCACCTCCCGTATGAAGACACGCTGAGGAAGTCGGGGCCATTCAGCCTGGAGAAGAGAAGGCTGCATGGAGACCTCATAGCAGCCTTCCAATATCTGAAGGGGGCCTATAGGGATACTGGGGAGGGACAACTCTTCATTAGGAACTGTAGTGACAGGACAAGGGGTAATGGGTTCAAACTTAAACAGGGGAAGTTTAGATTGGATATAAGGAAGACGTTCTTTCCTGTTAGGGTGGTGAGGCACTGAAATAGGTTGCCCAGGGAAGTTGTGAATGCTCCGTCCCTGGCAGTGTTCATGACCAGGTTGTACAGAGTCTCGGGTGACATGGTTTAGTGTGAGGTGTCCCTGCCCATGGGAGGGGGGTTGGAACTAGATGATCTCAAGGTGCTTTCCAACCCTAACTATTCTATGATTCTACGATTCTACGAAATGGACAACAGCTACACTTTAAAATGGAAAATAGGCAAGTTTCTAAATAATAAATTAAAAATTGAAGGATGAAGTAACAAATACAAAATATTTAGGAGTGTTGCTTTACAAATTAAACTAAAATCAGTAAAAAATGCAAGTAAATTTTGAACTGTATATCCTCTTTCAGCTGAAATAGCTTGCTGATGTAATCTTCCAAGGTAACTGCAGTGTCAGACCCTGACTTCATGTAGGTACAGATGTCTCATGCACTGATGGGCTTCTCCAGATGCCTGCCTGTAAACACACCATTTTAAGGTAAGAGATCCTAACTTCACTTTGATACTGAAATTAAGTTTTCTGGTTGCTGTTTAGCTGTTCTGCATCGAAGTGACTGAACTCACATACATGTTCCCAGATAAAATCTACAATGAGGTTGAGAGTACATACATAGCAGTGATTTGGCACAAAATCCTTTTATGAGGCTGTTGTGGTATTCCTAAAACAAACATTGTAAGACCAGAAAATATTGTGAATATAAGATTGAAAAAACCCAATATCAAAACATATATTTTCACATGAAAAGCTACCAACCAACCTTACCTCTTCCCCCCCAGTGCTACATGATATATTAGGTATGCATCAGACATTAATTGTAATCTGGTGTTAGACCAAAGCAACTTCATTAGGGATTCTAATTACCTCCTCCTGGTAATTCTAAAGGGTGAAGTTTGTATTACTAGGTGTCCTCACATAGAATAGACAAAGTCAGGTTAATTTTAACCCACTTCTGTAAACCGCCTGAATTTATAATGTTATTTTTCTTAATTAATTCTTACAATAACCCTGAAGTACAGTCCATTTTTTTCACAAAAAAAAAAAAAGAAAAAAAGGTAAGGCAATAAATAAAACACAGCTTTAGTTGCTCTCTAGATCTTCCTCTTGCTGAAGAGCTTTCTTTAAAAATCACCACTTCAAACAAGAATGCTAAAGAAGGCTTGTAGAAGGTCACAGCATCCTATTTTTCACTGTCTGAGACCCAGTGTTTCCCTTTTGACTCCTTTATAAGATATTTATTTTCCTCTTTTAGGCTGCTTTGAACAAGAAGACAATCAGCAAGTTTGGCTTCAGGTTGGAGTTGTGCCAACATTTCTGGGGCCAGTTCCTGGCAGCTCATGGAGTCCCCTGTGTGCCCATACCCCACATTGCTCCCCAGCACATTTTTCCCCATTTATGTATAATGTCTTCTGCCTGTCCTTCAGAGCAGAGGTGGCTGAAGAGTGCTTCCTTTGCTCACCGCTTCATTAGTACAGGGAGGGAAGCTGCAGCTGGGGTTAAAAGAAACCATAGGAACCAGCTTCCAAAAGAAGGAGGAGAAAGTATCCCTCCGCTAAAATGGCTGCCAGCAGAGGAATTTCTTGAGGAAGGACAAGGACGGACATCGTGGCAGGTCTTCAGGCATTGCCTCTACCAGCAACACCACGACCTCTGCTGATGAGGGAAGTTCGCAGAGGCTGCTTGGTGACTGCAGCTGGTTCGGGCACTGGGTGCCATGCTGCGTTTGTTTAAACAATCCCTTATGTCTGCTTTGTCCTGTCAGCAAATCACTTATGGAAGGTTTTCTGAAAAGTAACTCAGTGAGCAGGCAATTTTTATAATGGTTCAGGGTCACAGACTGAGCCTTTGGTCAACAAACCTTTCCATTTGAGAAAACTAAGAGCCACTGGGAGTTATGCAGCTGGTTCCAAGGTGTTTGGTGCTCACAATCCACCTGGGTTTCACAGATATTCATGGGTGGTAAGAAGGATTTTAGAAATATAAAAATGGAAAACTGTTTTTCAAAATGTCATTTTAAGTTACGTGACCTCTCTGAATCTGGGACCTGATCAGCCTTTCTCTATATGGATATGTCATGTTTTAAACCCAGACAGTAACTCAGAACCCCACAGCTGCTCGCTCACTCCCCCCACTTCTTCCTCCCTACGCTCCTGGAGGGATGGGGAGGAGAATTAAAAGAATGTAACTCCCATGGGTTGAGATAAGAACAATCCGGTACCTAAGGTACAACACAAATCACTGCTGCTACCACCAATAATAATAACGATAAGGGAAATAACAAGGGAAGAGAATACAACCGCTCACCACCTGCCGACTGATACCCAGCCCAACCTGAGAAGCGATCTAGCCCTTCTGGGTAACTGCCCCCAGTTTACATCCTGGGCATGACGTGCTGTGGTATGGAATACCTCTTTGGTTAGTTTGGGTCTGGTGTCCTGTCTCTGCTTCCTCCTGGCTTCCCCTCCTCCCTGGCAGGGCATGAGACTGAGAAAGTCCTTGGTCAGAGTAAACATTACTGAGCAGCAACTAAAAATATCAGTGTTATCAGTGCTGCTCCCAGGCTGAAAGTCAAAACCACAGCACTGCACCAGCTACTGAGAAGGAGAAAAATGACTGCTACTGCTGAACCCAGGACAGGATATTACAGGATGAAAAACATTGAGTGGCCATCTCAGGCAGAGAAAATGTACTCAAGCCAACCAAATTCAAGCAGACACATTCCACATTATAGATGGATATCTCTGCTGGTGGTCCTAGATGTACTGTAAAGGTGCAGGTAGGTTTCTGTTACAAAACACCCTTTCAAGCAGCCCATCTCTCCAATTTAAACTGAGAACAACTTTTAGCAAGGCTTATTTTCTGAGACTCTCTCCCACTTCTGGTATGCTCTGCATCATCTAAAGCCTTCAAATTTCTAAAATACATATCACAGTTCAAAGAAGGCTTATGAGCTTGATGTAAAATTACCCAGTGAATTTTTTAACACTGTCATACTATAAATAAGATTTTATGATCACGATGATCATAATGATCCCCTTAGGCCTTACAATTTATGAAACATGGGGTTCTCATTAGCATAGCTAACTAAAAAGATAGATGCCTAATTTAGTTCTGCTGTTATTTCAGACTTGTCAGGGAAGATGCAGCATAGCTTGGCACCTAAAATGGGACCTGTATAGATTTTAGGTGCCTTTCCTCAGGATATCTATTTGAACACCCTGTAACCCTATGTAAGCCTCAACCCAAATGCTGTTGAAGCTCAGTTGTTTGACCCTTCTCAGTCTGCACGTTCTCAGGGTGCTGAGAACGAGGTGCCTTTGAAGGTGCAGAAGCTAATAACTGTAAATATGAAATGTTTTGGTCATGAAAAAAAAAAATCAATATGATATTTTGCCATGGTTCAATGAGGACCCTTCCATGTGGATGAAGCTGAGATCACAGTCAAACCTGTCCTTCCTTCAGGTGCAAAAATGACTGACTATTAACAGACCTTTTGGGGATATCTTTTGTGCTTTAACAACATGGGGTGAAATCACAGCAGTATCAAATGTAATGGCTACATTTCCTTTGACCTTAGTAGATCAAATTTTAGCTCAAGGAAACTTGTCTGATTACCAACAACTTACCTGAGTAAGCTGCAATACAAATAAAAAACTTACCTGTAGATACTGCTGTTACCTCTCTAATGAAAGGTACTACAGTTGCAGTTAAAGCTCTGAAGTAGGTTATCCTCTGGATAGCAAATTTCCCTTTCCACAGCAACCCAGGAAAAATCTTGCCAATATAGCCTTTCCTGCTTATGGAGATAATAGTAGTGAAAGAAAGGCCCATCATAGCTATATAATAGTTTAAAATACAGCTTTGTGTCTCTTGACATCTGCATAGACTAAATGAGTTGTTGAAGGATTTGAACAGTTTTACAGAGTATATTAAGTTTCATGACTTGCACACAAAAAAATATTCATTTGGTTACATGTTGGAATTCCAGAGCCAACAATAACTTTGGGATTTATTAAAAGCAGGCCACTGTTTTAATAGGAAAATATTTTTATGCTATGAGCAGTAATGACTTTTTTACAACTCTTGTAAAAACTCTAAAGAAGAGCAATGAAGATTCTTGGGATGGATGGATTTTGTGGCTCCTGAGTCAGTTAGTAGAATCAAATATTTGTTTTTAAATGGACACCTGTTTCATTAGTTAGCAGGAAAACTAGAACCTTCTTTGCTATTTAAATTGTGGAAATCATCCTATAAAAACTAAAGATGAGCAGGTGTTAATTGATGCTGCATGGCATACTACTTGTAGGTATCTTGAAATTGTCTATTTCTAATAGAACCATCAGCTACCTGGCAAGCTTTCGGCAATGCAGCAAAGTATTACTATAGATTGTATTTCACTCTGTCTGTCACACTGCATTAGGCTGCCATTGTAGTCTCTCTCTTGGAACTGCCCTTTTGTCTGGATTTCTCTTGATATACAACAGTTTCCAACCACACTGAGACAGGAGTTTTGGTATATGGTTTTGTTCAGACAAACTATTACATTCCCAGTGTGTCTGCGAACAGGTTCCCTCCCATCCTGTTCAGCTGAGCCAGGTGATGGAGACTTATGCCCACTACTGAACCACTTACTGAAAATACCCAGGCTATCACAAACAGCTCAGCCTAATACAGTCCAGCCTGGGCTGCTCCCTGCTCTCAATTCTAAAGCCATTTTTCAAAAGAAGGAGAGAAAGGGAAGAGAAAGGACTGGAGGGGAAGGGGAAGGGGAAGGGGAAGGAGAGGAGAGGAGAGGAGAGGAGAGGAGAGGAGAGGAGAGGAGAGGAGAGGAGAGGAGAGGAGAGGAGAGGAGAGGAGAGGAGAGGAGAGGAGGAGAGGAGAGGAGAGAGGAGAGGAGAGGAGAGGAGAGGAGAGGAGAGTAGAGGAGAGGAAAGGAGAGTAGAGGAGAGGAGAGGAGAGGGAAAGGGAAGGAGAGGAGAGGAGAGGAGAGGAGAGGAGAGGAGAGGAGAGGAGGAGAGGAGAGGAGAGGAGAGGAGAGGAGAGGAGAGGAGAGGAGAGGAGAGGAGAGGGAGAGGAGAGGAGGAGGAGGAGGGGGGAGGGGAGGGGAGGGAGGGAGGGGAGGGAGGGGAAGGGAAGGAAAGGAAAGGAAAGGAAAGGAAAGGAAAGGAAAGGAAAGGAAAGGAAAGGAAAGGAAAGGAAAGGAAAGGAAAGGAAAGGAAAGGAAAGGAAAGGAAAGGAAAGGAAAGGAAAGGAAAGGAAAGGAAAGGAAAGGAAAGGAAAGGAAAGGAAAGGAAAGGAAAGGAAAGGAAAGGAAAGGAAAGGAAAGGAAAGGAAAGGATCTACATGTTCCCAGGGGATTTAGCTAATTTTTATTTTTATGTTAATATTTTGTACTCAAAAAATGTACTCAAAAAGACAGCTCAAAGCCTGTTGTCTTCTAAATTCTATCAGAACTCGACCAAATTGCAATATAGTGCTATTAGCAGCTAGTTGTTTTATTACTTAGTTTTCTACTGCATATGAAATTTAGTCTGTAACGTGATAAGCTTGTGTTTAGCTTTGCTGGATCACTTCCACTGCTTTGTCTTCCATTTACACTCTACTGGTAATATGAAAAAAGTAATATGCTATTCTGAAATTAGAGAAAGTTACATTGTTACTTTTTTCATATTTGTTGGAAAGATAGATATTGAACTTTGGAGAAGGCTGTAGTTGTCGTGGGAACACGTAACACAGCACTGCCTCCTACATCTTCCTCATATGTGGATGATGTGGGTGGAAATCCCATACCATTCTCCAGTAACTGATCCTATAAGCATCCCTGAGGTGTTTCACTTTCTCATATGAGTATCACTGTGTGTATCCCATCTTGTGTTGCAGCTTCCCTAGACAAATTTCCTGCCAAATGTGTTTTCACCTTCAGTGCTGAAATGAAGTAATTTCTGCCACCTATTCCTCCTCATGTATAAATCTGTGTTATGGCCATATGGAGAGAATGGCACAAATTTTTCCTTTCATGCGTATTTCTTATGGACTTAAACTACAGCAGATATTTAACTGACTTGAATCTACCACTCTAGATCCATAATCAAAAATTATAGTTGGTACTGAGATAAATCCACCTACCACTTATGACAAGCTCTCCTACTATTTCTACTTCCATACTGTTTGTCTCTTTGACATCCTTTGACTGGACTGGAAGCATTTTTTCCAACATTTCTTTCATATTCCTGGGCTTCTAACGAGACCTATTGCAAAAATGCACTTGTAACCCCTTCTGTCTGCCTGTAGCTCACAAGGGTAAATCTTCCACCTCTCCATTAACCTTTAAGTGGTAATGATGCACTTCTCTTTCCTTGGGACGGTGATTGGGAAGCACTCCTTAGGAAGGGTCATTGAGAAACTTAAGATCATGCATTTTGCTCCTGAAATCACCAAAGGGACTTAACTGAGTAAATTTACATCATCACTTTCTGGGCAAATAGTAGGTCTTACGTTATCTGTTAACCAACTCACTTCTTTCCATCCCATCACAAGTCACTGGCTCATCAACAAATATGGTAATGTTAGATGGGAATTTGCAACATAAAAGCTATTATTCCCAATAACAGTTTATATGTGTTCTTGTACCCTGGGGTAAACATGGGATGATGCACAGCAGATGCTTCCAAGCAATGTAACTAATCTAAGTCTGAGCTTCCTCCATGGTGATTTGTTTGTACTCCTGCATCTTAAGATTGTTACTTTCTAGGTGCAAACAGGGAAAAATATTGTGTGTTTCAGATGCCAGAATTGTTTCTTCAACAGAAAATGTTATGAAGGATGAACTTGATGCTACAGCATGAAGAAATGTTGCCAGACCTCATTAAATCTTTCTCCTTGAGACTTGTACGCAGAATTGCTTTGTCTGCCTGTGTGGATGAATTTAGGAATACCTGAAAAATGCACAACTTTTATACTAGCAGTAGTCTGTTTCAAAATACCCAAAAGACTAGACACAATTCAGCCTGCCTGTTCATTGCTGCTGAACAGAGGAAGAACCCAGGCCTTGTGGCTGGGTGATGGCCTCTTACTGCTTTCTCGCTCAGAATTTCTCACATCAGGATCGTGTTTTACAGCTACATTTTAAAGGCTGTTTGGACATTTACAGTCACACACAAATACTCTGTATGCATAATGTCCCCAGGCACATCATTTATATTCATTCTAGTGGAAGTAAAGAGATTTTAGATCTCCCTATGCATCTGTTTAGCCATACAACTGGTGAGAATATGCATTTCAAACAGCATTAGATTACTGGGCTAGGGGCACTGTCAATGCACATACCTGTTATCCAATGCTTTCCATAGCACATTAAAATTGCATACTCACTTCATATTCCATCTGCATTAGAATGTTTGGTTCTATCAATATATGTGTTTATATAATTCATATAAAATATGTTGAATGTTTTTTTAGGTTGCAAAGTCCCAAGTACAAAAATTAGGGGAAATCAGTTGTACTTGTATCATTGCTACTCAGTGTGTGGCTCCAGACAACTGTTACAGCTTATTGTTGAAGATCTGCATATCCTACACAGAACAAATTAGCTCCTGGACATTATGCAGCTCTCATCACTCCAAACCTCAGAAACTAATATGTGGTAAGAGATTTATTATAACATTAGTTTACAAAGAAAGAACCAAGATATTTACAACACTGGGGAAAGTGAAGGTCTCTTAAAAGCTTCTTCTCTTTTTTTTTTTTAATCTGGTATCACATTGGAATACCTTTGTCACAATTTTATTTTATATTACAGTGTATGCAGATACTCATTCTAAACAGGAGGCATAACCAAAAGAAGTGTAGTAGAAGCCTGCAAGACAAGTAAATTTATTGTTGCTTTGGTATGTCCCCTAAATTTCTACATGCTATTGTATTCGGGGTTCTTAAGTTTAACCTTAACTCTGTATTTTCTGCATTTAGAAAACCAGTTTGTAGATAACTGCATCATTTATGGGTTTACTTCCCCCCCCCCCGCCCCCACTCTATGTTAGTGATACTTGTTTGTACTCATACAACAGCTAAAAAAGAAAATAGCTGCTTATCACTTGCCTTTTGTTTAAGCACATATATGCTAACTTTAACACTTGACCAATGTCAAGACAGAGTTAAAGACTGCAGATATGAGTAAATATAAAGCAAAATTATGTGCTGTGGGATCATGACATCTTTTCAATACTAGTAAAGAACTGCTGCCAGAACCTCCAGGCTGATTCTCAAGGGAGAGGTGTGGAGAAACTTCTGGCTCTTGATTGAGACTTCAGCTCAGTGAAAGTTAAACCATTGAAGCCCACAAAGAAACCATTGCCAAACCCACAAAAACTGGTCTTTTTTTTTTCTGAATAGAGCACATAGAAAGTAGTTTTTCATTTTGAGTTTGGAATGCAACAGATATTTCATTTCAGCTGAGCTCAAAATTGGAGTTACACATGTTGCATTTTTTACATGTTTGAAAAAAGGAAGATCCTAAATGAAAAAAAAACTGTCACTCTCTGAGCTTCATTGTATCGTCAGCAGTTTCCCACAAATGACAGAAAAACAATAAGTTAACCCCATTGCACCTGTATAGTCCCACTTAAAATGGCATGTCTTTGTACCTCCATAAGGGCCACAAGTGGTTCAAAAAGAGGAGCTCAGCCAAATGAAGCATGATAGAAGCCTACAGCTTACCAAGCCGAATGATGTCTAGCAATTAGAAGAAATCTTTTTGCTGGGACCTTCTGAAGGTAAATACTCAACCATCCAACTCCCTTCCTGTTTTGTAATGTCTCCCTGTCTAATTTAATAAATGCTTTCTTGCTGTTTCTTGGCATCTTCCAGAACAAGGAATGTAAACTGAAAAGACCATAGAGACTAGCGTTGGCCGAGGATTCCACAATGAATAGTATCAGGAGACACAGAGAAGAATCTGTCAGCCCATACCTCTTGCTACAGCCTCTATGACGTGTCATAGCTTAACCCCAGACAGCAACTAAGTACCACACAGCTGCTCGCTCACTCCCACACTCCGATGGGATGGGGAGGAGAATCAGAAGAAAGTAAAACCTGCAGGCTGGAACAAGAACAGTTTAATAATTGAAATGAAGTTAATAACAACAATAATAACAATAACTTTAACAATAATAATATAAGCAATAATATCAACAATAATGGGAAAAATAGAGGCATAAAACCTAAGAAATACAACTGATGCACAGTACAGTTGCTCACTACCCACTGGCCAATACCCATCCTGTCCTGGAATAGCTATCAGTGGCCAATACCCTCCTGTTTATATACTGAGCATGATATTGTATGGCATGGAATATCTCTTTGGCTAGTTTGGGTCAGATGTCCTGACTGTGCTCCCTCCCAGCTTCTTATGCACCTGGTTGATTGCAGAGATGGGAAACTGAAAGGTCCTTGATCAGGGTAAGCACTACTCAGCAACAGCTAAAATATTGGTGTGTTATCAACATTACTGTCACACTAAACACAAAACACAGCACTGTACCAGCTACCAGAAAGAAAATTAACTTTACCCCAGCCAAAACCTGGACACAAGGGAAAGTTGCACAGTGCTGTGGGAATCAGGCTTTTGTTATACAATACTTAAGACACATGGAAGTTAGAAGAAAAATACATGCTCTAACAGGCCAGCTACTAAGACTACTACAGCAGAGGAAAATATGTCAAAAGTAACAATGGCAAAGGTAATGTTGAGGAAAAATAATACAGCATGACAACTATCAGTGAAGAATTATTGGCAATATTTTACGACGCCTTCAGTGAGGTAGGACATGCCAGGAAAGGACAGTAGCTGCTGGGTAAATATCGTTTATGCATTTTTAGTCCATAGCCTTCTATTATTGTCTAAAGTAATGAAACAGGATTTGAGCTGTGACAGTTGTTCTCCAAAATAAGCACCTTAACTTCTGAAGTCTAAATTGTTTAAAGTTAAGATAATTCCCTTTTAAAAAATAAATCTCAAAATATACATGAAATTCATCTCTCTCTGTGAAGCGGACTTTCCACAGTGTGCCTGAGATTTATTTTCTATTAATTCACAGAAGAGCCATTGCTGTAGATGCACATAAGAAGGTGTATTGAAAACAGTCATTAATTCTGCTTCTGGGTGGCCTTGGAAAACTATGAATTCTCTTCAGACTCTAATATTTTGGCTCCGTGTAGAATTGCCCTTTAGAAATAGATCACTGTTGTCTACATGTTCATACGCTGTATTCTTGGAACCTTGAGCTGTCACAAAGGAGTATTGTATTCATAAAAATTCGATGTTAAATGGCATACATCTGTGGATTACAGAGCTATCTGTAGAAAAGGGGAAGATTTAAGGGAAAACAGTGCAGTGTAATGTGCAAAGCACAGCATGGTTTCTAGCACTGCCAGTGGGGATTAGGTACTGAATGAGATCAGTTTGGTGTAGGTTTTCACCTATTTGTACAAGATGGCAAGGTTACTGTTATTTGTTGTTGAATGAAGAGATTTATGAAGAAAGACTTATGCAATTTATTCATATAATTTGTTCCTTCATGTTTTTTTCTAAAATTCTGCCTTTGCCCACTTCTTTTAAGGTCACTGCAGGGCTTTGTTTGACATTCAGAGAACATTTTGAGAGAGCACAGCCCACTCTAGATGCAAGTGCTCTTTAGTACTCTTCAGGACTCATGAAGAGCATTCAACACTACTCCTTAGCTTATGTGTTACTTGTCCTTTTGACTGTAAAATTCAAGTTACTGGAGGAATATCCTGTTGCTTCTTTGATAACCTTGATCATGCAGTAGGAGCTGAGCAGTACAACAGTTGAGCAGCCAACATGGATTGCCAGTCCTTTAGAAAATAGATATTTGAATTTTCTGAGGCACCCTGAAATCACTCATATGACTGGAAAAAACATTTAGATAAAAGTAACCAACTTATTTTGTTAATGTGATTTATTACAATAATAGTTGGTCTTAAAAATAAAAATAAATTGAGATAAAGTCGAATAAAATTAAAGGTCATAGCTATCAGTAGATCAGGGCCATGGAGGCATCCACAGGTCTTTCTGTCCCTTCCCAGTCCCTCCCCTCAAACTCCTTCAACCCTGCTCACAGCCCAGGAACCCATTTCAGACCCCTGGGCAGTCAGCCCCTGCCCCAGTGATGCTGCAGCAGGCTCCAGCTCCCCACAGCCCTGTACTGCCCAGCCATGTGTCCCACTGAGCTGGGCTCACCCACAAGCCCATACTCACCTGTCCCTAAGGAGCTGCTGGATGTGTGGGGCTGCGGCTGACTCTGCTGCCCCCCAGGTACCCTGCTCCGTGGCATAGGGCAGCCAGGCAAAGCCTCTTCACCAGGGCCCTGCCCATCCACCTCTCAGTTTGGGCAGTCCTATGGCTCTTGGTGCCTGACCCCAAGGAGCCACTCATGGATATCCTGACATGGTCAGTTCAAACCCAGGAGACCCACTGTGTAACATCCATGCTATGACGTGTCAGGATGCTCATGCAGCCATTTTAGCTTCTAACTAGTCCTTGTGTTGGCAAAATCCTATGATCTTGCTCTCAGGACAACCTTGTACTTAGGTGCGTCTTTTCCCCTAGAGGAGTCTATTCAGTTTCAGATGTTTATACAGTTAGTTTCTTGTCATTCACAAATTCAACTCTTAGCCAAGCTCTCCATTTTTAACATTGATTTCCCAGGTGACTGCAGTGTTTCAGCTTTGGACATAGTGGTGTCCCATCTGGGACAGGAAGCAAAAAGACTCTCAAGCAATTAGGTTGCTATTTACCTTGGCTGTAAAAAAGACATGTAGTTTTTATGAAAAACAAAAACTTACAGGTAGCTGGGCTGAGATCTGAACATACCGAAAGCCACGTGTTGTACAAATATACCTGTAATTTGGCAACAATGGTCTGCATAAGCATGTAAAAAAGAGCAAGCCAGGATCTATTACCAGCCTCTAATAAGGACAAGGAATGACAGTAGCTCAGCACTCTTTACTGTTTTGATGGATGACAGTAACTCACTCTTAACCACAGTGGTTTTGGTTTGGAGGACAGAATGACAGAAGACATAGGCATTTCTAGAACTGAACTTCCATAACTGTGACTATTGAATTGAATCATAGGTCTTTTTTTAACTTGTCCATGTTACTGTATGGATTCTTTTGTTATATTTAGCAGCCTCCACAATGAACTCGTGAATCAAAAGTTGAGCTATTGCACTTCCTGTATTTCATTTTTATCCCTTCTGTTTGACTAAATGATCAGAGGTTAGTTTTGGCATCATAAATATTAAGGATCTCCACACAGCTGGAGACCAGCATTTGGTTGGTCAGTAACTGAAAATTAGTTTTGTTTTCCCATGTGTCATCCATTCACTAGTGTCTCCTTGCAAAGCTATGTAACGGGGTGGTGGTAATCCCTTGTGCAGACACATAAATAGCTACACCAAGAAAATAGATGACAACAGGACCTGGTGATTTTCAGTTCTTTGACGCCTTAAGTGCTTTCCTGGTCATTTATCTCTTTTGGATGTTAATGTTTTCATTCAACACTCCTAATCCTGAGCTTGATTTTAGGAAATTACTTCCCATGTGGCTCATTTTATTGAAGTATGCACACTTTATTTTCTCACATTGTTTTTTCTGATGTTGTGGAAAAGCACCAACCTACAATCAATGATGAAATGTTGTGGCTTTATAAATTTCATTATATATTATGGTTTCCTGAGAAAACAATGGCCTAAGTCATCCCTTCCAGTCCTATTGTATCCCAATGAGATGGGAATGGATGCAGTTCAAGTTCACAGAATAAATTTGTTGTTTACCTGTTGTCGTTTTAGGTGTTTGCTTTACAGTATCACAGTATCACAGTATCACAGTATGTTAGAGATTGGAAGGGACCTCGAAAGATCATCTAGTCCAATCCCCCTGCCGGAGCAGGAACACCTAGGTAATGTTACACAGGAATGCGTCCAGGCGGGTTTTGAATGTCTCCAGGGAAGGAGACTCCACAACCTCCCTGGGCAGCCTGTTCCAGTGTTCCGTCACCCTCACTGAGAAGAAGTTTCTTCTCAAGTTTAAGTGGAACCTCTTGTGTTCCAGTTTGTACCCATTACCCCTTGTCCTATCATTGTTTGCCACTGAGTAGAGCCTGGCTCCATCCTCGTGACACTCCCCCTTTATATATTTATATACACTTATAAGGTCACCCCTCAGTCTCCTCTCCTCCAAACTATAGAGACCCAGCTCCCTCAGTCTTTCCTCATAAGGGAGATGTTCCACTCCCCTAATCATCTTCGTTGCCCTGCGCTGGACTCTCTCCAGCAGCTCCCTGTCCTTCTTGAACTGAGGGGCCCAGAACTGGACACAATACTCCAGATGCGGTCTCACCAGGGCAGAGTAGAGGGGAAGGAGGACCTCTCTCGACCTACTAACCACCGCCCTTCTAATACACCCCAGGATGCCATTGGCCTTCTTAGCCACAAGGGCACAGTGTTGGCTCATGGTCATCCTGTCGTCCACTAGGACCCCCAGGTCCCTCTCCCCTACACTGCTCTCTAACAGGTCGTTCCCCAACCTATACTGGAACCTGGGGTTGTTCCTGCCCAGATGCAGGACTCTACACTTTCCCTTGTTATATTTCATCAAGTTACTCCCTGCCCAACTCTCCAGCCTGTCCAGGTCTCGCTGGATGGCAGCACAGCCTTCTGGCGTGTCAGCCACTCCTCCCAGCTTAGTGTCATCAGCAAACTCGCTGATAGTACACTCAATTCCCTCATCTAAATCATTGATGAATATATTAAATAATACCGGTCCCAGTACTGACCCTTGAGGCACTCCACTAGTTACAGGCCTTCAACTAGACTCAGCCCCATAGACTACAACTCTCTGGCTTCTCTCCTTCAGCCAGTTCGCAGTCCACCTCACTACCTGATCATCCAGTCCACACTTCCTCATTTTAGCCGTGAGGATGCTGTGGGAGACTGTGTCAAATGCTTTGCTGAAGTCAAGGTAGACCACATCCACCGCTCTGCCATCATCCATCCACCATGTTATTTCCTCATAAAAGTCTAAGAGATTGGTCAAACATGATTTCCCCCTGGTGAAGCCATGTTGACTGCCCCTCATAACCTTCTTATCCTTGATATGCCTTAAGATGGTACCAAGGATAAGGTGTTCCATCACTTTCCCAGGGATGGAGGTGAGGCTGACCGGTCTATAGTTACCCGGGTCCTCCTTCTTGCCCTTTTTGAAGACTGGAGTGACATTTGCTTTCCTCCAGTCCTCAGGCACCTCTCCCGTTTCCCAAGACTTGGTAAAGATGATGGAGAGTGGTCTAGCAATGACTTCCGCCAGTTCCCTCAGCACCCGCGGGTGCATCCCATCTGGACCCATGGATTTATGGATGTCCAGATTGCTCAACTGGTCTCTAAACATCCAATTTAATCTGTATGCTGGCCTCTAAGTTTTCTTTCTGAAAACTCTTCACAGAGAAATAAATAAATAAACATGCTATCAAAAACCAAAACCTGTGAAACTGAAACTGAATTACATTTCCCAAGCTGTTGTAGTTTCCACCAAAATGAGGACTCCAGCAGCATATAAGAATGTACAGCATGAGGTTACCTCATCTGCGTCTTGGTAAACTAGAAGCAGAAATAAGAGGCAACACATCAAGAAAATATCTAAGCCTTCCCCCCAAAAAGGTTAACCAAAGCATTACAGACTCCTGGATCTCACTATTTGATATAAGCAAAATGGATTTTAAAATTCTGCTTTAAAGTCACTTCAGGAATTAAAAAATTCTGGGTAGCTTCATGCTTCATTACTTTCTAAACAGGTGTTTTATGCCGTGGGAGTTTTGACAGAACCCTGTGGGTGCAATGTAATGCAATGGCTAGAAGTCGACTTTAGTACCTAGTGATGATATAAGTCAGAAATAGGCTTTTAAGTTTTTGCTTGTTTCTATTTCTGCTTGACTACACAAAACCCCTGTCAGGTTATTATGCATTTGCTCTGGAAAAAGTTAGTGATCTATAACAGACTCTGACCTGTTACAGACTGAAATTGAAGTAGCATTTAAGGAGGAAAATTTAAAATTGGATGCTAAACAAGGAGCTAGCTTATAGAATGATTTGTTTTCTATAAGTGGATGTTGGAGCATTTCAGAATGTTCTTCTATTAGAATAACTCTTCATGAAGAATGGTCACTAGCTTTTTTCTAACACTGAGTAAGGGACTTTACTGCAACAATAACAGTAGGACAATTCTTCATCTAGTATTCTGTTTAAATTATACCTTTTGTCTAAAACCTTCTGTTGTTCCCTCTGCATAGCTTCGTCATACTGATTATACAAACAGTACACTTCTGCCTGTGGATGCGAGATAGATTAAGAGCAGGTCTGCAGTGGGGTTAAAGATGTAAGAGAAGAACACAGGAATGTATCATATGGGTACCATTTACAAGGATCTTGGTGTTGGGGAGGCGTAGCTGCCTGAGCCAACTCCATAAAATGCTTGTTTTTTTTCCCACTTCATGTTTCAGTGAACACCATAAGCAAAGGAGGAAGTCTCTCTCGTCATATCTGTCTCTGCCTTCTCCTGGAATGCACTAGTAGCCTAGCACATGCGCCACCAACTGCAAGCACACAGGGCAGAGATTTGGTTGTTGTTCTTTTAACAATGCAGTGTCCAGCAGTTATAGCTCCCCATATTTTCAGTGTATTTCGTTCTGCAAAGCATTTATTCTCCTGCGGATTTGGTGTATCAAGTCATTCTTTACATAAGTTAACTTATACCTAAGGGATGACACAGGTATGACGCAGTAATGTTATGAATACATGTTTAGAAATGTGTACTTTATATGTACCGAACTTTACGTGTACATGTACTGAACATGTACAACTCAGTACTGAATCACATTCAGCATTCATTAAAGATTCCCATCAATTGCAGGTCTCCATCATTAATATTCCTATAGAAATGTAGATGCTGCAGCATTTTTTTAGACTCCTCTTGGCTTTTTATTTTTCTGTGCTAGGAAACCTAAGCCATCATTATGGACACTCCACTAATTATGTGAGCAACGTTGCTGCCAGTTACTGAGTCAAATGCTCTGCCGCTATGTCATACGACATGGACAGTTCAAGAAATGGTATGGTTGTAGAATAAGTTGAAAAGCAGTTAAACTATTCTATTCTACACTGTCACCCATTGTCTTCTGAATGGCTCAATGGTAGCAGGGAATTGTAGTTTCTTATTTTGGTAATACAGTAAGTGCTGAAAGGAAATTTATAGTAAGTTTTTGTGTTACTGAGCAATTTGTTATCTGAACACTAGTACAAAATTCAGGCATTTCAGAAAGCAGGTAGTATCCTGGGCTGCATCAAAAGAAGCATGACCAGCAGGTTGAGGGTCATGATTCTGCTGCTCTATTGGGCTCTCATGAGACTCCCACCTGGAGTACTGTGCTCTGGGGCCCCCAATGTGAGAAGAACATGGACCTGTTGGAGCAAGTCCAGAGGAGGGCCATGAAGATGATCAGAGGGCTTGAGAACCTCTCCTATGAAGACAAGCTGAGAGTGTTGGTCTTGTTCAGCCTGGGAAAGAGAAGGCTCTGGGGAGATATTACAGCAGCTTCCAGTACCTAAAGGGGGCCTACAGGAAATCTGGAGAAGGACTTTTTGCAGGGGCATGTAGTGACAGGACAAGGGAGAATGGCTTTAAACTGAAAGAGGGGAGATTTAGATTAGATATTAGGAAGAAATTCTTCACTACGAGGGTAGTGAAGCACTGGTGCAGGTTGCCCAGAGAAGCTGTGGTAGCCCCACCCCTGGAAATGTTCAAGGTCAGGCTGGACGGGTCTTAGAGCAATCTGGTCTAGTGCAAGGTGTCCCTGCTCATGGCAGGGGAGTTGGAACTGGATAAGCTTTAACGTTGCTTTCAACCCAAACCGTTCTGTGATTCTATGATGATTCCATGAACTTCAGTAGTGGTTTTTTTAGAAGATTGCACCACAGATCTCTACTACCCTCGACCACACGCAATAACACTTCAAGAGCATGGTCTGTTCATTTGTGTTCCTGAAAACAACTGTTTATGAGCTACAGAATTTAAGTTGAATAAGGTTTTGGCGATAGATTCCACATGTATACATAGCAGTTCCAAACCACTGTCTTTGAAGTACATGTGGTTAAATTACTTGTTGTGAATAAAGTATCTAAAGAACAGAGCCTTTTTTACTTCCTATTCACAAAATACTCTTGAACTTAAGTTCACTTTTAAGAATGGCTTCATTATTTGTATATCCTGAAGTCTGTATGAACAACTTTCTTCCTATAAGGGTCAATCCTAGTCATTTTCCATGACTTATTTCTGGCAAGTGATTTACATTTGCTGTTGTGATGCATGCTTCATTACATCGCTTATATTGTGCAGAAGTAAGCTTTATTTAAATTATGAATGCTCAAAAAGGCAAACGAGCACCTTTAGCCTCAGTGGCAGGTAAAGGTCAAGAAATAAAGAGTTTACCATCTTGTTACTATCAGCTATCCTGGTATGCCAGCCTAATGAAGTACGTCCATGTTGCAATGTCTTAGCACTTTAAATTGAGCAAAGCTACAGACTTTGCATTGAAATTCTCAAGTCTGCCTTTCTCCACCAGCTCTGGAACCTGTAACCTAAGCTGTTGTGGCAGTGGCTTTCCAGGGCAAGTTCTAGTCAATGCTACTTACAGAAGAAGCAGGGATAGGGAATTTGAGTTACTGTGGCAAAAATACTGGTGGGGAGGATCACATACTTCATGGAAGAGGATCTTCAGAAAGGATACTTGCCTGGAGAATTCCTGCAGCTCTTCTTGGGTGGTCACTGGGAGACATTCTTCCCATCCCTTTCTCTATTCTTCTGGTTTAATTTTTCTCTAAAGTTAATATTCAGTGTTAGAGTTGGTGTATGTGATCAGCTACAGACCCTAGCAGTACAGATTAGTGCATGTAAGCTTGCCTATATGTGCATTTTTCATCCCTTTTCTGACTGAATCCCTGATAGTACAGCATCATCCAGAAGGAAAGGTCCATTAAATATTTTTTTAATTGCTTAAGAAGCTTAGTAACTGAAAAGCGGTCATGATGTGATCCTGATTTCCATTGTTTGCCCTATACTGAATACGAAACAGTGAATCTAAGGGCTTTTGGAAACAATGGAAACTTTGGAACTGAACTCTAAGAAGGCAGGAGATCACTCATCATATATATGAAGAGGGAGATAGTACTGTGTCTAGAGCTCAAGTCAGCTCATGTGAAGGTTTCTTGTTTCATCTCTGGTACTAAACAATCAAACTTACATACATAAAAAGAAATCATCATGATCTCTCTTAGATCATCTCAAAGCAAATTACTTATTTGGAGTACCATTAAAAGCATCTAGTTTAAAATTTTTTGGCTGAAGTATCTGGTTTGCAGTGAATGCCAACACTCATTGGTAAATGTGTTTCCCCAGTAAATGTTCTGAATCAAGGAGATCCAAGTAGTTGGGAAAAGGACCGATAAGTGAATGGTCCCTTTAGAGCTCAAAGTGGTGTTCAGTGACTGCATTCATGGATCAAAAGGGTAAAAGGGTCAGGGCAAGTCTAAGCCCTTTACAAACCCACCTCCACATTTAGCAGAAATATCTGATGCCTAGATATAGGTTTATTGTAATGATTTTAGCAAGGGTGACAGGTCTTTATAAAATAAATGGTGTAAGCACATTTGAAAACATGTTGCAAAGAAAATTGCAGTAGTTCTGAAATAAAGGCATGCAGGTCTGCTTAGCTACACTTATTATCCCTCGGCATTGAATCTACATTTTGTTGGCTGTTGGAAAGTAGTGGAAGATATTCTGTATAGTCAGCTACCTGGACACCATCTTGTTGTCCAGTTGCCAGAACAAATAACCATGAATTTTTTTAAAGCCCTTGGAAAAGTTATCATATGGAGTTAAGGCCAAGTAGATATATGTGTATATATATACACATAGCAAGCGTTCATCCATTTGGTAATTCACTTTAGTCCATACAGTTCTTTATCTAGTCTTGAAATAATTCTTCTGTTATAAATTGTAACCAGCTTGTGACCAGACATTGCATCCCTTTTTTCATTAGCAAATTCCATGTGATACTCACTATTTTGTGGAAAAAAAATTTGTGGTCATAAATTCAAATATTACTTAAAACTATCCCCAACACTTTCACCGAGGAACTTTGTTAATTATTTTAACTTTAACCATTCTTGGTTTGCTCTTTTATTTCCAAAGTCCAAGATCATTTTTCTGTTGAATCAGTTCTCTTTGCATTATTTTTAGCTCTTTACTTATTCTCCCAAACTTTCTTGAGTGGGCTACATTTTGGGGCAAGGCAAGAGCACTTCCGTTTATGATTTCCCTTTCTCGATGATGGTTACAGGGGATGGATTCTGCACCTCCTCTTAAAGAAAAACCAAATATTCCTCAAAGTCCTCAAGGTCTTCTCATGGGGGTGACTGGAATACCAACAATAAAACAGCTGAGGTATGGTGAGAAGGACAGATTTGCGCTTCCTGACAACAGCTACAGGACACAATTTTCCCTCTTTTCTTTCTAGTATGTCCTTTTTGGTTTTCTATCTTTTCAGATGGCTCCAATTTCTGTTCCTTTGTTCCATGGTACTCTTTGATTTCTTGTAATGTTCTGTTCTAAACTTTTGTGCCACCTAAATAAATCTTGCCTCTTTCCTTCTGAAGCAAGTGGCAAGGGCTGTTCTTTCTGACAAGAAAAAATGCTTAAAAGCATATATGAGCTGGGAATAGCACATTTTTCTTTGCTTTGTGCGGCTTGGAAAAAATGATTGCCAAATTGTTTCATCACAATCTGTAAAGGTGTTTATCAGTGGACAACTGACAGTGGAAACAGCAACTTTCCTTAAATAAGGGGTTATATTGTTCAGGCAATAAGGAAAGGAGAATTATGATTCCAGTGCATTCACCACCTTTCAAATGGCTCTTCAAGGTGTAGACTCAAGCTTTCTTAAATCCCTCAGCTTTGATATAGAAGTGCTTTCATCCTCTACCACAGAGGTGGGTGCACAGTAGAATCTCTGGAAGGCTCTGTAACTTTTATATATTTTTATTTCTCGCTAATACTTTCAGATTTCTGGCTCCACGCCTGACAAATATTTAAGTGATCTTCTAGGAAAGTCTGCTAGGGATGTCTCAGACTTCAAAGCAGATATAACAAGGTCCAGTTTATTGTACCTAAGTCTGCAGAAGTTTTACCCAGAAGAGTGTTTGCTCCTTATTTCACTCCATCCCTCCCTCCTATCTTTCCTTTCTGGTTTTGACATTAACTTTCTTGTCTGTTTTTAACAAGTATAATTTGACCCCAACTCTTTAGTTTAGAGTTCCAGTAGGAACTTCAAAAGATTATTTCTCTGGGTAAATTGTCAAAGCAAGACAGCCTCAGAAATAAACTGTGTCTACTGAACCATCAGCCAATTAATCTTATGGTAGAGTGTATTATGGATCTTCGCTCAACTGAGGACTTCTTAGCCATGGATGGTATTGTATTTATTTTAGTATATAACAATAAGCATCCTAGAGCAGAATAATTCCCAGAATGGTTGGGCTGAAATTTTGTTATTTTCAAATAACGAGTCATAGTAGTCAATAAGCTATGTATGTGCGAGATGTCTATAATATCTAGGTAGTAATAAGGAGACAAGGAAAAAACCTAAACAAACAAAACCCAACAGTACACCCCCCAAACAAACAGAAAATAATGAAGAATGTCACAAAGAAGCAATTGGGAAGAACATAATTGACTGTGACTGAGTGATTTTGGGATTTGCAGCATTTCAATTGAAAAAAAAGCATGTTTTTTTCAGTGTAGCTTTTTTTATGGCTTGTTTGCAACATGACAGTTATTCCTCTTTCTTGCCTTTGATGCTAGTTATGGTTACAGTGGCATCAATGCATGTGTGTGAGTAGCAGTTTAAAATAACACATCAATTATATAATTGTGTTTCTCTGCTTCAATATAACATAAATGTTCAATATAAAAGAAGCATTAGGAGGTATGTATGGTTAGCTATATAAAAATACAAATGTTTGTTTACATTCCAAATTTTCCAGTGCTGGAGAGTAGATAACAGTAGCCTTTCTGTAGATAGGTCGTCCTGTCATGTTACAGAACCTTTCCCATTTGTAAAAGTTGTGGAGGGCAAGAGTGAATCGGGGAACTAAACTCTTTAACAAGAATATGTTTACTTCTATAACCTGAAGCATAAACAGGTGGTTGAAACTACAGAAACTAAAACTCATTATTGGAGTTTCAGCATCTGATTGCAGATAGTGGTATTCATACGGAGTTGAGGGAAAAAAAAACAGATGGAGTGAACTGGAAAGACAATTTCAGCAAAAAAGGAACCTGTAGCAGCTTTTTCAAGATTTTTGGAAGGGGGTACCTTAATTTAGGCTCTAAGTGGCCAGAAGTTTGGTCAAGTAAATGTTCTGCATGCAGTAGATGCTGAAAGCCCGTGATAGCTACTGATGGGTGTTGAGCAGTTCTGTAAAATCAAGGAGTCTTTTCTATAAACTAAAAAGCCTAATTTCAAGCATTCATTTTAGAAAACTGCATTAAAATACATGAAATAAAATAAAACTCCACTATATTTTAATGAATGCAATAAAATGAAACCCTTCATTCTTCTTCTAAATTTTCATGCAATAAAGCAGTTGCGGTGTTAGCTATAAAATATGTATTGCCTCAAAACCAGGTAAGAAATTGCAGAGCTGCATTCTATAGCAAGAAATGATTGATATTGCCCTTTTGTGAAAAGCAAAACCAAACCAAACAAAAAAAACACCAAAACCCACAAAAAAACAACCCCAAACCAAAAAGCAAACACTCCACACTTTTCTTGTGTGCAGTGTTGACAAACCTTGTTGACCAACTGGTAAACTGAATAACCAGCTCTGGAATCTCTGATTAATTTACTGAACTTAATTTTATTTTAATTTTGCACTTAATTTGCTTTGGTTTGGTTTTCTTTTTAACTTCTAACTGTATCTGAGATTCCTTGTCCTGTTGAGACCTGAGGTCTTTACTTGTTCATGAGAAAGCTTTCAAGCAGTACTTGCAGAGCAGGAGTGGAGGGTTTCTGCAGATAAAGGAATGCTGTTACACTACATGACTTGCTTGATGCAAGGTTTCTCACTGGACCAAAACACTGATTCATGTGTTGTCCCAGCTCTCCGCAATCCATGTTCTGCAATATTTGGAAGATTTGGGATTATTATGAAACACTATCTCTGTCCCTTCTGAGAGCAGAGCAGTGAATGAAAGCTTTCAAACATTCCTTTAGAGAAAACCCAAAAGAAAAATGGTGTAAAAACAAAGCAAGGGGTAAAACATAGGAGAAAGCAATTTCTTGGTGAGAGTGGATGTGATGCTAGGAGGTTTATCTTGCTGTGATGGATAGGAGTTGTTTCATTCATTTACCCTATGTGAGGTATTGCCCTCCTTGAAGGGGCTGCACCTAGCAGCAGGGAGGAAAGATGCCTTTTCCCTGGTTCTGGTGGTGACTGTGAGGATTCAGATGGGAGCCCCTGAAGATGAGAAGAGGGCCCTCCCTAGGGACAAACCAATGCAAGCCGTACTGGTGGTGAAGGCTGGGTGTGCAGGACTGGGATGAGGAGTGCAGGGGTGGCTGGAGGCCAGCAGCACGAGCAGGCACTGTGCCGGTCCTCAGAGGAGCAGTGGACAGACACACAGCCTTGCCTCAGCTGTAAGAGAAGGAGACTGACTTCATCTAGGGATGCAGAGGGAATGCGTGTAATTTTTGCATCCCAGGAAGCCGCTAAACATTCCTGAGCTGAGCGAAGACTGGGGGAAAGGATCCTCCCCCTCCCCCCACAATGGCACAGCAGGCAAGGGGACAGGGAGAGATTTATTTTCCTTTATTTTGTCATTCCTAGCAGATCAACATTTTTGCTGTTCAAAAAGTCACTTTATTTCAGTATATAGTCAAATAAAAATGATCAGGTTTAGAGTCTGAAAATCCTCTTGGTGTGCTTGTTTTGAGGAAAAGGTGTATCCAGAACCACCTCGAAACTTTGGCTGTCACAAGGTCAAAAAGAGAAATGATGTTCCCATTATTACAGAGATATAATGAGGGGGAACCCTGCTGCCCAGCTTCTCTTGAGACTGGTGCTCGTTAGAATTTTTGAGAATACCTTGTAAAAAAGAAGGACCATTTCCCTTAGGTGACTCTTGTTCTGTCAGGTTGTACTAAAAAAGCCTGTCAATACCTTTGAGAACCCTTTTAAAACACCTTTTTAACCCATTGCAGGAGTGGCTGCATCGCCAGAAAGAGCAGGCTCAGCCTGTTCTTAAAAACAAACAGTAATAAAGATTTCACAGTCTTTCACATCAGTTTGCTCCAGGGCTTCACAGCTGTTCCTGTTAGAAAGTTTTTCTGATTTTGGACTGAAATCACCCTTGCTGTGAGTTTTGCTTGCAGCCCCTTGTCTTATCCTTACTGAACACGGAGAACTGTATATTAACTCTCTCTTCGTAGCTGTTCTACATGTATTTGACTCATCATCATGCTTCCCTTAGTTGTTTCTCCTCTAAGGAATGTAACTCCAATTCCTTCAATATTTCTGTACTTTTAAAACCTGCTGATCATTCTTGCTGCTGTTGTGTGGGCTCTCTAGTCAATCCACAACCTTCTTTAATTAGGCTCCAAGAGATGAATGCATTTACTTCCACTGTAGCCCTGCCAGCAGTGCGCAAAGCATCAGAGCCAACACTTCTGGTTTATAGACATTACTTTTCTTTTCACAGCTCAGTAACAGAATTTCCCTTTGGCACAATAGGAAAAGACCATTAACTTACATTCACTTAATGATCTGTGATAAATCTGATACGGATTTATCTTCATAGATAGATACACAGTAGACGTTATATACAATACATGATAAGCTGTTCTGCAACTCAGCTGCTTTGTAGCTCCATCCTATATTTGTGCAGTTGATTACCCCTACACAGAAGAGTTTGGAAAATAATTCTATAAAAATAAGAAATTCCTTTTTTTTTTTTTTTTCTCCCCAAGCAGCACAACTCTTGGCACCGTCCTGCAGTGGATGCCTGAACTTTATTCTTAGTGGGAACCCAACTGGCACAGAACAAGCTCTATTAAGTGTGCAATTGCATATTGACCTCTACTTGCTATTCATTGCGTCCTTAGGACTTTAATAATGGTCTTCTCTTAAGGAAGAGTGAGAATTGTTTGTCCTTGCTCCCTCATAAATGCTATTGCAATATCAGATTGCCAGGGATTATTCCTCATGTTGGAGAGCTAATTAGATTCAAATATTTTAATGAAGCTACAAGTTTACTAAAGAACATATATGCAAATGTATGGTGGGAAATAGGGAACGGTAACAGTCTGGAGCTGCTTCTTCAGCACTGTAACTGACAGACTCAATAGGCACATCTGGTGAGTAACTTCGTGGCAGAGTCTGCATACGCACACTGTAAAATTGTAACTGTGGTCTGTAGAGGATAAGGTCTCCTTAGATCTGACATTATATTTACCAGGCTCATGCTTTTCTAGCAGGAGAGGCCCTTCACCTTCTACTGTAAACAGAAAGAAATCAGAGGCTTTCTCATGCAGGGCTGTTGGCAGATCACCATGAACTTGTTTCAGCCAGAGCACACTTCGGCGTCATGGTCAGTGAAAGTCTCTGAGCTTCAAAGGTAAGTTCTGTGCTCAAAGAGAGACATTGCAATGACCCAGGACTCCTGGCAGATTTGGTTTCACTTACTGGAAGATTCTCAAAAAATTCAAAGGCCCTTCAGCTCCTTTCAAACTTCAGCAAGGAGCAGGAGACCTCCTAGACAAAGCGCAAAGTGTAGCACTAGCAGTCCACTGAGAGACTGCATCTTGATTTCACTAGAGCAGATGTTATCTGCAAGCAATTAACATACTTGTCATCACCAGTGAAATAGATACAGAATTCTTCAAGATTTTTTTTTTTATCCACCCTAAAGAAAAGTGTTTGCGCACAAAGCAAAATTTCCACATTAGTATTAAAATAACATTCAGCGAGGCAAGCGGCATGTGTCACTTACTCAATTCCTTACAGTTCCCTTTTTTTCCAGAGAGCAATGCTGTAACAGACCAGATATAGAGAATACATTTAATCGCAGACGTGTATCTTCTAACAAAATACTTGATGGCTGCATTTTTTACTTCACTGCTGTTATTTTCAAATGCGACTGTTTGTTACTCATAGAGCCATGGCAGGTATATATCCCACTCTCATCTGTGGTAGGTTGACCCTGGCTGGATTCCAGGTGCCCACCGAAGCCAGTCTGTCACTGCCTTCCTCATCTGGAGAGGGGAGAGAGAATATAACAAAAGCTTCATAGATTGAGGTAAGGACAGGGAGAGATCACTCACCAGTTACTGAAATGGGCTAAGCAGACTCAACTTAGAGAAAATTTAATTTCATTTCTTACCAATCAAACCAGAGTAAGATAATGAGAAATAAAACCAAACATTAAAACACCTTCCTCTCAGCACTCCCTTCTTCCCAGGCTCAACTTCAGTCCCAGGTTCTCTACCATTCATCTACCACTATCAGCAGAGGTGGAAGGGGAACGCAAGTTGTGGTCAATCCATCACATGTCTCTGACACTCCTCAGGGGGAGGACTCCTCACACCCTTCCCCTGCTCCAGTGCAGGGTCCCTCCCACTGGAGACAGTCCTCCAATGTGAGTCCTTGCCACAGGCTGCAGTTTGTCATGCACTGCACCAGCATGGATCCCTTCCTTGGGGTGCAACCCTTCAGGAGCCGCTTTCCCTAGCTTGGGCTCCTCTCTCCAAGGGGCCACAGGTCCTGCCAGGATCCTGCTCCAGCGTGGGCTTCCTACGAGGTCACAGTCTCCTTTGCTCATCCCCTGTTCTGGCGTGGGGTCCTCCATGGGCTGCAGGTGGAGATTGGCTCCACTATGGAACCTCCATGGGCTGCAGGGTCACAGCTTGTGTCACCATGGGCTGCACCATGGGCTGCAGGGGAATCTCTGCTCCTATGCCTGGAGCAGCTGCCCCTCTCCTTCTGCACTGACCTTTGGGTCTGAAGATCTGTTTCTGTCACGTACTCTCACTACTCTCTCCAGCTGCAGTTGTGCAGGGTTTTTTTCCCCTTTTTTCTTAAATATGTTATTCCAGAGGCACTGTCACCGTCACTGATGGCTCAGCCTTGGCCAGCAGTGGGTCCACCTTAGAGCTGGATGGCATTGGTTCTGTTAGACACAGGGTAAGCTTCTAACAGTTTCTCAGAGAAGCCACCCCTGTAGCCTGCCCTGCTACCAAAACCTCGCCATGCAAACCCAATACAATGAGTTTCACCACAAGATGATGTCAGAGAACTCCAAAGAGCTGCTTTTTTGTTTACAGTGATATACAAGGGACCCAGGAACACAGCCATGTATCATCAGTACATTCTGATTTTTAAAATTCTCCGAGTAGGTGTTGTAGTGGTCACTTCCCTAATACTTGAACCTGTTAAAATATTTGTTTAATGACTGTATACTAACCTGCTTTTCAAAGAATCTTTTAATTAGCTTACATTGAAGATGAGATGACTCAAGTCCTCTGTATTTGTTCGTAGTTGTCCCTCTGACTAGAGCCACTGTTTGTAGAGTCTCGTTCCACTAGAAGTGCTTCTCCTCCCAGTGATCTAGACCTTCATTTGTGGGATATGGAAAATAAAGACTTATTTGAAAGTTTTTCAGAATTATTGAGTTAGTTAAAGGTTTGAGTAATAAAACTTTTGCCTGACCTGCTATTTTCAGTCATCATTTTCTAAACCCTGGCAGCGTAACGAGATGACTCCCTTTGTGCTGCTCCCTCTCACTAAGCTCATTTGAGCTGCTTTTGACTTAAAGAAGTGAAATGCCTCTGTGGTTATGGTGCTGGAGGAGGGGGAAGTGGTCTCAGTTCTTCGAACTGCCATGGGATTCTTGTTTGATCTTGTTCAAATAATTTGATCCTTAGAAAACAGTTTATCTGTAACAGAAGCCTGATAGTTACTTTCCTCATCTGAGTAAGGTCTGCAGAGAAAAAACCTGCCTGTTATTCCATGTTTCTGATATGCCAGAGGTAATGGGACAGCTCTTGACTGGCGCTTTTATGTGCAACACAAATAATAATAATTTATGCAGAAAGGTAGGAAGCTTGAAGTCCTTCCATATTCCTTATGAAGGGTTACTTAACATCTTAGCTCCTCAGCTTGGCATGCTTCTGAATTAAACAGCATTACCTCATTTACAGGAGGAACTTGCTTTTAGGAGGTAAGAAGCAGCAGCAGGCTGTAGCATCAAGAGCTAGCAAAAGAGATTGAACTTCAAGCCAAGCTGCTCTGATTCCACTTTATTTAATCTGGTCTTCCTAAATATCCTCCAAGTCCATTCTGCAGCAGCTTCTGCGTTGATTACTGACAAGAATTGAATAGAGAGTGACTATCATTCCAAAAAGACTAGGGGGCACTGAATCTGGAATGAGCTATACATTTAAATCTAGCTAATGTAGTGACACCTTGAAGCAGCCTAAGGCCCTAAATTTTTCCCTAAACAGAGTTTTCTAGTCCACAAGTCCTTGAATATTTTTATGTGATCCTGTGGCATGTGCTTTAATTAAAATCATATCAGGCCTGTTGCGTATTACCCAGCATAATCTCTGGAGCCTGCTTCTTCACCTTCCTCTGCCTTTCCTGCCAAGACATCCTTGTTTACATTCCAGCTGTGCAGACTGTCAATTCAGCTGAACCTATCTAAAATGAACCACATGAATGGGAATAGGAATGCCTAAAGGAATGAAGTTGTACTTCAAACTGTGTGATGTATTATAGTCGAGAGATGGTCTGGCAAAGGAAGTCTCTTGTGCAGCCTGCCCTTAGGTACTGTGATGAAGAGTGGAAACAAGGGAAGATTAAATGATGGCTTCTGAAATTCTAATCACAAATCATGCTTTCCCTTTGACAATGATTGATACTGTGATCATGCCAAGAGGGCTGGTTATAAAGCTGTAAGTTTGACACAGGAGTTCTGTATAACATCCTTTTGTCTCAAACAGCACTCAGAGATCTCTTAATCTTCCAAAGTCATCTAATTAGAGAAGAAAAAGATAATATGAATCTGTGATTTCAGTGGATGTCTAATTATTTCCATGTTGAAATGTAGAAGGCTCTGCTTCTCTGGTGAAGGGCAAGACAACCAACTTAGAGACCATCTACTTTCTTACAGCACCAACCCTCCTTTCAGCACTTCCCCAAAATTCACCTTACATTTTTCATTATGTCCCATTCCAATAAAGCTATGTTGGATCTTTATCATTCTTTCTGCATATTCTCCTTTTGCATGTAAAGATTATTCTGTTCCTTTTGGGGAAAAAATAGAGGAAAGAAACTGTATAAGCAAAAATAGCCTTCTACTGTTTTTTACTGTCTTCATTGTGTAGTTTTAGCTGAAATATGATTATAAATGTTATTAATTTGCAGAACTACTGAAAAGTAGAAAAGTTGCTACAGGACTCATTCGGTTAATGCCAAAAAACAAAGCAAAGAAGACAAAAATTGTATTTTGACCGGGCAGTTTTGGAGCCTCAGTGGCAGGTACTTGAGGTGCTGAAGATTTTATAGCAGTGGAAAATTTAATTGCAGGATGCAAACAGAGTGCTTGTTTGATGACTGTCTATGACATTAATCCTTTGATGACTATGGTCAATAAAGGTTTATTCTGTGCTGACAGGGTGTTTTGTGACAGGAAATCCAGGTTGCCTGAAGCAAGTGCTTAATTGTTATTGAACAGACAATCTTCAGTTTGTTTCTGTAACCCACTCTGTACCACTGGTATTAGAAATGGGAAAATTCATCTGTAGATATCAGAAAAATAGAGGTGGATGGGGGAATAGATGCAGCAAAATAAGGACATTTGGAGAATGCCTTTATTGAAGCAACATTTAGAGACCGGAATTAAGTTTAACGTTAGAAAAAATTGCATCTGAGCTGCCAAGTAGGTGGTGGGTGCAACTGTAGAAAATTTCCTGCCTGAAAGAAGAATTTGCTCTTCGTAGCTGTGACTGCAAATTTTGCTTTCAACCTTTTTCTTTTTGCAAATAACTCTGTTCTGTCAAAGATGACTTAATTTGCTCTCAAAGTTAGATGCCACTGAGGAAAAACAAAAGCACTTAATAACACTTCTAGGAGATTTGCAGTGAAAGTCCTCCTGGCTTTTGTTCTCTTCAGTTATGTTCAGGTTCAAAATCGTCCATCCTGACTAAAGATGATAGTATCTGCTCCATTAACATGCGAGAGACCTCCTGTATTCCTTCAGAATCCATTTGAAGAGCCCTTTCAACATGGGTGAAACATCTGTGTTAATTCAATGTAGCTTCTATTTAAACACACAGACTGAACTGAGTGAGGCTACGTTAGCAGAAATGAAACCTATAAATTGCTGTTTTCTTTAAAGATGAGTAGTTGAATATTGGTTATTGGGCTGAATACTGTCATAACATGCATATGCTATAGTTAATGCTGCTAATAAGGCTCGTAACCATTTCTATAAAAATGTCTCTAGCAGACACTATCCTACTTCAGGGAATAGTCTAATAATCTAATTCCAGTGATATTGCCTTACAGCACAAAAATCAGTGGTACTGTGAAAAGCAGAGATCTTCATGTGTTTCAAGGCAGTTCATTGAAACACCAGATTTGTTTACAGAGTTGAACAGAAAGCCTTACTAGGGATATAGAACATCCTGTATTCTGGAATGCGGAAAATACAGAAAAGAGTTGATCAGAAGTGACCATTGCAATGGCAGAGGGCATTATACCTATACATGCTGACCAGAGTACATTACAACTGAATAAGAAATAGTATTACCTATGTGAACTGTATGAGCTGACTTAGTTACTGACTGTTGTGTTGAGGTTTTATCATAACAATACTGGAGGGAAGTTGACATACTAAAAGGGAGACAAAGTAGAGCAACAAGAATTATGAGAATCCTAGAAATACTCCTTAATAAAGAAAGTCCTATGAAATTCCACTTACTTTCATTTATTTATGCTTGGAAGCAGTTTGCTCACATCCCACTATTACTGGGAAAAACTAGAGATATTTAATAATAAAATGTTTATAACAAGATTAAGTGGCTGAGTATTAACTGAATTCAGACACAAAGTACTCATTCTACCTCTGACTTTCACTTTCTGCTTTCTGTAGTCACATCTGCATGTGAATTCCTGGGGTTAAATGATTCAAGGTTCTTCCTGGGATGTGGTAAGGAAATACAAATGTCTAAAACGGTTTGGAAGTCTTTTGATGAAATAGTTTAATGGGAAAGTACTGATTTACTGAAGCTGAAATCTTTTGCAAAAACATCCCAGGTTTGAGGAATTGTAATTGGACCATAGTCATGATTCCAACAGAGCAGGAACAGTGGTTTCCTTGGCTAAGTCTGTTCTGGTAAATTAAATGTTCTTGGGGCCATTCTCTGGCATTAAAGCCAACTGTCATGGAAGATCCCATATCCATATTGTGAAGATCTCTTACTCTCCACAGGATAGTTAACTCCAGTTTACCTGTTGGAAACATTAAATAGGGCATGCCACTTTTCAGATCACACACTAGAATTGATTGCGAAAATAGCAGCTGTCTCTGGCAAAAAATTTCCTGGGATTGTTCTGTTATTTTGTGGACAATCAAGTTTCACTACCCAGGAACAATCCCTGGCACTGTTTACTTCACTAGAATAGATGCAGTTGTGATGTGTTGCTGGAGATCCCAAGCCACCAGGGTCAGTGGTTTCATGCCTCCTCACACAGTGGAAAGACTTATGAATAATCTAGGCTCCAGCATAAGATACTGTGGAGTCCACTAGCAGCATCTCACTGAGACAGAGAAAAGATAATGTTGGTTGAGCTCTTCCAGTAGTCCTGATGATGTATTTTACCTCATAAACCCTCCTCAGCTCAGTTTCCAAAATGAAAGAACCAAAACCAAACCCACCAAAAAAAACCATAGTCTAAAGCCCTTGATTTCAAGTTTCTTAAGTCACCAACTCTTGTAAAATCAAATCTGAAGTTTATCTTACTAACTTTCAGCTTCTGAGTGTCCAAACATAGACGCCTATGGAAACAGTCATTCAGAATTATCACTGGTTTTGGAAAATCCGAGAAGGCACTAGTTTTTATACTCTGCAGGATCCATGTTTTTCTCTTAATTTTGTGCCACAGTGGCTTTGTGTAGCTACTAAGTGCAATTGAAATAAACTGAAGAATGTTAGACTCCTAAATGGACTATGCTTTAGATACAGGATAGCATTATGATACGAAAGTCTGACTAACTGACTGCTGAACACGGAAGTCAGAGTGGGAAGTTACCCTGTAGCCTAAGACAAGAAGTTACACTTGTTATTTGCACCTTACATGCTATCCTACACAAAATCCTAGTAAGCTGCATCTTTAACAAGTAGTTTTATGCGCCACATCCTCCCCATTGATCACTTTGTCACAGACTGCAAGAAGATTCTATTAACTTGTTTAGACTGGTTTCCCCATTGCTAAATATTGTTCGCTATTTAATTCTTAGTCTTTACCACTCTCATTCTCTAAAGTGATAGAATGCTTTTACATAGCTACTATTTAGTTTTCTTTTTTTCTTGGTATGGAGGAAGGAAAATTAAACAAGAAAGAATTTTATGAAATTAAATTTTCATTACCCCAATCTGGGCATAGTAAGCCACTGGTATTTTGCCTGGAAATCACTGATATTAATAATTCTCTTCAAATTCCATTAAGAGGGGTGTTAAAACATCTATTAATGTGGATGATTTCTTTGTAAAAGAGCTGGTACACCAGGTCGCCTCCCCTTCAGAACTGTGTGGGCTGCCTCCTTTGTTGCTCACACTCCCATAATACCCCTGTGGCAATGACAGTGGTGGCTTACGCAGAAAACTAATACAAGGAAAATATTTATGCCTTTGTACTGTATTGAGTGTGATAAATGTTTTTCCCTTTCTGAAAAACAGAACACTTGCATTTTCTGCTTTTGCTCTTCATTTCCTCCCATCTGTCCTGTTTTTCTTAGCTGGAAATGAGAAGAACAGCTGAGTCTCTGTGGATTGCCAGTGGTCTTTGGAGGGTTTGAAGGCCTCTATAACACCTTTGAAGCTCCTTTTAAAAAATAATTCTGTTACAATACATGTGAAAAGCTGTATAATTCTTTCGTCAGATCATAATTGTTGCAGCGAAAGGACTAGACCTACTTTCTATCTTTGTCAATAGTGAAGGGTTTGTGGCCATATGGCCCACTGGATGTCCAGCATTTCATTTTTCCAACCAAAGGAAAGACCAAAAGCACTTGTCTGAAATGCAAACTTGATATGAGGGTGATATAATGATCTCCTTCACCCCAAATAGCAGACCCAATATATTTTTTTAGATTTCAGTAAAAACATGAACATTTCCTGAGAAACTTCTGAACATGGACATGAACAGAAAGGCAAATTCAGACACTGTACATCATTATAAATACCCTGTGCTTTATCTGAAGTAGTATAAGACTTTACAGCTATGAGAATCCTGAGTTTTTAAGGAAAAACCTGTGGCCTTTGACTCTTCTGAATGCAAAATCAGCACAACCAGAAGGACGAGTTGGGACATGGTTCAGGAGTGTAGACGACTCTGGTGTTTTATCCTACTGAGGGCAAAGTTACAAAAACAACTGTACTGTGTATCACATCAAGTTAATCACCATTACTTGGAAACTGTAACAATGCCACATGGAACTTGTCACAGAAATTAAGTATGCTAGAAAATATGGAAGTTCACAGGTTGTTGGGGATGAGAGCTATAAGTAAGACCTGTGAAATTTCACTGACACTCGGTGATTAGAGGTTTAGTAAAGCAAATTTAAAGAATGCAGGTTTTCTGGAGCTAAATAATTCATGGGGCTTTTTTTGGGGGGGGGGAGGTTGGGGGCGTGGTTTGGGGGTTCAGGTGAGGATTGTCTGACAGAAGTTTTTAAAAGACCCAAGTAAGATGCTCCTTCAAGTAACACAGTTTTACACTCAAAGATGTTTGTATATTCAGATTTGGTTTCTCTTTTTTCACAGCCTTCTTCATTTCTCAGGAATGGGTTGTCATCAGTAACTTGATTTGGCCTGACTACTAATGTAAGTCACTACAACTTAACTACATCTGTCTGAATAAACACTACAACCATTTACAGGGCAGTTACTACACAAATTAAAGGAAGGACCTGGCCTATCAGGTAATTCAATTATTATGAAAGTATTATGCCCCTTTTCTATTGAAACCAGAAGCAGGAAGACAAGTTCTTATATGCCAGATTGGCCATGGAATAGCAACTTTTTAATTTAACATTAAAACTGTTTTATACATCTTTAGTTCATAATAAAAAACATAGAGAAATGTTCCTTATTTTATTAGTTGCACCAAAGTCATGTTGGCAAGTGAAGAAATAATAAATTAAAATCGCTTCATGTGTTTCTTGTTATATGATCAGATGATGCTGCAAAGGACAAGCCTGAATCACTCGCCAGTCAACAGGGCCACTACAAAACTCCCAACCAGAAAGGTGTCTTTCACTTGAAATGATGTCAGGATGAACATGCACCACCTTATGGGACACATTCCAAGTTAATAGTAAGGTTGCTGTGACTGGTATTCTAGCATGACATTTCCAAAAGAAGGTTTTGTCTAGACTTGGTGAAAAGAATGGGTGCTCATGTAAATTAGTTACTATGTGTTAATGCGCTTTAAATGTCTAGTGTAGGGCACTATGACTTTGCTATTGGTTAATAAGGTAGAATTCAAAATAAGTCTTTTCTGAAGTTCTATTTAATTTGATTAAAACATGTTTAAATGCATTTCTTTTTCTGAGGTGGATTATTTAATTGACTTGCTTCAATTGTAATAGTGTCTTTTGCTAAAAGCTTCTAAGGAAACACACCTACCATAAGACAAGAAAGAAGATCTTCACACAGATAAAAAACTGGTTAAAAGTAAGGAAGCAACGGATAGGAGTAAAAGGTCACTTTTCATACCAAAGGAGTTTATGCATGGAGTTCACGGTACTATGTGCTTGGGCCTAAGGAGCATGGGCCCAGGCACTGATTTCGTAGGTAATTCGGGGAAGATGTGAGCAGTGGGGCAACAAAGTTTGCTGATGATACTCCATTATTTATATATTTATAGAGGTTTCTGTAAAGGTCCCTTACAACCATAACCATTCCATGATTCTATGAAATAAGAGGACATTCTATGAAATAAGATGACATTCCACAATCAAAATGTGATAGAGAATTCTAAGGGCACAGTCAGATATACTCCAAAGATTCTGCTGGAAGTGGTGCAGAGTGTGGCTGTCTCCTGGCTGCTGGTTGCTGCTCTCCTGCTGGAGCTCAATGCAGTCAGCAAGCAGCCTAAGGCAAGTGTGAACGATGTGATGCCCACAGTGCAAAGTCCAGCAAATTAAGTTTGTAATGGCAGTGGGTTTAGGCTGAGATAAGCTGGAGAATGGCATACCTTCTTGTGGGGTGGATAATTCAAAGTGACAAAGAGACAAAGTGGGGATGTTTTCAACCCCCGCAGATAGATTCCTCATCTAGTCAAACCCCTTGTTTCCAAAAGACCATAGGATTTGAACTACTAAACTACTCACACAGTTTTTAAATAATCATTTGTTGAAAGGTGAAGCCCATTTCTTGGGAACATTTGGAACTGAAGCTTTTCTTTTGCAGTATGTGAAAAATTCAAAGTTAATGAATATTTTGGTGTGTTCACATGGAGACGGTCTATTGTGTTACACAGTTTTAATCACCAAAGCCTATTCCAGGCTGCTGAGTCATGGCAATATTCAGCTACAATTATGAACATGCTGCATCAGAAAAACCAAGATAGACAGTCAAGACAATTATATAAAATATATAATACTCACTAACAGAAACCCTGTTACTGTAGAAGTCAGCTTGCCAAAAATTTTCCCTTAAAAAGGAAAATTAAATAGATATTTTAGGAATATTAATTTTCATTTTACCCTCTGTGGACAAGAAAAATTATAACATGGTGTATTTTTGCTTTCAGTGCAATACAAGCATATATAAGTAACCTGCAGAATAAGTGTAATATTTACCTGCATTTGTACAAGTGTATGCATGTATACCTCTGCATATGTTACCATAATAATTGAGTGGGTTATTATCTTCCCTAATATACGTATAAATGTATATCTTCGGTATATTCTGTCACATTAATGAGATGGAATATATACTAACATTTAGCAGCACTGACTCATATTCATGAGTAATCTATTTAAACCATATGTTTTTCATTTTCCTTGGATGTAGACTTTTTCAGCAGACAGAAAAAAAATTAATGCAACTTGAAAAATAACTGCAAAAATTAAGTTATTTATGTTTTTCATTTTGAGTTGAGGTTTTAGCAGGGAAAAAGTCAGCATTAGTCTCAGTACTTTCTGCTTTCAAAGAAAAATGGATACATTTGTTCTTTAGTTTCAGAATAAGGACGTATAAAAAAAAAGTGCCTAACTTTCAAATTAGAGAAATACCAGCTTGTTCCATGCAGTCATCACATGCATTTAAGTTTTAATAATGGCTGCAGCATGTGGGTAAATTGATGATATTTCACCCCTCTCCCGAAACCTGTCTGTTGTCTGAGACCTCAAGACATTTTGTTCTTTACAACTTACGTAGGCTGTGGTGGGCAGCTGTCACACAGCTGTTATCAGTAATAAGGGCAGGAAGAAGCGCCATCTTGGCTACCTTTTATTTACAAGGAGCCAAAGATTTGTTGTAAGATTAAAAAAAAATATAGAAGATATTGAAAATAAAGGAGAAAACATCTAGAACCAAAAGGACTTAAAAGTTCTGCTTGACTTAAGCCTGAGAACTTTTGGATGCTAAAAGATAAGGGATATGTGGATATGTTTTGTCATTCAGAGCGCTAGCTTTAAACTTCAACCCTGTTATTAGCGTGAATTTTGGAAGGGCTTTCCCATGTGGTACACAACCATCTTTTCTTTTCAGACCATGGCCAGCAAACCTCTCTTTTTTCTTCCAGTGATGGCGGTGACTGTTATTGCACAGCAGCCATGGGGCCTCTTTTTCTCGTTTCAAAAACCACAAAAGCCCAAATGCTAAAAACATTTTGAGACTTGAGTTGACCATTTCTTTGTTTTTTCACTCTTCTTTGTTTTACATGTCAGATCAGGATTGGAAACAGAAGTGTTGAAAGACTATACTTAGGTATTATTTATTGAGCTCTGACACTGTGCTTGGAGTTTAACAACTCAGTGAAATACCACAAAAAAAGACTACTTGTACAGTATTTCAAGCCCAACCAAAAAGAGAATTACTGGAAGTTTCACAAGAATACCCTGTTTTTGCAAAACTTCCAGGCTAGTTGTGAAGATCAAAGATGGTCTGACAATCTGGATGAAACCTAAATGAACATTCGAATAATGGGTCTTTCGCCAAACCAGAGTGAACCTCTGAGTTGTAAGGTTTGTTTTCTCTCCTGTCCTTCGGTATTTATAATATTCAGGTTAAGCCTTCCTGATTCAACATGAAGATAAAATTTTGGGTCCTCTGTGTATGCTTTTTACGGCTTGCTAACAGGCTTCTGGACATCAGTTTTAAATAATTTGGTGCAAAACCTAATGGATCGCAATAGAGCAAACTCATCTCTAACTGAATGTGAACTGTTCCTTACAGCAGGTATAAGAAAGAATAATTGCAATAATTGCAGTAATTGAAATAAAAAGTTGATGTTAACATACCATAAGCAAGGCTCATACATGGTACCTTATATGTTAGAATTGGTGTGCTACTACACAGCAATGAAGTGACAAAAGTTGAGCCTTTGAGGTTTGCGGTCTTTTTTTAACCTGTGTCCCACTTGCTGAGGAGTAAGAGTTTGCAGAGCTTTATGGTATTTCAACTCACTTTAATTTTCGTGCCTAAGCTCGTCTGAATAGCTGCATCCATATTTTTGTTATAAAAGTAATAAAGTGAAGGGTGGGTAAGTACACTTCAATTGGTCAAAATATTTTGAAGCCTGTATCTACAAAGAGCTCTAGGAAAGCTATATATTATTATTCTGCTTTGCTATATGAAAAGTTTAAAAATGCCACAGCTAGTCTGGTGTGGCACCACCAAGTGTCTATACTTACAGAGAATGAAATATTCTGGTTAGAAAAAGAATTAGATCTGCATTCCTTACTTCAGAGATTAACTTCAGGGAAGAAGAAAGTTTTAAATTCTTAATACTGGCTGCTTTATTATATTCATTAAAGTTAAAAACTTAAAACTGCTTAGACTGTGCTGCACTGGAAATCTACACCTATAACTCCAGCCTTAATAAAAATGAAGTGTGGGCCTAGCTGCATATATATCTCATATACTGCACAGTAAAAACTTGCTCTTGCATAAAATCAATATTTAGTGGTCAAATTTCCCTTGTTTCCCACTAATAATGGATGGAGTCATATGGTACAGTTGTAAATCCACCAGCTGGAAGTAATGAGATGAACTGTCCACAGCAATATGAAAGATACACATGCCTCTTCAAAGTCAGTCCATCTGTGGAGATCCATGGAGAAGGATAGTAGGGAATTTTATATAGACATACAGTAAAACAGTCTCATGATACTGTAGGAGCTGGGGGGGGGGGGGCAGAGCTAATCATTACATTTGACTATTAAATTAGGAAGGGCAAAGCCTACACAATACCAATGGTATTAGTCATGTCTGGAGGGGCATCCAATACCAGATGTCACTTTTCTGATCTTTCATGCTCAGCTCTTACAGTTTTTGGCGCATCAGATTCCACATCTGAATACAATTATAAGTTATAACAATACAATCAGCATGTCTAACTATTTTTGCTTTCTCTCTGCTATTTTGGGAGCTAGGCTATGGTGAGTCTCTGTTGTTTAATCTAAAAGACTTCCTTGAGGTAATTAACTCATGAGGTAATGCTAATGGATGTCAGAGAGTGGTGTTAAGGCACTGTTTGAGAAGTGCTACTGGTTTTAAACTGAATTGCTTGTTTATTGGCTGAACAATTATTCATCTGTTAGCATAGCATACTAAAAATAATGTTGACAGTAAAATAGTAGCTTTTATTGGTAGAAACTGTTTGACTTAAGTGAACATCTTGCTATTTGAAAGTGATTACAGTGCTATACAATATAACAGGAAAGGTCTGTTTATTTATTTAACAGGCACACAAAAGCTTACTGCCTTCATGATCAGACAAAAAGAAATATGCATAGGGAATTGTGTGTGGAGGAGAATAGCCTGCTCTTCTGATTTGTTATAAGATAAAGTCATCTCCCTTTATGCAGATTATTCATGTTTATTTATGACATTCTTTGAAAGGAAAGACACTCCAGTGCCTCGGGGCTATGGCCCAAAGTAAATAACTTGTCATAATATACCTTGCAAATGATAATGTAAACTACAGGAAACCCAGGGAGGAGATGCATATACATTCCAAAGCTGGGAAGTTATTGAATGTTTAGGCTTAAGGAGCAGATAGTTTTGATTGGGGATATTTCCCTTGTTTCTGTATGTTAGATGAATTGCTCTGCATGAGTGATATCCATTGTACTGTGTTTATTCTTTTCCGCTTTTGTTCACCAATCACTATGATGTCTGCTCCTTTCCCAAAGATGTTCTGTATAATAAATCTGTTAAGTCTGACAAGGAATGGATAGTAAGGCAGCATCAATGCCCTCTGGGGTTAGTGAGTGCTCTGGTTATTTTTGTGTCTCTGTAATCTCACGATCCAAGCATTTGTATAGACAAAATCCCGACTCGACTTCAATACGAGAACTTTCCACTAGGGGAGCTGGTAGCTTGGGTTTGAGCAGTAACACCAGGAGCGGCATCTTTGCATTTGCTGCATTCAGGCTTTGTGTTTTATAGTCAGTGTTTGGCCCCAAAAAAAATAATAAGGGAGTGCACATGAAATGAATTAATGAAAGATATACATGCCTATTCAAAGTCAGCCCATCTGTGGAGATCCAAGAAGAAGGATAGTAGGAAATTTCATGTAGACATACAGTAAAATAGTTTTATGATACTGTAGGAGCTGGGAGAGCCTAATTTTTGAATTTGACTATTAAATTAGGAAGGGCAAAGGATGGGTTGTTAAGGATTACGTGTATAAAAAGATTTGGATTTTGTATGTAAAACCCCTCTGAATTTAGGTAGAGGCACGATTGCTTAGCTGCCAGGTAAGGTGCTCTACAGTTAGACTATTAGTGGTCAATTTAGGGCCTGTTTACTATGCTTTCATATGCAAGTCTCATAGCTGGATGATTTGGTTAAAAGTTTGAATCTTGAGCTAGCTGTAGGTAAGTCAGTTTTAGCCAATTTAGCTGTCTCTGTACTAGGAGATTAAACAGTGTCAGAATACTGGCACATGATCACTTCTACTGTTAATTTGTTATCCTGCTTTTTAGCCTAGTTTTGAACCGTGCCAAAAAACACTCTTCCAAGCAGTTCCCACAGACTCAGTTCAGGAGTCAGCAAGAATGAGCAAGAGACTGCTACCAATAGGAAATTTGGATGCAAAGCACTTTGCTATAACAGCTGGAAAGAATGGTCCCTAGCCCATTTTTTTTTTGGTATGGAGATGTAGTTCTTGAGAAAAGCAATAGGTACTTATTATCTATTACATAAAATAAACAGTATTTTTCTCCTTTTGACAGTTTTCAATTAGAAAGGTTTCTCTTCTGAGCCACAGAATTCATGAATTATTTTTTAACATATTTTCAAATGTATTTGGCCATTGCCATTTTTTTTCATTATTAAAAAAAAAGAAGAAGTTTTGCTTCTAAATTGTGTTTTTATTATTATTTACACATATGTCATGGTTTAAGCCCAGCCATGCAGGCTGCTCTCTTACTCCACCCCCCCCTTTTCTTCCCGCCCCTGCTCCCAGAGGGATGGGGAGGAGAATCGAAAGAACGTAATTCCCATGGGTTGAGATAAGAACAGTCCAGTAACTAAGGTATAACACAAATCACTGCTGATACCACCAATGATAATAATGATCAGGGAAATAAGAAGGGAAGAGAGTACAACCGCTCACTACCCACCAGCCAATACCCAGCCCGACCCGAGCAGTGATCTAACCCTTCCGGGCAACTGTGCCCCAGTTTATATAGTGGGCATGACGTGCTGTGGTATGGAATACCTCTTTGGTTAGTTTGGGTCAGGTGTCCTGTCTGCTTCTTCCTTGGCTTCCCCTCCTCCCTGGCAGAGCATGACACTCAGAAAGTCCTTGCTCAGACTAAACATTCTCACCAGCAACTAAAAACATCGGTATTATCAGCTCTGTTCCCAGGCTGAAAGTCATAACCACAGCACTGAACCAGCTACTGAGAAGGAGAAAAATGACTGCTACTGCTGAACCCAGGACAACATATAATGTATTTTTATTTTTCTTACAGAACAATGGTGGTCCTTTAGGTTTAGGTTTAGGTTTATCCACCTTAGCATTAGGAACCTCTAAAAGGCATTTCAATTTATCTAACCTCTGAATTATCCTCTTGATATGCTCTTCTCTCTCTACTAGGGGAACCCAGCAAAACTGTGTTTTTTAATTATACAGGCTGAATCTGAATTTAGTCTTGCTATTGTTGCCTTTTACTCAAGCAGTTAGCAAAATAGGATCTTGAAGTTTGGAATCTGGGGCATTTCTAACTTACAAGTTGTTAATAAATATTTTTCTTCTAATATTTACTCAAATATTCCCTATTGGGTTTTTTGGTTTGGTTTTGTTTTGTCTTATCTTGTCTACTTACATTGCAAGTTATTGGAGCTGGTCCTGGCTTGTAGGGTGACCATCTTTTATAAAGTGCCTAGCATATGGAGACAATAGCCTGTTGTCCTCATTCTCTGTTCAGGTGTCACATCCAAGCCTCTAGCATTGCATTGTCACTACATCCCAATATTTGCCATCCTATGCCTAACATAAGCATCACAATGAAAGTTGACTTAGGTCCTTCTTCTTTTCTTCAGTATCCCCAGTAATGAAATATGAAGTGAAGCAACAGAGTTTTTCAACATAAGAAAATGGTATGTTTTTTAAAAGAAAAAACAGTGGCTGATAAAATGACTTGTAGTGCAATTGTATCAAGAAAACAATGACACAGCTGGGCTGGACCTGACCTTTTACAAAGCCCAGAGGAGTCTGCTTCTGGCATTTTGATTCAGGCCCCCTTCTGGATGTAGTAAAACAGTAAGTCATAACAGTAAGAAAATATTGCAAGACTGCCCTGAAGCGAATTAATTTCAAACATGCCAGCCTACCTCTGTCTTTTCCTTTCTTTCTTTTTTTTTTAGGACTCAAAAGAAATTACCTCCCACAGTCCTGAGAATTAGAAGCCAAGCTGGATTTCTTCCAGAGCATGGTGCAGTTTTTTCCCCACTTCGCTAAAAAGGTAGGATTGTGTAACTTAATAAATTGGTCTCATTACAGAGTCACTGACAGACATACAGGTTGCTGCCAATAGGCATGTGTGCTGAAGGTGAGAATGAAAGGAGGTGGTGGAAGTGTGCAGTGGATGCAGCACTCAGAAACCATCCAGCTGAAGGAGGCCGTGCGTGTTGCATGAAGCAAGGGGAAATAAGGATGTCAACAGCATGGAGGGTGACATCCATCAATCAACTTCTTCATTATATCAAGAATGAGTACTGTGGGTCCTTGGGAGGAAGATGAAAGAAGGAACTACTGAGCCCTCATCTCACAGGTGGCAAATCTAAAATGGGTAACCTTTCACATTTCCAGGGGCAGACAGGAATATGAGTGTTTTTTTAATGAATTATCCATAACCACAGACACACAGACCTACACAACATCCTACTTTCATTTATACTTTCCCTTCATGATAAAATAATTAAATTGAAAATTCTCATTATTTATTTTTTAAAAGCATAAAAGTGTATCTTACCAGGACATAATTTTTCAAGTCTCTGATCAAGTACATAATTCTCTGTAATAAAATGCAGAGAATTATTTTCTGCATTTCTATTTCACTCCAAAGGATAGAAGAATGGTAGAAGAAAGAAATATGGCAGAAGGTAACAAGACTAAATAAACACTCATGGTATTTTTGCTCATATGAACTAAGAATTAGACGATTAGTTAAATCTCAGGCTTCAGGGACTGAAGTACAAAAGAGTCTAGTCCTTCCGCACTTTCAAATACATGCCAGAGTACATGGAGGAAGATTTCCCATTCCCCTCAGAAATGGCACGAACCAGCAGAGGTAGAATACAGACTGCATCTGTAAAGGCAAGAAAGAGCACAAAGGGCCTGATAAAGCATCTTTAGGCTCTCCAAAATAACCAAGAGAATACAACTGATAGAACTGGAAGCCTTTTGGGGGGGGGGGGGTGTGTTAATCATTAGTATCATACTGCAAAAGAAAAAACAGGCCTGAGATCAGGACCTGTCATGTAGCCTGCTTACTTACAGGCATTTAAGTCTAATTAACTTGGCAGGCTGTTAAATATTTGTTACTTCATCATACAGCAACTGCAAGTGCTTCCAGAGGATGAGGAGGCCATAGATAACCTGATCTGCTTGCTGAATCTCCCTTTCTACCACCAATCATAGAATCACAGAATCACAGAAGATCAAAGCTAGAAGGGTGACTTAGATCCTAACCAATTCCTAAATTCAGAGATGGGTTTAAATCTCCTCGTTTCTCTTCCTTGATCAGACAGGGAGCCTTTAGAAAGAACGGAGATAAAGACAAGTTCAGATGAACTTGTCTGTGATTCAGTTCTTACACTGAGGGGAAGGAATGCCATCCAGAGGGACCTTGACACGCTTGTGAGGTGGGCTGGTGCCAACCTTATGAAGTTTAACCATGACAAGTGCAAGGTCCTATCCCTGGGCCGGAGCAATCCCGGGAACAGCTACAGGTTGGGCAGAGAAGAGATTCAGAGCAGCCCTGCGGAGAAGGACTTGGGGGTGTTGATTGATGAGGAAGTGAACATGAGCTGGCTTCAGTGTGCACTTGCAGCCCAGAAAGCCAACTGTATCCTGGGCTGCATCAAAAGGACCGTGACCAGCAGGTTGAAGGAGGTGATCCTGCCCCTCTATTCTGCTCTCGTGAGACCTCACCTGGAGTATTGTGTGCAGTTCTGGTGTCCTCAACATAAAAAGGACATGGAACTGTTGGAACAAGTCCAGAGAAGGGCCACAAGGATGATCAGGGGACTGGAGCACCTCCTGTATGAAGACAGGCTGAGGAAGCTGGAGCTGTTCAGACTGGAGAAGAGAAGGCTGCGTGGAGACCTCATAGCAGCCTTCCAGTATCTGAAGGGGGCCTATAGGGATGTTGGGGAGGGACTCTTCATTAGAGACTGTAGTGATAGGACAAGGGGTAACGGGTTAAAACTTAAACAGGGAAAGTTTAGATTGGATATAAGGAAGAAGTTCTTTCCTGTTAGGGTGGTGAGGCACTGGAATGTGTTGCCCAGGGAGGTTGTGAATGCTCCATCCCTGGCAGTGTTCAAGGCCATGTTGGACAGAGCCTTGGCTGACATGGTTTAGTGTGAGGTAGCCCTGCCCATGGCAGGGGGGATTGGAACTAGATGATCTAAAGGTCCTTTCCAACCCTAACTATTCTATGATTCTATGATTCTATGAACTGGATCGTATGTGTCACAGCATCCTACAATAGGCTTTGCAGTTAGCACTTAGTTGGTAAAGGTAATGCTGAGTTGATTTCACAGAGGCTGCTGCTCTGTGATGCTGCAGGGTTTTCAAGAAGATCAAACCTGCAGTCATTTCTCTCCCTAAGCATTCACTTATGTCAGCTTTCTCCTTCACAGGGAAATTGGGATTTGGCCCTGCCTGCAAATGAACTCCCTGATGTCCCAAAGTAGCCAGACAAAGGAAAAAATGTTTGTAAGATGAGGAGGACTTTTTTCACTCACTTCTCAAATGATAGCCATGTTTTGGCAGTTGTAATGAAGCCAATGAGGAAAAACATTACTGAGAAAAAAGCGTCTCTAACAGGGAGCTTAGGTTCTTGTAACATTATTATCTCAGTGTTCACCTCAGAGTGTGTGCAATAGATTAGGTTCACCTTTCTTTCTCCAAAAGAATCAGAAATCAATCAAGTTAGAACTGAGAAAGAGCTAACAGAGCCTTTATTTTTGTAGATCATTAAAAATTACCCGAGGGACCAATTTTCTATACTTTTGCTCAATTTCCTTCTGATACCAGTCATTAAGAATAAGATACACAGTTATATACGGAGACAATGCACAAAATTCTCTTCTTGCTTATGTAGATGGGTTCTGTTAAATTTGAAATGGTATAAATGAGAAGAACAGTTGCCTGACTTTCTCTTGGCAGCTTTAGCTCAAGCACACAGGAAACTAAATTCCTTTCTCAGTGAAAGGTACCTCAAATGAAATCTGAAGTGACTGAACTAAACTGCATTATAGCCCTGCAAAGATTAGGAGGTCAAATTCAAATCTGGTGCAAGCAGTGGTAATGAAGCTGCCCACACACACAGGCTGTCTATTCTTTGTCTTGGGGCTCTGAACTCAAGTATATCATTAATAAGTGGTATATGCTTTTTTATATCAGCTATGCTGAACTATATTTTAACCCAGTAACTGAACTGAAGTACTAGGAAATGACCTGGCAATTTGCCTGCAACAGTGCATATAAGAAATATTTTGTCACTGCTGATGAAATGTAAATTTGCATGACTTAAATAGGCAATAGTTTTATAGTGGTACTTTTCATTGTTAAAGGAGAAACAGGAGGAAATACATCATCTGGTTTGCCAAATGGGTAAAAATTGTTTCTCAGCTGTGCACATTACCATACAGTAAAGTCCATATGTGAAGAGATCTGTCTGCACATGGCAGTTTGCAAAGTCTATTTATTTAAACAAACTTCAGATTAATAAATCACACTCTCCACACTAAATGCTGCAACATTAGTAAACCCTGGAATGATCTGTAGACTTGACTGTTTGGATGAATGTTCTGGTCATGAGTCAGATCTGATGATGTATTGCTCTGCTCCTATGCAATTTGTCATACAAGAAGCTCCTGAAGTAGCATGCTATGCTAAGACTGGTACCAGGGATGGGGAGAGAAGCTTGCAAAAAAAATCAGGTTTTAATCATGTATCTCTGCTGACAGAACATAAAATATTTCCTCTGTCAAAAAGCTAGGCTTCCTCCCTTCCCCTCCACCCTCTTTTGGTTTTTTTTTAGTAAAATAAGAAGGGACTATAACAGGCATATTTGAAATCTATTTAGAATATTTCAACATGAATTTCTTCATTTCATAGTCCAGAGCTGTCATCAAAATCAAACCTATAAATTTAGCTCAGCACATGCACTGCTTTTGGGAAAGGAAAGAAAAGAAGAGGAGAAAAGACGGAGAGAGGGCAGGAAATAAAACCAGAAGACAATTGTAAGCATTTCCTGGAGGCACATGTTTTTCACCCCATCTGCAGGCCCACTCCCTTCCCTCAGCAGCATTTGTAAGCTCTAATTCCTACTCAAAACTGATTCTGTTCATGTCTTAGCTGGGCATGTGAACCATGCCAAATCCCTACCGAATGCTTTAAACTCTTGAAGTGTACCTTGCTAGCAACCACAGCAATGCAGACCACTCCTTTACACTAAGCAGTGTAAGAAATATGAAGCAACCAATAAGGAAACAGACCTGTGTGGTACACCCTTTGTATAGGCACCCTCATCTCTGGCTGTATGGAATACACCACTCTTTCAGGAACTGTTTATTTCCTGGAGCAATATTGTAATTTATTTTGCACTTCAAGTATCATGGTATAATACAGTCAGATAAATAGAGTGGCCATAACTCTTTTTTAACACTGTTTTCCTAACCATTACATAACAGCTATATCTGCCCTGAAAAAACTTTCCATACCCTAGTAGGAAACATGACTACAAAATACTAGATGAGCAAAATCCTTTAATTATGCTGGATCAATAACTTCTCAGAGACTTCTAAAATCCAACAAAAGCTTCTGACATTGAACATACTGCAGGTGACAACATGAAGCAGTTCATGCAGAGATTCTTACTGCTTTAATAATCTCAGTTATGTAGCTCCTGGTGCTCCCAGGCACTCATCTGGTTTCCTGTTCCATTTTTACCTATCATGGTTTGATGTCAAAGTCTCTGAAGCCAGTGCATAAATCCAACGAACTCTGATTCTGTTTCCTAAATCCTAGTTAACATGCATTAACATCCTAGTTAACATGCATTAGAAGGATTTGTGTAAGTTGACCTAGTAGTAAAGTATAATGTGTGATCTTTCTCCCTGTCTTCTCTTTCTTATTTATTCCAAGAAATACATTGAAAGCTCATCTGTATAACTTGCCAGGCATGCTATGAAATGAAATAGTGATGACACAGCCAGAAATCTGAAAACACTCAAAACTGTCTTATTGTGAGGTAGAAATCAAACTGATCCTGGAAGGAGATAAAGCTTCTGAAAAATTTTGGCTTTTCCTGATCAAAGAGAATCCGTGCTTCACATATTAGAATAAAATAGGACTATTTCAAGTTTGTGAGTTTTTACAAAAGTATCAGTGTTTTCTACAGAAACTGTTGGGGAAACAGTAAAACTTGCTGGCTTAGCGGTGCTGTTCTAAGCCATTGGTGTTACACATTACATTTCTGGCAATAACTGGCCTGCTGTTGGTCTCCTGGGAAGTAATAAGTTTGCCTGATTCCTTGTTTATCAAGGAATGAAGAGATCAAAACTTTTATCTGAATTACTGTCATACATTCTTTAAAATTCACTGTCCTGTGTTAATTAGTTATATAATCACATCGAATGCTTTTGGAGATGGAATAGAACAGGACTGACTTGATAGGTGAGGAAAGATCAAAGCAATGCTCTAACAAATTATTATGGTAATTAGCGCTAGTCTTGTAGATCGTCGGGGGGGGGGCGTTTAATAGCGGCAGTGAGAGCTTGGGAAAACCTGCATGCATGATAAGCGTGCACTTGAAGAAACAAAGCTTGCCAAACTCACAGGGCAATCTGGCAGGGGACTGGAGATGAGTGGCACAAGGGGAAATTAAAAGACATATTGGATAGTGAAGGGGAGAAGTGATCTGAGTGTGCTACACGATTTTCAAAGTGTAAGAGACCCACTGCATCTCTGTGTTCCCCTTCAGTCCTGCAAAAAAACTCTAAGAACCATTAGATTTGTTGAGTCTTAGCCAAGAGGGCAGCTGTTGCTGGGATTTCATCAATCACAGAAGCACAAATGTCAGAGATGGACAGTAGTCCTCCCCCCGGCAATCCCCTCCCCCAACCCCGCATGATTGTTATCTCTCCTACATCTGCTGGCACTTGCTACAACCCAGTTTTAAATGATTCAAGCCATAGGTTATACCGTTTCCCTTGGGAGGCTATTATGCTGCCAAGTAAGGATGCCTCTCATGGAGGAAGAATTTCTTCTGGAGATAGGCAGCACATGGGAGGGAGCACTCCTGTTTTTGTAGTATGGCTCCACGAGCTGGGGAATACGAAGCATATAGGTGTCAGCATCTGGGGTCCCTGCGAATGTCTTTCCCTGAGCTGTATACCTAAAAATACCCAGGCGTAGCCATCAGTGCGTGGAGTATACAGGCAGGGTAAAAACAGACTTTACATTGCCTCCAGCCTATGTTGTGACAGTCCTTTGTCCCATAGTGAAGGGAGCAATAAAAGCCCCGGATGTTTCCTCCATTTGCTCCCCAGCCTCCTAGTGCAAGGCCTAATTGTTCCCCCATCTCATTCATTCCCTGTTAAGACCTCCATAGGGATATGCATGAGCAGGGTCTGGTACCTTTTATGCTACCGCTTGTTTTATTGCAGGGTCTGTAGAGGTCCCCTGAGATGACTCCCTTAGTCCTAAAGCTATTTCTTAAGGTTCCCAGGGGGAAGAAGGGTGATGTCGTTCACCGCTTTCACAAGGCTAATGCTGATGACAATGATAACCCTTGCAAGGTCTCCTTGGGCTGGCCTGCTGCCAAGACCACAATCTGTCCACCATTGCAGTCTCAGCAGCAGGCCGCTGACAGTGCCACTGCCTGGCTGGCACCCCCCAGATTGGCAGGGCTCCTTTGCCAGGATGGAAACTGCCTCCAGTGAACAGCTCCTTATTAGTGCTCTACTTTTCGCAGCAATTAAGTCAAGAACCATGGCACCTGTTCATCTCACCTCCCTCACGGGAATTAACATGCCGTATGGGAAAGAGAGTTGCATGGGGGGGCAGAGAGGGGGAGCCTCCTTGCATATGTTAAAGGCAAATAGCAATGCATGCGAGGTTCTTGAGGGAATGGCAGGCATGATGAATTTACAAGTATTTTGAGGAGAACTGCTTATACCCTGGGGGTGGTTAAAATGTCCCAGATAATTTGATTTTAAGTAGATGTTCACTTTGTGTTGTTAGTTCTCTCCACAGCTAAAGAATATTTATGCTTCAGTGAAAACCACTGAAGAGACCCTGACGACACCTCAAATCTGTTTGATAATGAGAATATAACTGCCTCAGTTTGGATGAACAATGTTTTAATCTGTGCTGCTTGTACGTACAAAGGCTCTGAAATGGACCTCGGGTTTGCCTAGGGATTTGCTGTGTGTATCTACTTAAGCAGTGAACCTGAAAAATAGCATAATTGTTCATCTTGCAAAGAATTACCTCATTCTGTCTAATCAACCTGACAGGACAAAACAAACTGATCTTTTAAAAAGATGTATTTTTTTTTTTTTTGCAGGAAGATGTGGATATTAAGATGGTATGTAGACGCTGTTGGTTCCAATTAAAATCAATATCTGTCCTGATTTGCAGCTGTTGTCTCTGTGACAGCAAGGGGGCTAGATAAGGGGACCCATCTGCTCAGCTTTCCCAAAGGGGCACCAAACAAGTGAATGACCTGCAGTGTTTATTATTAAGTTTTCAAAGGGAAACTTGTTTTGGTCTAATTGAAGGAATAATATGAGAGAGGTTATTTCTGGTCAGTTCCCTGCTGTTTTCACTCCAGAGAATATATTCCAGGTGTTAGCTAGGCGATGCTATGATACAGTATTGACTTCCCTTGTGTTTAGGCATGCTAGTGCCAACGGACCAATAAACTGCAGTTGTGAATGTAAAGCCAAACCTTTCAGAGGAACATTCTGCTATTTAGTAAGCCAGATGGTTAATGACTGCATTAATTTGCAAAAGCTCCATTCCCCAGGAGCGAAGTAATGTGATTTTTCAACCCCTCGTGCTCCTTTTTAATCTTTTTTTATTTCCTCTCTTTTCTCTTGTACTCTTAGCAAAAATTGGTTGTAAGAGTTTCTTGCGCTCCCTATGACAACAGACTTCATGGGTAAAATCTAAATAATAGGTTAAAATATGGATCTAGAAGTTACATGAGTTTCATGTGGTATACAATAGATACTCTGTATAATTCTTTAAAGTAGCATATGATGTCATCCTTTTATCATACATGTGTTAGACATTGTGTATATGTGCCTTTAGACGGACAGAAAAAACAAAGCAAGTGCAGGGCAATGACTCAGACTAAGTCTGAGAAATTAAATGGCTACTGACTCAGGCTTTATGTCTTCAGGCTGAGTCACCCAGGTAGAGGAGTAATATACACAGGAAAACAATTTCAGGTGACAAATCATTTTGTGTTACATTACAGGATAAGAAGAACAATGGTTTTCAATTCAGTTGCTGGAAAGAACAACTGGAGAAAGATCCTCAGTTCAGGTGGAACTGAAAGAAAAACTCAGAACTTTCTGAAAAAGCTAAAAGCATCCTTTGAAGTCAATTTGAAATATTTGCTTTCAGGTTTGTGGTTTTGTTTCATTTTGCTTTGTTTTTTTTTTCTTTTAAAAGACTGTTTAATTATCTAAAAAAATGAAAAAAAAAAAAGCTGCCATTTATCTTTTGACTTTTCAAAATTCCTCCTGTATCCTTTTCTTTAGGTTTCTGCATATCTTAAAGGAATAGGATTCAATATGAAAAATGTGCTGGAATCTTGCATTAGATTCAATATACTGGTAATGTGGGCTTTAAAAAAGAAATGTAAATTCTCTACATAGGAGATAAACAGAAATCTAACTATGAAATTTAGAGAAGCAATAGAACAAGGGATTATTTTTGTTGATAACAGTAAACGTGCCTTCAAACATGCATTTTTAGTCATCCTACAGCCATTTAGGAACTTGGGTCAAATGTTCTGTACTATTTTCTCCTGGGGCATAGAGATGATCAAAACCCAAAACTGCAGAAGAACTTGCTGTCATCTTCTGTCTGCCCTATATCTTCAGTCAGGGCACTCTCCAAACACAGAATGAGGCCATGCTTCATTCCCTCCTTTACTTGCTTGACTTTGAACTCAGCTACTGTCCCCCTCCAAGTACAGAAAGCAGCGGGTTTATAGACAACTGAGGAAAGATGTTCTCAATTTCTCCTGTTGAAGCTTCTCCTTATAATCACTGAAGCAGCAACTGGAACCGACGTTCAGCCCTTCTGTGGGTAAGGTCATCCTGGGTGAGAGCAGCCACCCATGAGCTATTAGGTGAAACAGAGATGCCACTGTCTCCTTCTCCAGTGGGGTGGCGAATCTTGGGTTTTGTTTCCCTTGTTTTTAACTTCATTTCAAAACAGCTTCCACCCTTCTGCTTCCATTTTTTTAATTTGGGTGCCAAGTTGAAAACTGTTATTCACACAGACCAAATGCAGCCACTAAATGTAACCAATTAAATTGTTTTAGTTCTTTATTAGAGGGTGGTGGTGGGGTGCGTCTGTGTGAAGTGTCCTTTAGCCTTCAGATAGCTTATTTTCTTGCACCAAGCCAGTTGCACTGCACCAAGAAGTCTCTACTAATCAAGACAAAAAAGTAATCCCTAATTCTCTGCTGTGCTAGTGTGAGGAGATGGGGAGAAGCTGTGATCTGGGGCCAGCCATTGTTTCTGAGCAGAATGCTGAGGTGATTGGCAGCTGCAAATTAATGGGAACGATTTTTAGACAGGACTTGTCACATGAGGGCCTGGCCATCCTGGACATGCTGTCTGTGCTTTAACTTTCTAATTCCATCTGGAGTTCAGACAAAGAGGCCTGGATGAATCCTGCTCTTTGTCCATTTGGCTGTCATCATTTTGATTAACCTGATTCTTCAGTAGGAGCAAAAGGTAGTTGGCTTCAGTCCACGCAGACATCAGGAAAATAGCTGCTGTAATGGCCCGATGATCTCCACACAAGAGATGCCGGGACTAATCTGCTTTTTCTCCTGTGTCTAATTAAAAAGTTCTCTTGATGTTTACATTAACAATTTTTAGAGTATTTTGACTACATAATTCCTTTTAGAGCTGTGGAAAGCTCAAAACATTAGTTTGTCTAGCACAGGTATTACACAAAGAGGGAGAAAATGGGAACAGGAGAGCACACGTGAGAGGGAAAAATAGGGCTGTCAAGGAAAGAGAGAGAGAAAAAAAAAGAGGGAGAAAGAGAGAAAGAGTGAAAGAAAGAGAGAAAGAAAGAGTATAAGAAAGTGTAAGAAAGAAAGAGAGAAAAAAAGAGAGAAAGAAAGAAGGAAGGAAGGAATGAAGGAAGGAAGGAAAGAAAGAGAAAGAAAGAAAGGGAAGAAAGAAAGAAAGAGAAGAAAGAAAGAAAGGAAGGAAGGAAGGAAGGAAAGGAAGGAAGGAAAGAAAAGAAAGAAAGAAAGAAGGAAGGAAGGAAGGAAGGAAAGAAAGAAAGAAAAAAAAGAAAGAAAGAAGGAAGGAAAGAAAGAAACAAAAAGAAAGAAAGAAAGAAAAAAAAGAAAGAAAGAAGGAAAGAAAGAAAGAAAGGCTTTCATATATAGGATGCAGGAGGGAGCTACACAAGCCTGGGGACCTCAGCTTGTCACTTTACCCCTGGTATGATTGTCTCCTGCCCTGTCCCTAGGACCTGTGGAACCTAGGGCAAGTTGCATGAGCTTAACTTATTACAAATTAGCTTCATTTACAAATAAATGTAACTAAAATTGCTACGTTTCCATTTTTGCATAACTGTCATTTTAAATATGTTTGTATTTTCTACTTTCTGGCCTGTTTTCCGGCAGTTCTCAGTAGGCTTGTAGCCAAATTTTTGACTGCGAAACCTAATAGTCCTCAGACTTTTCCTGACTAGAAAAATCAGTGGATACTTCTTCATAACCAGCTGGAGATCGAGTGCTGCACACGACTCATGCCCCAATCAACTTGGCAGAAAAAAAAACATGCGTAGGCACTTAAGTGTAATACGTGTCCCCTTCAAGTTCAGTGTGTGGCCTGCAGGTCACTATATTTAATAAGGATGGCTAACTGTGCTTCTGCTTTTCAAAGATTTACAAGTGTGCTGTTAATGCACAGAACACAATCCCTCCCTGCTGCTCTGAGAAAGTTAGAGCATCTATCTGTCCTCCAGGCTGGGTGACAGATACGCAATCCACTGTGCAGGGAAATTACATTGTTTTTGTCCCAGGAGACTGAAGGAGTAGGCTATTCTAACCGGTCACTCAGCAGTGGAGAAAGCTAATGTCTTCCTATGGGGTCAGCCACATGGTCATGCTGGCCCCATGCTTTCTAGTCCCGTTAGGTCTTGCCTTCCTGTGGCTGAGACAAGAACCAAAGCCACCTGGGACATGCTCCTGGCCTACCAGTCATGACATCTGTGGTTATGCACATAAAATGCATTGGTCAGGAAAGAAGGGGGAAAGGTAGACGTGCATCTGAGTAATGCTGATCAGATGATCCTGCTTTGCTTGTTGCTCTCAGTCCAAGGGAGAAAAGTTCTGCACCTATGGAGGCAGTTTCTCTGTGGCTTTCCTTTTCTTCTGTCTTCTCTTCCTGCAACTCCACACTCCTACTTCAGCCCCAACAGCACTAGGTTTACTGCTGAAGAGCTCTATCCTTCACTGAGCCTAATTACACATCAGCAAGCTGAAATCCCTCTTGTCTGCTTTGGACAACTTGGACTCATTGTGTGGATCATGCAAGTGGGATTTGGCATGGAGCCAGGAAGAAGAGTAAATTAACATGGTCATTTAAGGTCATGGTCATAAAAAGCCATAGCTGCTCTGCTGCAGATTTGTCAAGGCTTTGGCTCTTTTGTACAGGTTTCAGTGAAGAAAAAAATATTTTTAGTGAGTCAGGCAACGTGTGATACATTGCAGTGGAAAGCTATGGGTAGTTTTCAGCTGAGCTGAACAGCTGACGACTTCGGAGTGGTGTCTCAGACCTAGCTGTTTGTTCTGACAGTGAAACCAGGGGATTGAGGAGAAGAGAGGGTCATTGACATTTTATTTCTTTTTATCTCTTAATAGAAGAGACACAGGCATGGATGATGCATGTGGGTTTTCAACAAACTGCTCTTGCAGATAAAATGGTCATACTTGAGAGACCACATGAGAGAAAAAGAGCTGAGATTAGGTTTCCAGTTTCTTTGCAAATGAACAACCTAAATCCCATTTCTGGTTTGGGTTTTGTTTTTTCCTTTCCTTTTGTGTGGTAAGCATGTTTATTACCCTGTGAAAGGTAAATAGCTGGAAATGTCACCATAGATCTTCTCTTAAGAGCCACCTTTCAAAATCTGTTATTTCCCATCTTTTCCTCTGCATTGCTGAAACATGTATGCTTAATGAGTGAAGCTACAGTAACATGAATTTTAACAGCCAAACACCTCCTGGGGGTCCGGGCTACTGTACAGCCCAGGCTGATGCCCACGCAGCCACAGGTTCCTCACTAGTGATGGGTGCACTGGCAGTGCTGCTGCTAGTGTGGGCAGCTCCTTGTTGCAAGGTGGTCATGTTTAGTAGCCCACTTGGAGCCTTCATACCAGAATTTCCTTCTGGGACTCAGAGGAGATTCAAGGATCTTGTTTGGTGATACTCTTAAGTAGAATGTTAGGGCTGGGAGAGAAGAAATAGAGATTGCAGTGGTTCAGGTATCATAGGGAAAAGGCTGGAGGGAAAAGCTGTTTGAACCACAAAATGTAGGTCACTGTGAAGCAGAGATATTTCACCTACACATGAACTTGAACCAAACCACAGTTCAGGACTCCACACGTGAGAAGGAAGTTCAGCATCAGATCTCTCTTCCATGGATAGCTTTCATCTTTTAGTAATGTGCTAAACCAAAAATTTGGATCCAAACGCCCATTCAGACTCTAAAGTATTTCGGTTTGGGTCAAGACCATATTCCAGCTTCCTCCCAACCCCCACACTCTGTGCACTTCCACTGTCTGCTAAGTGCCTGCTTCAGAATCCTGCTGATGAACACTCCTCATGTTTGGAAACCTTCATTTGCAGCTGCTAGCTCTAGCACAGTGGTCCAGACATAATGTTGACATGTACTTATGTGAAGTTCACCGAAAAATGCCACTTCATAGAAGTCCTATAAAGGTACAGTCTTGTGTTTGGAGGAGATTTTATTTATGGAGACACAGAAAGCTGTGTGTGTATGTGTATATACTCTGTAAAAAGTCCATTAGCCAAGGTGTAAGTGAAATGAATCTGACCTCTGTGTCATTAACATGCTGTCTGCAAAGGTCCTGCTTCAGAGCATTCCTGACCTCACCCCAAACCCTCAGTGAGAGCTGAAAGTGAGAACAGGGTTAGAGGATGGGTTTTTTTTTAAGTGAATCAAGCAGTGTTTTGTCTGAGGAGAATGAGAATAAAAAAGTAGGGGAAAAAAAAAAAAGCAATCAAAGCCCATGATAAATCTTGGTCTTTTTCCAAGTCTCACTGAAAGCTCTAGCCAAAAAGTAAGAAACAGTATCTGAAATGTTTGTGAGGGAAGGCGGCTGTGCCAGCATTCGTCCAGCAACATCTGAGAGAAGAGAGAATTTTATATATGATTGCCTTAGACTTGTTGTCATTATCAATTAAGCTTAGAAAGCTCATTTGATATGCTTGGCCATCCTGTGCACTCGCCAAAAAGGCAAGATTTCTCCTGCAGCTGCGGCCGTGAAGATCTCTGAAATACTGTGAGGAGGGAGAAAGGAGCGAGTGTAGCCAGCGAGGTGATACCGGATGTGCTGTACTTTTCCTTGAGAAAAGCCACTTTGGATGGGGGCCCAGAGCTGGCACTTGGTGCACATCATCGTGTGGAACTTGTCATTTGTCAATCCTGATGCCTCCTGTGAGTACAATGCAGTCTCGTAACAAACTGATTTTGCTGCATCCTCCTTTCCAGCTAAGGGCACACTGCTGTCATCACTGAGGATGTGCAAAACAGCCCTGTTGTGTGTGGCTTATTTATTATTTACATGCCAAGAGGTTTGACATACTGGGTAACTATGGTACCAAGGTAGCAGTGGCAGCTTCAAAAATGACTTTTGCCATGTGGCTTTGTTAGTGTGAGCATTGCCATGCTTTGAGGTTCATAGACAGCTCATGTATATCAGCACTGTGCACTTGCGGTGAGACATGAGCCACATGCTCACAAACGTTGCTTCTCTCCTGTGTTTCAGTACACCTTTTTAAGCAAAGGTATACTCACCTAGAAAGCCCAGCAAAAATGGTGTGAATACTTCTGTAAGAGTTTAACTATATGACTGAACTCTTAAATTGCGAGATTCTGGTTAACCTCACCCAGACTGAAAAAGGAAGAAAACACATTTTGAGGGTAAAAGAAATAAAATTCTTCCCCAAATTCCCCTGTAGGTGGGACCACCAGGACTGGATACAGCTGCAGCATGAGGGAAGGAGGATGGTGGAAGGGATCCTGTGGTGACCCAGCTGCCTCCTGAGACACGGTGTGAATATGCTCCTTTAAGAGAGGCAATTAATGGTATTTTATAAATCCACCCCAGAGTATGCTGTGGGGAATTTTTCTGACATGTTTTTAGGGGAGAGTTACGACTGTGTTGGCAGAATCTGTCCTTCAGGAGCAAGTAGAGCACAGACCTGCACCGGGTTTTAGAAGACCTTACCTTCCCCAGCATACCTTATGATCTGGCATAGGGACAGATCCTGTCCTTACCATGTCCCCCAGTGTGAAGGCTACCAGTAACAAATTACTTCCGTGTGGAGAATTTTCAGGCCCATGCTTATGCTGGGGACAGAGGGGAGGGCAAGCTCTTCATGCTTCTTTTAAGTGGTTTCATCGTGTTTATGCTGCTGAAATGAGTAGGGCTTTTTGGCCCAGAAACTCTGGAGCTGAGGAGGTATTCAGGATGCTGTGACTATAGCATCTATTTCAGAGGGAAAGTATCCATTGCAGAGCCACCACCAGCATCTTCCAGCAAGATGCAAGCACCAGCCTCCCTTCCCTTGGCACTGTGTCTGGGACCCTATCGAGCTGTGCACCCCACAAGGCACCTAGCAGTGGGGTGACATCCCTTTAGGAAACATCCCTGCCAAGTTCCCCTTCCCAGAAGATGTGGTGAGTGCAACCAAATGGTGTCAGAGGCTGAAGCTATTGAAAATTTGGTCTTGGTTCCAGATCTTGCTAGGGCGATACCCATTCCTCACAGCACTTCTTTTTGTCTATGCTTTCACATATTTTAGTGCTAATTATAGCTCCCTGTGAGGCCTGTGGGTATAATCAAAAAGAAGAGGCAGGGATGGCTCCTGAACTAATTGATCCTTGAACTTTATTAATGAAAGTCTGATCTTGCATCCTTTAAAACATCTGTTCCATACATACTCAGCCAGCATTTTCAGGTGCTGATCCAATGGAATATGTTCAGGTCAGCCACAGAGTGATCCTGAGCTGTGAACTCCAGAAACCCTATCCCAGACACACAGGTCCTAATGTAAAAAATGTTATGCATTATCAGCAGGCAGCCTCCTCTTTATTTTTAACAGGCAACTGGGGAGTGAGAGTAGAGATAAATTCTGTGAAGATAAATGTCAGTCATATTTTATAAACAGATAAATGGATTCAGCAACACAAAGGGTAGTACTTTTGAATGTGAATTTTGGTGCATAGATCAACAGGATTTGGTGCTTAAACACTTAAGCAATAAATCCCTATAGAAAATGTTTTTGTTGCAAAGTGAAAGGAAATTAAGCCATTTAAAAAATTGCAATCGTCATCATCCAGTCACCTTTCCTTCAGGTAGACTCTGCAGAATGCTTTTCTGAACACTTCCATAAGCAGCAGGTTAAAAAAAATAAAGCTGTTTGTTAGTTTCACACATACTACAGTTTCACACGTACTTTAGATCACCAAAACCAGCACTGTTACCACTGTTGTCCACCTCTACCATCTTGTTCACACCTCTGCCCATCTACTCCTGGTGCTAACACAAGCATCTGTGATACTGCACGGTGATCCAGATCAGTGAATTGGTCTGCATTAAAACTATGATTACCAGAAAAGAAAAAAAGGTTGGTTTTGCCTGTTGTCATTTAAGCAATCCACCACACCTTTTCACTGCCCTGTGAACTTTATTTGGTTATTAAAGTTGCTCACCATAGAGCTGTATTGAGATGGTGGGCAGGGGATAGGTGAGCTCTTTCCACAGAGGTGGTGTCTTATGTCAATGTGCTGTGCGTGTGCATGGGCAACAGACAGCTCCTGCTGTGCCAGGCACAGCAAAGTGCAAGCTCTGTGTTTGTGGACACAGCCCATCTCATTTTTGGTCTCTTGTCTAGTCCAGCTCTCTTTGTGGATTTGCCCTCAGCTGGTTTTGAAAATAGAGGGTAATCTCCTAATCAAAGAAGACATTTGGAAAAACTGAGACTAGCTTGCATTGAGCAAAGCAGCTCAATAGCAGACTTGAGACCAGAATCAATGTTGCCAGACTCTGTCCTATGATTTAATGACCAGACTGATGATCCCCTTCACATGCACCTGACAAAGATCTCATGAAGATAGATAAGCTTACAGAGAAATTTGGATGCTAAGGAATTCTTCATTAGAAGTTACCTTTCAGAGCTCTGCTCACAACAAGTTAACATGTTGTCGTGGTTTAAGCTCAGCCGTAAATCACACAGTTGCTCTCTCACTCCCCCTGTTTCTTCCCCCACTCCTGGAGGGATGGGGAGGAGAATCAAAAGAATGTTACTCCCACGGGTTGAGATAAGAGCAGTCCAGTAACTAAGGTATAACACAAACCACTGCTGCTACCACCAGTAATAATGATGATAAGGGAAAAAGCAAGGGATGGGAATACAACCGCTCACCACTCACTGACCGATGCCCAGCCCTACCCTGGCAGTGATCTAGCCCTTCCAGGTCACTCTCAGTTTACACTCTGGGCATGACGTGCTGTGGTATGGAATACCTCTTCGGCTAGTTTGGGTCAGGTATCTTGTCTCTGCTTCCTCCCAGCTTCCCCTCCTCCCTGGCAGAGCATGAGGCTCAGAAAGTCCTTGGTCAAACTAAACATTTGAGCAACAACTAAAAACATTGGTGTTATCAGTGCTGTTCCCAGGCTGAAAGTCAAAACCACAACACTGCACCAGCTACTGAGAAGGAGAAAAATGACTGCTACTGCTGAACCCAGGACACCTGTATTGAAAACACATCAGTTTAAAGATGATCCTGTTCAGTGCTGGAACCCAAAGCACATGCAACTTCCTTGCCTTAACTGGCTTGACAATGTAACACGTCATTCATGATTTTAGAGTTTTGGCAATGTTTTTCTCATTAAAGGAGACAGTAAGTACCATAAAATATCCAAAATCCCACAAACCTAAATGCTAAGTAAAGGAAGTTTCTACCTGAACTGATAGAGAAGGGTGCACGTAATGAACATCTGTGTGCAAATAGAGTGAGAATTGGAATTAATCTGAGAAAAAACAAGCAGTACTTACCTGCAGGCAAAATATCCTACCTGAGTGACTAACACAGGAAGCAAGAGGCCAGTATGTCTGGGTTGTGACCCTCTCTGACACTAATACATCATGCACAACAGGAAGATCGAATTAGAAGTAGCAACTTCATTTCCAAAGTATGTTTTTTGCATTCATTTTTGAGCACCTTCAACAAAATCTAGTTTCCAAAGAAGATGAGTATAAAGATGAGATCTTGAACTCAGGACAGAGATGCAGGTAGCAAAGCCTAATCTTTAACATTTCTGTACTTTAGCTTACCTTCCTTTATGGCTGATGGTGGTACACTGTCACAGAGGTGCTCTGCCTCATTTAAGCAAAATGCTTTCAGATTCCTGGAGGAAAAAAAGTGATGTTCTTGCTGTGCAAGAAATGGATCATAGAATCCTAGAATGATTTGGATTGGAAGGGACCTTAAGGATCATCTAATTCCAACCCCCTGCTAATTCCAACCCCCTGCTACAGGCAGGGACATCTTCCACTCTACCAGGTTGCTCAAAACTCTATCCAATATGTCCTTGAACACTTACAGGGATGAGACAGCCACAATTTCCCTGGGCAACCTGTTCCAGTGTCTCACCACCCTCACAGTAAAGAATTTCTTCCAAATACCTAATCGATATTTACCCTTTCAGTTTCAAGCCATTACCCCCTTGTCCTATCCCTACATGCCCCTGTAAAACATCCCTCTCCAGATTTCTTGTAGGACCCCTTTAGCTACTGGAAGGCACTTGGTCTTGTTGAACTTGAGGTTGGCACTGGCCCACCTCTCACACATGTCAAGGTTCCTCTAGTGTATCAAACGAATCACACACCATCACTGGCAAACTTGCTGAGGGCACACTCAATCCCACTGTCCGTGTAGCCAACAAAGATGTCAAACAGCACAATTACAGTCCAAACACCTACCCCTGAGGAACACCACTTGTCACTGCTCTCCACTCGGACATCAAGTCATTAACCACAACGATCTGTATGTGACCATCCAGCCTGTTTCCCCATCATTTTAAATTTTCCTTCTTAATTCTATTCGATGGCTTTGAAACTTCTCACACTACACAAAGCCTCAGATGTACTGAAAATATTGCTTTCTTTTTTAAAAGTTTGTATTTCACACCATGCTGATGTTAGTGCTAACAATTTCTTTGTGGAGGTTAAGGGAAGTTACCAAGCTCCTCTTAATGGCACCATGCAGTATGGAAGTATGTGGTTTGTTTATTTGTATTGCACCTTGGCTTGATAATAGGCCACTTTTTTTAAACCATGTTTTTTCACAGCCATGTTGAAAATTCAATGGACAGGAGCCATTTATCAGTCTCTCAAATCTCTAAACAGCTAAAAGATGAGGATCAGAAACAGCTTGGAACAGAAGCTGAAGTAAACCAGCAAGAAACCCAGACTTAAATATCTGAAGAAATGAGTCTGTGCTCTTTAGCTAAAAAGAAATGTTCTACTTCAGAATTTCCCCCAAACCACTAAATCTTAGAATAACATACTTATCCTCTTTTTTCCTCACTTTATAATACGCTTGTGAGAGGTCTGTGCTGTCTTTGCCATGCTTTTTCTTTCTCTGAAGAGGGAATGGGCTGCAGCATTAGCAGGGGCTCTGAGTGCTGCAGCTAGAGAGTCTTGGGTTTTGTTTAAATAATCTGTACTTGTTTATTTCCTTGGAGCTTTCCAATGGGAGAAAGTTACAGACAGTCAGCATATTCCTATGTATGCCAATGAGGACCCTCAAGCCCACACTTTCTCCCTTTCCTTGCTTTTTTTTCTTGAACAGATTTTTCTGCTTGGAAGCTTCCCCGTGGGCTTGGGAGGCAGATTGCACTTTTCTCCATGGGATGCATCCAGTTGGCTGCAGGAGATCTGGATCCTATCTTTATTTCTGCTACTAACCTACTTTGGACAAGCTGCTTCCTTTCTTTGTGCCTTTGTGCCCTTGCTCACCAGCTGAGATTAGAAACAGTTCAGGGCAGAGCATGCCTGTAAAAATTACAATGCGTTTGTGCAATACTTCTGGCACAGTGGGGTCCTGTAGTCAGCAATGTTCTTAAACTGTTGCTAAAGGACAAATAAGAGTAAGATCCCTACAGCTGCTTTTGATCCACACCTCTCAATGGCTCTTACATCTCATCCTGTATCATCCTTTAATCCCTTTATCATCTCATTTTGTTCTTTCCTTTTGTCCACACCAGCTTATGGAGGATTTTATATGCTTTCCTTCCCCTCAGCTCTGAATCCCTCAGAATACCTGAAGAACTAATGTTGACAGATTTTTGCACCAAATAGCTTCCCTAAAAAATGCAGCATCATTGTACTGGGAGCCCAAATAAGTACTTGCCTATACCAAGACAATGGCAGTGAAGAAGGTTAATTCTTGGCTTTTTAAACTTTTTTTTTTTTAATGGAGTGAGGTTTTCCATAGGCCTGACACTAGTTTTGCTCCAGTCAGGATCACTTTCTGTTTGCAATAAGGGGCACTGAATGGTGATGGAACACCCCAAGACCTTAACAGTGGCAATTACCAACCCCTTTTGCATGGTAAACAGAGGCTCTCCAAGTCGTTGGTGGGACAAAACTAGTCTCATCACTTGCACGGGCAGTGGAGCCTGTCTGTTGGCACATGGGTAGTTACAAGCCATAATCAGGTCACAGCCAGAAAGTACATGAAAGACCAGAAGGAAACAAAGGATGATTCTAGCAGTAGACCCAGGCTGCCAACCTGTTCCTCGTCCTTAGCTCAATCTGCATCCTGGGGATGGATGTATTTGAAGGAGTATGTTGTTGACCTTTGCATGTGGTGCTCCAGTGGTCAGTTAAATCCGATCATGTTTTCACACTCTCATCCATTTTAGAAGACGTAGGACAACAATTCCTAGGATGATGAGGTGAACTGATTTTAAAATAGAGGAACAAAAATATACCAAGCGAAAGTGATCAAAGATCTGAAAGTTATATGTTGATTTCAATGGACTTTGGATCAGGACCTAGTGGGGTTTTTTTTGGTGTCTATAATAATGCTCCTCCACACACAGTTAACGTGGTGAAATGTTCTTTATATTTAGAGCTGTTCTGCAAGCAACTCAGGGCCTCCTGACAGACAGCATGAGTAAAAATTAGCACAAGATTATTGGAGGCACCAAATCACGCCATGGACTTGTTGTTTGGATAGTAAAGTTCAGAGGTACAGAGGATAATCTCATCAGGGAGACAGGGTGACCAACTCTCAGTTATCATCCCTCTGTACACTTCCTTTTTAGCTAATTAAACCTTAATTCTTCACAGGAAGCAGTTTCTGCAAATTCTGCAATAGCTTGGCTTCATATTATTTAACATATCTCTCTTTTTTTTTTTATCAGGAGAAACAGGAAAAGTAAAGTTCCAACATGTAGACCTAAAACATTGCCTTATCTTTCCATTAGTGTATTAGCAGTTCTCATCTGACATAGTACGTGCTCCATTCTCCAAGAATAAAGATATATATTTTTAAACAACTACTCTAGGATAAAAATGAGGATGAGCTTTGAAGCTGGGGAGTTTCACTATACATGCTATTTCCTCTCCTTAGTACGATAGGGAAAGCACTCTGACTCTGGATTTTACTTTCACATCATTATTCACTGCCTTCTTTGTTTGAATAACATTATTTCAGTGCTCCCAACTTCAGGCCTTCATAAACCATCACGTTGCTTAAAATACCAGTGAAGCTGGTGTCTTTCTGTTGTCTGGTGGCCCTGTCTATTGGATTTATATTTTCAACTTTTCCTCACAACCGCAAAAGGTAGAAACCATTTCTTTTGAATGAATGGAACATGACAGTTTCCTGTAATCATATGACTTTAGGAGCCACGGTTTTAAGAAAAAGCAATCTCTCTCCTAATAAAATCACAAGTGTTGGCAATTCTGTTCCTGCCTTTGACCACTTAATTTTTGTAGCAGGGTCTCACAGCACAGAATCGAAGAATAGCTGACTTTTCAAAAACAAAATTTACTTTCATGGTCAGCATTAAAATTCATGGAAGAATCACTCATTGCTGCTCACCAGTATCACATGAACCCCAGTTCAGCTATACATTTGCAAATGATTGTGTTGACATGAAGGATCCATTTACAACAATTCCTGAATCCTGTTAGAAATTATGAACTTGCTGCCCATGTGAGTGGGAAGCAGCAATTCCTTTTTATCACTTTTGTCTTTGTTATTCAATTTTATCTGCAACTGCTGTAAAATCCCGCACAATAGCGGCACAGAATAACAAATCAAACAAGATCTGCTGATTTGCATGCTTGGCACTCATATTTAATTTGCTTCAAAAAAGAAGGTATTTCACACGTGTAGAAGACTTAATTGTAGAGAAGATTACCTGCTAATTGTACGCCTGATAGTTGTTCCTGACCACCTCCAGGGGCTGATTACAGACTAATGACAAAAGGGACGTGTATGGAGAGCAGCTCCTTGCTCAGGACGAGCAGTGCCAGCATAGGATCTCCTCTGGGGCACAGATGCTTTCCTAACCCTGAAGTCTTACAGGTGGGCCCCCAGTGACAGAATGATTCTGACAGAAAAGGATTTGTATTCAGCTTGATCACTCGTTGACTTTTAGTATCTCCTATAAATTGCCATTTAAGGGCTATGTTGTATTTAGAAACTGTGTAAAGTCTGAATGTGAGTATATTATACACAACACCTAGGGGTTAAGTAGGGAAGGATCTGATTGGCTTCTGGAGAGGATTTGTGTTAGCTGTGAGTGTCTGCAAAAAGTCAGTATGGAGCTCCAAAGACAGGCTGTTGGATGGTAGTCCCAGATCTCAGGGATGAGAGCAAGACTGAGGTCTGAGCTGCAGTGCCTTGATTTGTCATGAGCTCTTCCAGAGGTTTCTGGATATCACTGAGCCTAGAGGTGGTCTCTTCACACAACATGGGAACGTATCCAGTCAGCAGGGAAGCATAGCTAAATCTGGAGTTCAAAGAGAGACACGTTTAAAGTTTTGTTAAACCAGATGTTAGAGGTTTACTGCAACATTAACTGAAATCGTGGATGATCTCCCCATGACTTCAAAGAGGATGTTAACTGAACAGGACAGTGAATCTATGTTCACCTAGGCTGTCTCCTAGTTCTGGCTAATGGCTTAAGCTCCGGTTTTATGCTGTTGGTAGAAAACAGTTTTAATTAAACAGCAGACGTGAAAAGCGCTCTTCTGATATGACACGTGCGATACAAGGGAAACAGGTGATTTTCACAGAGCACTTGGCTCAAAAACCATCAATAACCACAATGAAAATTTAGCTGTGACAAAAAAAAACACCCAAAAACCTGAATATCATCCAATGCCTTATTTGACCATTCCACATACTTGAAAGTTGGGAATTACTTTAGATAGTCATTAAGAAGAAGCTGATAAGCTGTATCTTTTAAAATGTTACTACGATAAAGACATAGATGTGGCCTACTAGCCATGTTTTATTGCTACTTCATAGCAGCAATGCTCAAGTGGTTTGAATGTTTTATGGAAGATATAAGCCTGGTTCAGACAGTTCAAGCAGAATGTGTGACATAAAGGTAAATTGAATGATGGCATAGGCAACTACAGGTACAATGACTTAATTTGAGCCTCATTCAAATTGTAAAAAAAAAGCAGGAGGATCTAGATTATACTTTTTTATGTGTGCACATCAGTGGATTGGTTAAATACATTGGTTAATTGGTTAATGGATTGGTTAATACATCCATAAAAGTTCAGATCTTTCTAATAACATTGATATTTTCACAGTCTTTTGCAAAAGGGACTCTTTAGATCCTGTTCTGCTACCAGTTGGTTTTCTCTTTGGTCTTTCAACTCTTACTGTGCTTCACTACCAATAAATTAAATTTATCTTTCTTGAGGGTCCTGTACTGGAAGGATATGACTATGAATCTCATTAAACCAGTGGAACAAGGTTAGATTAATCATAAAACAAATCTATTATGGAATGTCTTCTTTCTCTTAATAAATACAAGTTATAAACACAGCTTTGGTTGATTCTATTATTGAACAAGAAAGAAGTCCCATGCTGTTGTAAAAAATTGTAGATTAAAATGCAGTCAAGTGTGCTTTCTTGGGAATTATGAAGGGAAGTAGACAATATTTTTATGTTATAGGCTAAAACCAAGCTGCTCAAAATGTCACATTTTTTCATGAAAGATCAAAATTAACTATGTTACAAAGCAGAACTAGTTTCATAGGAAATGCTGAAGAAATTATTTTTGTCAAATTTCAGTTGGAAATAGTTTCACATCCTGATGACAAAACAAAAAAAAATACCCATTTTATTGTTTGTTCAGAGGTTATTGTATGATACTGATTTTCCTTGGGTTTGATTTGATTTTTAGTTATCTTTAAAATAGTTTATATATAATTAAACAATAATAAGATTTTCTTTCTTTTTAGCCATTGTAGTTTTGGTGGAAAAGACAACTTCCCTTAAAAAGGTAAGAAGATGTTTCTGGCCTCAGTCATTAAAGTCAGCCTTATAATTTTGATCCTGGACCTATATTGTTCTGCTACCAGGAAAACATGAGGACTTGTATGAGAAATAAAAAGCTTATCTCACATTTTTTCACTTAAAATCGAAGGATAAAAGACTCCTCTGGTTTGCTTATAACTTGGTGATGTTCCTGAGTGGCAGCAAGACTCAAACTACTTGGATATGCCAACAATCTTAACACTTTCAGACTAAACTATTGCTATGATTATGCTGCTATTTGACATGAAAGAACAAGGGCTTGTTTCTGGATACATGTTAAATATATTTAACCATGAGGATAATTTTGTTTGAAAATGAAGATAACTTTGTTAGAATAATGAGAATTCTGTTTCATTGCTGTTGCTGAAAACAGTCCCAGTATCTCTGGGACTGAGACCTCTTCAGTCATAAAAGTAATTCAGGATTACCAAACCACTGCCTCGCATTCAATGAACTTTAATATATACATTATTTATCAAAAACGCATGTTCTTTATCTTCCTGTCCCAAAATTAGAGAATTCACTGTATGTTTCAGAAAAGCATTTAGCAAATTGAGATTCAAAAAAGTCTCCCCTACAGAAAAAAAATTACAGTATGTAATGTTAGGTCTGTCTAATTTCCAATGACTTTTTAGTCTACATCTTATTCCAACACTGCTCTTTAGTTCTTAATCCAGATCAGGACTCATGCAGATAGGACCTACTGTTGTTGAAAAGGGCTGCTTGTCTAATGTCTCTGGCATACCCAGAAGCAGAAATTACCACGTAACAAGCAAAAAGCTGTTTCTGTTTCCAGAACCTTCTTCACTATCTAAAAAGTGAAGTTACAACAGAAAAAAAAAAAATCTGACCAGCGTGTCATCCATTGGGCAGTCCATCAACCTGAGCAAAGTTTCTTCCACTGGCGCTGAACACATCAAGTGAAGCTGGCAATGAGCTCTCACACAGGCATACATTTGCATGCTACAACATACAGCAGAACCTCTTAAAGGGAAGTAATAGGTGAGATTATTTTTCTTTTGATAGGTGAACCTGATTTTTTATCCCAGCTCTGTTGATACTGTGCTCATGAGGTGTGGACTAATAACAGCTCTGAAATCTTGTGTGCCTCTTAGTTTATAACTTTAACAGTAACATGTGGAGAATAACAGTAGATCTAGTGCTGTTTTAACAGCGTTCTTCCCCATGACCTTAAACATTATGATCCATACCCAAATAACTTAATAAATGAAAAAAGACAAAGTACTAAAAAAGTTGAATGCCATTTTCAGTGCATTTAAAGAATGTAAATAGGAAAATAAGAATAAACCAGAAGATTAAACTTATTTTTTTTTTCTCTTGGACTAATGAAAGTTTATTCAGCTGTTTCTGATGTCTTTAATTTTTCCTTCAACCATCTGTTCTAACTTTGTCTATGAAAATAGACTTTTCCTACATGCTACACTTAGGTGAAATACTTATTTCAACATCTTGTTGATTTCATGCAAAGAAAATGCAGGCTTTACATGAAATAAGCATATAAACATATTCCTTCTTGGCATATCATTGTTCAAAGGTTTTAGTTTTGTAAAACTCTTTTCTTTACCCCTTCAGAGCTGAAAACATTAGTCCTCCATAAGCACCATTTAAGACCCAAGTGTCAATGAACCAGGCAGCAAAATGACAGTTACTTAAACAGCACATGATTCGAGACAGTTTTAGGAAATTCCTAACACTTTGCAGTCCTATTTTTTTCCTGGATACAAAGGGACAGATTGTGCCTGACCTTGGGAGATGCACCAGAGGCGAGGTGGGAGGAGGGGGAGGGCAACAGGCACATGGTGCTTTCTCTTTTGCTTCTCCTTCTCTTCCACACATGCTATTCCCTTGCTGAGCAGCTGGGTATGGTCTCTTTTCTTCAGCTGTGAATACAAAGACTGTCTGGCTCCAAGTGACTAAAAGTAGTGCAAGTTTTGCCCCTGAGTACAACAGGGCGCTATTGTATCCTAAGCAGAGAGCTGGTAAAAGGTTAAGGAAAAATTAATTGATGAATCTATCTTGTCATGCTTCCTTCTGATACAGCCGGGATACCTCTGCTATTAGCTCTCCATGAATTATCTTTGTCAGAAGCTGGGACTGCAGAATTCAGTTTATGGAAAATTGTAGAGTCCAAGCAAAACCCTTTTAGTGCAAGGAACAAAGAGAAACTGGCTCTGTGGGCTGTGTCTAGGAGATTCAGGAGGATGGGGCAGGCCCATGTCAAGGCTTGTCTGCCTAATACAATGAACATCTGAGATACTCTATAAGTGTCTTAGTTTCGGAAGAATTGGTTTAATCCAAAGGATGTCCTTTATATTTCTAATTTTTCAGCTATCACAAAGCTTCCCATTCATTTTAACTCCAACAAAACCCCAAACATCCTGGAACTTTTTTGTAAGATAGATGTTTTCCTGTCCAGTGCTAAAGGATGGCTTTGGCTAGACAGAGAGGTAAAGAAAAAAAATCCAGCCTACTGTCAGTCACTTGCACTCAGTACCTTTGAAGTCCTCAGACCCCACTAAAGTGAACTTCAAGGTCAGTAACTAGGAGGGCAGGTGTTTAACCCTGTGCTTGCAATGTCATATTGTTACAATTTCATTCCAACAAGCATAGATTGTGATACTTTCTGTATGTAATACATGCCAGTTTCCTGTTGTTCTTTTGCTCATTACAGCTGAATCAGAGCCTACTGGAGACCGGACCACCAGTGGTAAAAATTTTTCTCTCTAGTGTGGAGTGTCTGCTGTTAGTTACTCAGGTTTTGCTTCAGAAACCAGATAGATTCCTTCTTTCCTACCCAGGTTCCTGTTGATGGAAATAATTGACCTTTACTTACCTTGAGCAGGTGGAAAGCAACTTGTGCCTGCAAAATTGTACACAATAAGCTAGGCACAACTCAGTTCCCTACTACATTGTGTAAGCTTCTACTATGAGCTCTACATAAGGACTACATGTGAAGTTTACATACAACTGATACAAACTCTGTATCACTTGTTAAACTTTTATGTTTGCCTCAGAGGCAGCTGCATTATGGTTTCTTTGCAGGGGTTGCTGTTTTTATTTTGCCTATCAGCATTTTCAGTACAGTTAAAGACCATCCACCTGATCTTCTGGATGGCATGTAGTGCCAGACAAACGACATGTTAAGAACAGATTGGCAGAGTAGTATACATGTAATGAATGTATCATACACACAGACAGAACCCCACTTTTCAGTATACGTTATGAGGGCTTCTCTATGCTTGCCTGTGGGAATAGGAAAGATGCTGACTTTGTCCTTCCACATCTGATGGAGAGTAGCTTAAGCCCCCTGCTTGAAGTAAAATGGTGGTGCCATGGCAGCTGCAATGTCTGACAGGAAGACATCAGAGTGAGGCACCTTCATGGTGGTCCATTTCCAGGAGGAGACTGTCGGCCAAAGAATTCTCACCTCTTTTCTCGTGCTAGGAGATCTGTGGAAATGCAAGGCAAAGGTCAGAGGTGTTTTTCTTTGGGAGAGAGAGGTAGTTATTCAGGAATTAATTTTCATTGAAGGCTGGATATTCTGGCAGTTTGGCTGTAGATTTCTAAGTGCAGGTACAGAGCTTGCCCCTGTTTCTGCTTGTCAGTGGTGATTTGAGTCTTAGAAAGAATCTCAGTCCTGACATAATGTTCTTTGCTGCTCAGACAAACACAGGTAGTGTGGATTTAACAATCAGTAAATTGACTGTTCCTACCCAAGATGCTTTCTTTTGCTATGGGAACACTAAGTAGGTTGCATGAAAATGGTCAGGTCTCCCCTGCTTGATCATAAGCCAGTCCAAAATACATGTAGAAAAGTCTTTAATGATTTTATGTATGAGACAAGGGGGGGCCACAATAAAGAATACCCGCTTGTCAGCTTGAAAACTTTGTTGGCAAGTTTATTCCTGGAGTTTTCTCCGAATCATGTATGGGAAAGGACTTTAAAGCCTTAGAATTTGCTCTGAATTCACTCTGCCTTGAAGGTCCAGTAATGAAAGGGGAATATGCTTTGATTTAAAGACCAGCTTTAAAACATTCAGCTTTGTGTTTAGATGCAATTAGGACCACAGCATGCTGCCCATCGAGTTTTCCCTGTAATTATTATCTTAAACACAGGACTCTCTGGACTTTTGTTCAAGCACTGCTGATATGATTTCTAGGATGCTGCAGGTGTGCACCTTCTTCAGCAGCAGCTGATAACTACGTACATTTGCTCTGCTACATTGCTCCTTTTCCAAAATAGTTTTTATTGTTTCCTATGTACTTACTATTAGGTAATTTTCAGTTTGGTTTCTTTTATGAAAAATGAAGTCAAACATTTCCAAACCTGATTGCATATATATGGTAATTTACAACTAAATTAGCCTTCTTGTTCCTGCAAATCCACTGAAGTGCCTAAGTAAGGATCTGAATTAAATGCCTTTTTCTTTTTTTTCCACACAAGCTTGATAAAGTTGGCCTAATTGCTTATCTAAAACAAATAGCTCTAAGATACTGACCCCTCTATCCCAAGACATGGCATGCTTATCAGTCTCCCTGAAGTAACACTCCAGTCATCACACTTTTAGCTGAGAGATTAGTAATGAATGAGTGGTCTGAAGAAAAAAAGTAGTTGTTCACACTCCAACTTGGCCTTACTTATGACTTACTTATGGCTGTAAGTATAATGCTTGACAACTTCTAAGTGGCTGAAAGCTCAGATAAGTTTTAATCTAAAGCATTATTAATTGGGACAGTTGTCTCTAAAGGATACAGCTAAGAATAATTGCTAATTGCAGCTTTGAGCACAGTCACTTCAGGTTTTGCTGAGTGGTGAGACCTGGAGGACTTCAGTGAAGCTTCAAGGCAGGTCATCAGAGAGAAAGAGAAGGGAAAGGAGAAGCTGAAGGAAAGAAGGGGAGAATGGATATGATGGTGCCAGAGATACTATGTGAAAGATGGACTAATGTCTTATTGATTGCAAGGAAAGATGAGACCATTGCCTTCTGGTACACCACAGAATTTTGTGCAATCTTTTTTATACACTTTGGCTCCATGCAGCTCTTATCAAGTCACCCAGACTTACCACAGCTGTTTGAATGAAAGTGATCTTTTCATTTATCTTCCTCTCACAAAAATAGAGACTTCTCGGGCATGTCTGTATGAGGCAGCCCAGCTCTGTGTGAGATTCCAGTGCAAGGAGCTTCCAAACTCATTTATCTCTACAGGGCAGAGCAGAGATACTGACTTGGTCCTGAAAGCTGTGTTCCCCTGTCAGAACACCATTGCACCCTTGAGCAGTAAAGTCTTGCTGCTCTTTGTCCACCTTGTTCCCAGACCTCTGCATAGCACTGCCTTGTAGCACACGCATGAACCTCTGCATTCCCACTACAGCCCTTGAACTGTGTTCCTCTTATTTCTTACAGACTTTCCCCAGAACAGCAAATGCTACAGCCTTGCTTCCCACTGATCAGCAGACGTTGACTGTTGTGGGATCTGGCTTACTGTTAAGAATAATGTCCTGAAATGTCGGCATTCATACAACATTGGGCTAGAGTCAGATTTTCATAAAGGCAGAGGAATTCTGTTGATGTTGGTGGAATACTTCATAGTTAAATAGCAAGATCAAAATGTGGACCACTCCTTAGCAGTTCTTAAAACAATTAAAAATGTTCCATGCATGTAATGCTACAACAGTGTCAACAAGTGAGCACAGAATACAGCTCGTGATCCAAACAGCCTTTTTACTATTTATCTCACCTGTCAATGCTTTTGTCTTATCATTTTCCCCATGCTGATTACTCTGTTCTGTAACTTCCATACCATACTTTGTGATTGTATCTTGAAGGGTTGGTATTCTGGGCTGAGGTATCCTCCAACCTGCACACTATGCTGAAAATTGTTGCTCTTCACAGAAGCTTGGCTCCAATGTCGAGTCTTGAAACTCCTCTCTCCTTTTGTCTAGGTCACATCATGAAGCTTATATTGGTGTCATGGTCCTGGTCAAACATATGGCTCCACAGTATTTTTCCTGGAATTCTGTCTGATTAAAATGAATGTATGAATCGATCCTCAGATTCTGTTAACAGTTATGGGATAACTTCCCTTCATAAAAACAAGATCTTTTTGAAATTTGCAAGGCACTACAGCTGTATCTGTTTGGGATTTTTTGAACTGAACTCAAGAGTGCAAGCCACTTCAGGTTTTGCATGTCCAATAGCTATTAAGGGGGGGGCAGTATAAAGGCTTTTTTGGACCAGAGGGTTCCTCATTTAATTTGTGACTAATATTAATGCTGTCTGGGAGGAATATTAGCAGATTCAAACTGATGGATTACATTACTGCTCAAAGACAGCACCAGTGTGCTATGACAGAGGCTTGTCTCCACATTTTGTGGTTGAGGCTAGGTCTGGCAGAAGTGTCCTTGGCTTCAACCAATGGCAAAATGCCCATCAGGCAACTTCTGACCTGAGCCCAGAGGAGCAGAAGGGATCCTGTGCCCAGGAGGAAAACATTTAACTTTCTCTGAGAATCTGGTTCCTGGCTTTCAGCTACTGAGTCTGCTGAATTATGCACCGTGGTTTTCTAATGCAGACTGCTGTTCCCGCAGGAGTGGAGCAGAGACTACTCATTTAGCACAGGACTTGAGATTCGACTGAAAACCTGGATCCCAGAGGAACAAAGCCGGTATACCCTGTACAACACGTCACTCTGCCTCTTCCCACACGCTATATCGTTACAGCATGAGCGCTGCGGCTGCAGTCTTCAATTTCTCAGTAAAACAAGACCCAACCCTACCATGTGGTAGAGGAATGTCAATCTATTTTGATGTTAAGAACCAAAAAGTCACGGATGAAAGAGCATGTCAAGATTTACAGTCCTGCTTTTAATTCATCTCAAGGTGCTGATTACTAGCGGCACTAAATCAAGTTCCGCTGGCTGTCTGGACAGGGAACACCTGGGAAAGGAAACCTTGATCTGCAGGGTGGCTGGGGCAGGGTGGGAGGACGCAGGCTCCCCTTGCAGTAACCCTGCAGCCCTGCAGATGGCTGCACCTAAGCTCCCTCGGAGAGCTTTGTGGATCTGGTGGCCCAATTATCAGCCTGCCCTGATCCCACAGCGACACAGATACAGTAATGACCTGATAGCATGATCGCTGACCTTTGTTTTAAGAACACAGATACTTTATAAATACAAAGCTGCAGACAGCCTGCAAAAGCTGTCTGCATCCCAGAACAATGTTATTGCACAATAACAATCCCATTTTGTTTAAAGCAAACAAACAAAAGATTCTAACCCAGTTACTCAACAGTTCAGGGGAGTGCCAGAGTTAGGGTGGAAAAAAAAAAAAAAAAAAAAGAAAAGAAAGAATTAGGCTGCAGCAAAGGGACCTACCTAGACGTTGCTTGCTTCTGTGGTCACTCTGTGGGCCCATTTCTGATGCACTCTGTGTCCACAACGACGTGCTGGCTGCTCTGCGGGGCCACACCACTACAGAAGCAGCGTGAGCCACAGGAGAGAGAGGCTCTGCATGACGTCTGTATTTCTTGGTACCAACTCGGAGCCCATTCTGGTGCTCAGCCTGGGAACTGTCTTCAAACGCTGAGACTGTTTGTCGTCAGTCATCCCTGCTCTTCTGTAGTCTGTTGAAACACCGATCTCTGGAAACCTGTGGTGCAGTTACCAGGTCTGACAGTTCCTCTGTGAACCTCAGTCTTCCCTGAGGTGCCATAGAGCTTTGTTATTTCAGTGAGCAGCCCAAGGGAACTGAAAAAAACCCCAAAGGCAGTGCTAATGCTAAGATGAATCTTTGTTGGGTTGGACACAAAATGGAAATGTGCTTAAGAGACCATAGAAACTTTTCATCTACCCTTATGGGTCAGTTCTTTCAGCCACAGAAGCAAGGATAGTTATTACCTTCGCTACCTAGAGGAGGCTTCAAGCCACAACACTCATTCAGGATTTAGATTTGAATACAATGCTGGAAAGGTGGGAAGCCTGTTCAGGCTGATGGCCCTGTTCTGATGATCCCTTAAGGTAAGAAGTATAAGGCAGATGCTTCCTGACTAAACCCAAAATTTTCCAAACTGGAGGGAATCCAGCAACCATTTTCATCACAAACTATCAGTATTGCTCCTCCAATGAACTTTAGGCAAGCCTTACCTCCTAGTGAGCTTCTGAGACTGCATACCGACAATACACATGACAAAACTTTGATACACATTTTTCCCAAGGAAATTGCTGTGGGCTTGATTTCTCAAAGTGTGACTCTTCATATATTTATTTGCAAGCATTGTCACCTTAGATAGCTCCCCACCAACTTTTGGAGCCTTCAAGGTAATGTCTTTTGCAGAGAGCCTTTTGAAAGTGATGATGATGTAGAAAGGACGCCTCCCTTTTGATTCAATTACTCTCCAACAGCAATTGTGTCACTAAAGAATAAGAACTGCAGAGGTTTTAATTCCCTGCTTTGACCTTTCAAGCCAGCCTTTGGAACTTTTAAAACAGCAAACTGAAACAGACGCATGAAGGACACATCTGTTCATTCACATAACCAAATATTTCTGAATTAGAAGATATACTAAATTAAGCTATTAAAAAAATTGAAGTGATTTTCCTACCAGTGCCCACTGTGGTAACAGAATTTGCAAGACCTATATAACTACATATACAAATAAATCACCCAGATAGATATCCATTTAACTGTCTCTTCTGCTTAAATATAGCAGCCAATCTTGTTCTCTGGGAAAGATGGCATTTTGACTTATTTCTAAAGCAAAGATGAGGTTTTATACATTCTTTAATAATTTATATTTTCTTCATCTGTTAACAAATAAAAATTCTGGTGACAGTTTCTTCCCAGCAGGATATCTAATCTGGTGATGTGCTCCCAAAAAGGAAAGGGAAAGACATGCCACAAAACACTGGTAATGTTTAAAAAGAAAAATACGTGGTACCACTTCGAGCTATGTTGATATATACAATTTGTAAGAATTTCATAGTCTAAATACCCAGAAGAAAAGGCATTTTTGTGGTATTTCTATTGGAAGAAGCTCAACAACAAATAATGTGGCAATATTTCTAGTTGCAATAGTGCAAGGAGGCATTTTTAGTTGAGATGGTAGAAATAACATGACTGAACTCTTTGGCCTAAAAGGTTTTTTGACAGTCTTCCTATTGAAAAGCGGTAGGATGGAACATTTTAATAGGAGATGTGGGAATTTCTCCGTAGTCACTCTTCAAAGGCATAATCTTCACTAAAAAATAAATGGGTTAAAACTCAGTCTTACAGAATTCTCTGCCAGCCAGTTCATTATTCTCAATGCAGACCACATCTTCCTCTCTTCAAGGAGTAGGTTACGTTTAAATGGGGTTGTGATATACTTGAGTATTCCCCATCAAATGCACCCAACGCAGATATGAAAACATTCAAAGGGCCACTGTCAACAACACAAAAACTCTTACAAAAATATTCAAGAAACCATAGTCAATAATGTATAAAAACTATATACAAATATTTAAACCCATTAAAAAATGTTCCCAGAGGCATGTTTGACCTGAACTAGTCTTCCCCAGGACTGTATGTGCAATGTCATTGTGCAGTACTGCAGTACTATCTTATCTTAGATATGTGAGTATTAGTATTAGATGCGAGAGTATATAGATGTTCTGAAAACCTGAGCCCTCGTTTCTGTTCTATCACATCTCAACCATTTCACTAAATTAGTTCATCTTGCATTTCCTGTGGAATAAGAACCTTCTTCTTTTCCACTTCCTACCGTGTTCCCTCATGTATTTTTATGGCCTCTTGTCTTTCCTGCACATTATTGAAATTCCTCTACAGTTTCTTGTATGTGTAAATGAACCATGCCGACCTTTACAGACACTGGGGGTTCGCCAAGGGACAGTGTCTGAGTTACCTTCTCCTCTCCAAGCTTTGGCTGTGCAGGGCAGTCTTTACAGTGGCTGTAGCCAGCCTTATTTTGTCCGCCTTCCCCAGAGGGCAGTTGCAGGCAAGGTTCAAGACTCTTTCATAGCTCAAACTACCTTGGAAATCAATTTGGCACTGAGACATACTGAAGTGAGATCTACAGTTATGAATGTTAGCTCCTTCTCCTCTGTTGTAAATAGCAGAAACACGTTTGTTTCAATGGATCCTGAAAGAAGAAGTGAGGAAAGAAAACAACTAAGCTGGTCTAAATCAAGCAAAACTTATTGGGTTTACAGGATAAGCAAGACTGTTTATAATCTATAATTGGTGGGATATTTTAGAAATCAATAGCACATATTTTTATCCAAACAAATGTATTCAAACTTTTATTTGCAAGTTTCCAGAGGAATCAATAGTGCTATGGAAACAGAATTTTTTAAAATTTGTTTAACTCAGGAACAATAATTCCTGCTTTAGGAATTAGATGTTTCATATTTCTCTAGAGAAGCTCCTTGCATACGTCAGCTTTTTATTTGAAGTTGCCCACCTGGGTATTTATTTGAAGTTACCCACCTGCTTTGTATATTGCTTTGCTGGCTTTCAAGAACTGAGAGCTCAATTTGCTTTGCTGTAGCCCCTTCACAGCTTGGTCTTGGGCACATTGATGCTAATGGTGAAGCTTCCATTGACTGAAATGGGGAAAAGTCCGACTTTGAGACAGAAAGACATGCACACACTGTATGTATCACTCTTAATCTCTGGTGCAGTTCCTGTGGATGAGCTGAAAATTTTATTTCTGTTTTTTGCATCATAAATGTCCACTGTGTAGTTTGGGCTGACTGCTCTATTTTACACAAGCAGTTTTGGTAGGTATAATTTACTCGTTCTTGCTATGTATTTAGTGTTTATAAAACATATAATATTGTCTAAGTCTATCTGACAGTGAAAACTTTGGCTGAACACTAGTAAAAGGCTTACTGTAAGAAACTCCTTGGAAGGAAGGGCTGGAATGAAGAAAATGTAGTCATTTGACCCAAAAGAAAAAGCAAAAAGACAAGGCTTTTGTAGGAAAAACAGTGAAGCCAGAAAAGAAAACAAAAGGGTTGTTTAAGTATGGATGAGTCAGGTATTGCATTGGCCTGAGAATTAGAAAACATGAAGAGGGTTTTGATAAGAAGCTCACATGTGACATAAGAATTTACCAGAATCTGCTAGAGGTGTTTGAAAAGGAGAGGTGTCAAGGGCTTGATTTGTATGAGAGTAAATTTGATTTAGCAGATTATGTATACACGAGAGGGAAGCATGATGAGATGCAAAGGTCAAAATGGCAGAGGTTGGAGTAGCTGAAGCAAGAGATTACCAAGGCACGTGCATTGCAATTGTAAGTAAGACATTCCCATTTTTCAGATACTTTAGAAATATAAAAAAGCAATAGATTTCCATACCAGTTGATTAAAAATGGAGAAATAAGAAAGATCTTAAATATGGTTTAAATGACTTGTCTGCCCAAGGATGGTCTAGAAAACAAAGGTGAATTTAGGAATGGATGAATTCAAAACACAGTGAGCTTGTCTGTGGTAGTAGTGCTCATTTAGAAACAGAGTGGCTTTAGCTTTCGTATATTTTAACAGCTTCCAAAGGGAGAAAAAGTCTTGTTTGGCCACAGCTGTAAAGTGACAGGAGCCCTACAGCCTGGCAGTGAGGGTTACATCCCTGCTTCCAGGCCAGTAGTGTGGGAGCAAGTTTTTCAAGTATCGTGGACCAGTGCTTTAACCTGGTAGCCTTTGGTTATTAGGGGATCGCTGTTTTGTCTTAATGAGTAGCACTTATATCTTCTAACCTCTTGTTTCCAAATTCCTTTTCTTTTCCCTTAAGAGTGTCTGAAATCTAATTAATTGAAATCTAATTCAAATACCATCTAATTGTTGAGAAATTTAATTTCATTTTTTTTAGTAGACACATGACAAAGTTTCATTTTTGGTTTGACCAGAGATTCTTTCCCCCTCTCCTCCAACTGGTGAACAACTAAAATGAGCTGCCCAGCCCTTCCAAGAGGTTAAGTGGGAGAGAAAGGAGTACCAATAGAGTACTGGAAGTGTGCCTGTATGCCCCCTGTCCCCATCAGAGTTCCAGTTTGTTTTATACAAATGGCACAGATAGGATTCAGCTGTGTGCTCTGTGGTACACGTGAGATGCATCTGCTGACAGCATTGATTAGGACAGATTCCCTATCCCAGTTGAAAAGCAACTAGGGGATTAAACATGTTAACTCCAGGTCTTAAAGCATGACTCAGCTAGGGTAGTCTTTTGTTAACAGCAAAGGCATGGAGACCATTCCACGTGGTGCTGGGAGGGAATATTGGCAAGAAGCAGAATTGTTCCTTATAAGAATAGCGGGTATCTGGAAATTCCTTAAAATCTGTAAAGCCAGGAGAAAGTTTTTGAGCATGCCTGTTACAACTGGTGTTACTCACAAAATCTGACTCAGTTCAGTTTAAGCTTTCTGCTTATAACTTTCTCTGAAGAATTTTTCTTCATCTTGTTCAATTAAATCTTGCACTAAATTCCAAAACCAAAGCACTGTATATGAATGCTTAGCTGATGACATTGGATCATCTGGGTCTGAACAACATCCCTACTGGATGTCTGCTAAGTGATTATGCTGGGGCAAACGTAAATATTGCTGGAGACTACCTTAGCACTGAGCAGGGAAAGCTGAGGCACACAACCCACGCGACAGAGAGCAGTTGGTTTCCTAGGAGGTGATTAATGCAAACTCTGAGTCACACATTGTTAATAAGAATGATGAGCCTTTGCTATAACAGTACAAGAAAAAATGTTAGAAGGCAAATCTCACAAGGAACAGCAAAGACGCTCTATTTCCCAGTCAGTCTGCATATGCCGCTCTAACTCCTGTATCAGTAATATTTTTAATCAAATTGTTTTATGACATGCAAAGATTCAGCCCAAACTTCTGAAAAAGTCACCAAGTTCAGAGGGTGCCTAATGGTTTCCTTGCCACTTTGAAAAGGCATTTATCTGATTCAGGAAGGCAAAGGAGAGAGAAGAAAACTCTTGCAGGGGGCCTGAGCAGCAATCGCTCTTTGTTTAGATGTAGACAATTTTTCAAGCAATGTTCAAAACCTGACTGTAAAGTACAACATGAGGGCATTTAAATTGAATGCCAGAACTTAACCTATGATACCACTTAGCTTGACCTATGCAAAATGCTAATGCACTCACCCTTTAAAACCTACAGTGCATGAGAACAGGGAAAACTTTCAGCTTGACTGCAACATGCTTGTTCATCTGAAATGAAGCCAAACATTAAACGTTATTTGAATATATCCTTCTGTATCTTAATTTTCACTTCAGGCTCTGAGTGACTCAGTCCTGATGAATGCTTTATGAAGTTCCTATCTATCTGCCTCTTTTCTTTAACAACTCGTCTGTGAAAACGATAGTTTTCTGGAAAATTATTCAGAAGTCATTCAAGAAATAATTGTTAACCTTTAGCTTGTCCATAAAAATTTTCCTGAAAATGTTTCTTCTTTCTCCAAAGATTTACCAGGAAAAAGATACAAATGAAGTAGGTAGACGCAAGTTTTTCTTTTCCTTGTTATCGTGTGATCTTCTTGTAATTTGGATACCAAGCTTCAGGTCTTAAGGGCATGGAGACACTCTTTTAGGGAATGTTAATACTTTGTACAATTGTTGAGATAGTTATCAGGTTGCTGAGTTACTGGAAAACTCAGTCTAGCCTCTGTTGATTCACTTCTGTAACATGGCTGTTCAGGCAGCATAATGTTTTCAGATACCTTCAGCCTGCATAATGTTTTCAGATACCTTCAGCCCATCATTGCAAAGCTGACAATCGAGTCATCCATAGGACCTGATAAGCTTGTAATGGGATAACCTGAAGGCACCTGGAGTGACTGTCACGGATGGGTGAGGAAGGGCTGAAGCTGCTTGCCTATCACAAGACTCTCTGGGGATGTGTTTTGGATAAGAGTGAAATGCTTGTAGACTAGCAGTAGAAGGGTGTTACCCTTCACTTTCTTACAGTCTGAACTTGAACAGAAGCAACCATATTCTAAGGGTTTTCTTCAATGTGGATGTATTTTGAGACTCCATATAATATTCTGCTCTTTCAATTATTTTGGAAATAATAAATACCTTTAAAATGTTCCTCTCTATAACCTTAATACAGTGTCCTGTACACATGTTGTCCAGACAGATAACATAGTAAGAGAGAATCTTTGCTCAACTCTAACCTTATAAAGCAGCAAGCATGGAAAATACTGTTTTTCACTGTGACTAAACACTGAGATAAAATTATTTAGCTTAGTATGTGGGATAAGGATATGATTCAATGAAACTCATTTAATAAGTTTTATAACCTTTTTATTAGGACACATCTAAGATGCCTCAGAAGGCAGTAATTGCTAAAAAGTCAATGTTCTAATTACTGTTTTTCCACAGGAAGCAGAAATGCAATTTGGGTCTCTACAGACTTCTTGGCAAACACTCTGAAGATAGGCATCACATTGAAAGTATTTCATTCAAATGTAGTTGAATTCCCCAAATTATAAAAATGTAGATAAAGCTTTTAAGTAGATTTAACTGTAAAGAGGAGCCTTCACTTTCACTCCATTTTGTGCAGTGTCTAGGGTGGTCTCATGGGAGAGTCTGGGGACTAATTCCAAATTGTTCCCCATTGCTCCACCCCCACGCATGCCCTGGGGATGGTCCTGAGCTTGTATGAGTTAATGTGCACTTTTCCTTGTAACTGCAGGGTTTTTGGCTGGGAAGTCCCTGCTAACCCCAAGGCAGGGCAACGGATGGGCAGCCCTTTGGGCAGGGTGGGGCTGGGCTGCACTGGTTGGAGTGCAGGAGCAGGCTGTTGACCCCCAAAGCCGGGAAACCCAGCACACACTTTCCCTGTCCTGGTTACCTCCAGCTGTGCTTCATTGATGCTGATTTGCACCAAGCTTGGACAGCCTGTATGCCATGGCATGCAAGGCATTCTCCTTTTCCTGTTTCTGGGAGGTTTTTGACATTTGAAAGCTTCCAGTTTTGTTACTGGAGAGCCCCAGCTGATTTCTTGCTTCACGCATGTTCCTCATATTGTCCTGTGTCTTGTTTCAAGGCTGTGTTGTGTTTATTTGAAATCGGGGCATTTATAACCATTTTCCATGGTTCATTTCTTCCTCTTTCATTTGCAGTTACAGAACGTGCTGTTAAGAATAATCCCAAAGTCCATCTATTTAAAAGGCATAAGTTTCAAAAGCATTTCTAATATTTCTGAAGCCAAATGTTTCCTCTTACGAGTCCAGAGGAACAAGCACACAGGTATGGATGTATTTAAAAACTCCTAATACTAACTAATTTTCTGCCACATGTGGGGGCTGTGCCCCCATGATGCTATTTAGAATTGACCTTGTAAGTAGTGAGGTAGGGGGTGTTTTTTCTTGCAAAGATTTATCTCCATGTTTGTTCCCAGGGTTTTGTGGAGCTGTCTGTCTAGAATTTCCACATTATAAATGGCTCTTGTTTTGGTAAAGTTTGAATTATTTTCATTACCTGGTCACCTGGGGCCTGACCAGAGCCAGGCTAAAAACTTCAGACAAGCACTACAGCTTTTGCAATCAGTCTCAGTCTCTCTCTCCTGTCATCTCTAAGGAAATGAAAGGCAGAAACATTTATGCTTCAGGTTAATGTTTTAGAAGTGTTTGAGGCAGGAAGCAAATGGACTTATTCACAAGTTCCTCGAGGATGTTTTGTTTCAGTCATGAGGGCTGAAGCTTTCCTGAATAAAGGCCAGCCAACAAGAAGTGACCAGGGGCAGGATCTGTCTTTGGGATGTGCTCCTAGACCCTGGCACACAGAGGGAACTTGCCTTTCAGAGTCTTTCTGACAGTCCATGCCTAACTTTGACACAGACTTCGGGAGGTATAAGTGTAATACTAAAAATGTGGGCAAAGACCTAGCAAGCTTAGGATACATAGGAGAAACTGGAAATATATAGACTCATATAAAAGCCATTGTACAGATGTGAAAAGAAAGAGCTGGAAGAGGCCTCTCATTTACACTAAGGATGAGCCATATAACTCTGCTTGAAAAAATAAATATGCTTCTGAATGTGTTTACTTTTGAATGTCACTTCACACTTACCAGTATGCCTAACTTAAGTACCCAATTTGCTCACTAATGTTTCCTATGAGAAATCAAAGCATTTCTGCTTTCCAAGTCTTCGACAGTGTTCACACTGAGCATCAGTCAGCAGGGATTGCATGAGGATGGTTAAAAATCTGCAACAGCTCTCCAGTGAGAAGGTTGGTGGTGTAGCTTTTGACTCACTGAAATAAGCTGTGCTAATATTGCACTGTAATTTTTAGAAACATATTCAAAATATCACATTTATCCCATTTAGGTTCACCTAGAATGGGTGCTGTCAAAACTTCTTTCCATTAATGATCTACAAGGCAGGGTTTGCATTTTAGGAGAGAACATCAACGTATTGATTATATTGACTGAAGTTTATTTTCCTGAGTATAGAACATTATGGCAAATGGGATAGGTTAGAAATAAGAAACAGGTTTCACTTCCGACTGCATACACGGTTCAGTGTATTCTCTCTTCTTTTGTTATTCTGACCATGTGTTGGTCTAGTAGATTCTAATTCTGCAAGACATGCTGGTGTATCTCTTGTTAAGTGAAGGAACAGCAAATTAAGTTTAAAATAAAATTCTTCTCTATTTTTTTCTACACCCAATTTCAGTTATAATGAACTCTTTTAAGTCCTACAACAAGCCTTATTTAAATAAAACTTTAATTAAAATTTCTATAGAGAAACGTATCCAAACAAAAAGAAAAACCTGGTTCATGACTGCTTTCTTATTGTGTTATGTGTATGCCAAAGCCAAATGCAGGAGAGCAAGTGGTACATATTGCATGAGGAGCCCATATGAGGGAGCCCTGAAGCTTTCTCAGAAACCATTTTGTGACTCCTTGGAAGAATTTTCTTTTTTACATGTTCACCCCTCACAATATTTTGTGGGTTGACCTCTGATATTTAAGTCTGGTTCTGCTTTGTATCGTTTGTCTCTTTGTGCATTGCTTTCTGTGTCTGTTCCTTTTGCTTTTGTAGTTTTCCCTGCTTATTTTGCACTAAGCCACCTATAGTATTGCTTTGGTCTTTAGGGCTGTGATCCGAGGCAAGGACAATATGCAGAGCTAAGCACTTGAAGTTCATGAAAATATAACCCTCAGTGAAATATACCTTACTTCCACAAAGTTTTAAAAATCTCATTAGCACAGAGGGCTTCTGCTCACAAATTAATTGTTTCAAAGGGAAGAACTTGTACCTCTGAAAGACAAATGTCTTTGTTGGTTTGGCCCACACTTTTATTCCCATTTGTTAAATGCCTCAGTGCCCTCCCACAGCCCCAGTAGCATGATGCTGCTCTTCCACACAGTCACATGAACATAAAACTAATGTTTTCTCAAAATGCATGCCTGTCCAAGCCATCCCCAACCAAGGGATGTTGTCAACCCAGCCACAGTTACCATCTTTCCTTTGCTATTGTAATACACATAATCTACAAAATGAAAATCTACCTTCTGTAGGAAATCTCTTGGATAGTCAGAGATAAATGACAGCTTTCCATCTTATTTGCAGGATCTACATCAACTTTGAAAAGGAAATCCTTGATTCTAATGATTAGCTATGTAAAAATTTAATAATTTTTGGCTTTGAGAATGCTAAAATATGTACCAGGCCTTCATGAAAGGCAATTTCTGAAGTGCTCATTTTGACAGAGGAAGCTTTTGGTCTGCATAGAACCCTTCACTGAGTATTAGTAGATCTGGAGGTTGGCAAGGCAGAACCTCCATCTCCTCCACCTTCAAAGGTGCACCATGACTGAAGCTTTTGGTAGAAAGGGCAGAGCAGAATCTAGCCAAGCATGGTGAAAATACGGGGATAAGCCTTAACTCCAACTTCCCTACTTCAGTCAGTTAAAAGAAGTCCTGAGAGACAGCTGGCGTCCAACCTCCCCTCAGAAGACCAAACACATCATGGACTACAATAAGTGGAACCCATCCAATCTGCTCTCGCACATGGCCCTAGTGTCCTGCCTGCATATGCCCAGCTCCGACCTCCCAGTTTGTATGGCACTATGTAGTGGCTGAGCCTGCCCTGCCAGCTGGCTGGGGTGAATCAACAAGCTGGAATTGACAAAACATTTTTCCTGACATATTTAGAATATTTCACTGGGGAGAAATCCCTTGAGATTCAACATCTGATTCTTCAGACTGCCCTGGGAGATTAAAATAAAGGAGAAGGCAACATTAAGTCATGCATATTCTGATTAAAAACAAACACAATGGGTCAGATTCCATCCTCGATTGCAGCCACACTGAAGTCTCCGTGGCTGCAAGAAAGTAAATGAGGACAGAGTTTGGTGCCTTGAAACAAAAATAATATAAATGATAGGAAAGTACAGTCTTGACTGTAAAACTGTGGCATATTTAATTTGAGGAACCTTGACAGATAAAAAGATCTTATATCAAAGGGGACTTAATTCCTCAAATATAAAACAAGATGAAAAATAATTATTTGCAAAAAATAATTTTTGGCTGACAGAGTAAGTCAGATTTTTCTCAACTGATAGCTATGCATACTGTGTGGCAAATGGTTAAATAAGCAGATTGCTGCTCAAGCAAGTTGTTTTCAATTGGAGATGCCAAAGCCACTAGAATAATCTCTACCCATTAAAAGAATATCGCTTGGTCACACTGTGACCACACAGAAGGCCCTGTTCATCAGCGGGGTTTGCCTGCCAGATGACTTCCCTGAGGAAAAAGCATCCTCCATACCTGGTCAGTGCAGCCAGCACTGGGCTGACTGATGGCACCCAGACCTCTGCTGACTCCAGGGTGGAGCTGCACTGATGAAACAAGAATAGAAGAGATTTCGTGCATGCTTTTGTCTTTCCATTCATTCCGCTTTCTTTCCTGAAGCTCTGACAGTAGCTGGATTTTAAGGATCCCACCTTCTGCATGCTCAAGAGTTGGTTTATAACTCTTTAGTAGCAATCCAGCCCCAGAGATGCAGGAAATCCACATGTGCTGATGCCAGGAGGGAGAAACCATAGAAACAACATGAAAGTTTCCCCATTCCTGTCTCACCTGTGACCTGAGTGGGACCATCGTGAAGCTCCTGTGCAGTCTCTTGCCTGTTTACATTTATACCCATCCGTTAGCATGACACTGCACTCACTCACCAGACAATGTGTCATGTTCACCGGAGCTGGTGATAGATCTGAAATGGCAGCCTCCATGACTTTATAAAAGGCTGTGATTTAGTGCATGTCCGCACATGTAGTGTCTTTGGAGTTCTGTGTAGTATCATCCTATCTGCTTAATGTCACTGTACAAGGGTTAGAATTTTTTGGTTTGTTTTGTACTATCTAAGCGCCTGCTCTGTCATCTGTATACCACATTGCACTCCATATTCATCAAAGATATTTAGCACTCGACAGGGCGAGTACTCTAGGACTGTAAGATTCCTATCAAAACCCTAGCCCTTCTTAAAGTAAATCTTGCATTTGCCCCATGCATATAAAATACATGTTTTTTTTTCAGGGCCTGCCAGCTGAGAAAATGCAGCTGATAACTGTTTTTCTTTTTTAGATTGGAGCCTTGCTTCATCCCTACTAACAGCCTTTGGAATTATACTTTAATGAAGAGAGAAGAAGGTCCAGCCTATAGTAAACAAACAAACAAACAAAAAAAAAGGCTGAGCTGCAGTGAAAATTCTAAAACTTCGCTGTATGAGAAGAAGAGAATCTTACAGCTCTGCAGCAAGGCAAAGGAAGTTGTATGTTTGGTCTTTGAATATTTGCTTTGGTTTTAGTGTGACTACGTGCAACCTCAGCCTTTGGCATATTTTCACCATCACCAAAATATACAGTTTCAGAAGGAAACTGAAACTTCTGCCCTGGATTATTTTACCTGTGCCATGAGACAGTTTCAGACATCAGGGCCTCACTGTGAACGTGGTAGGAGACAGTCCCAGTTGTGAGGTACTTACCATTAATTAGAAGAGAAAAAGGATAGCACACAGATAAAGGGTGATGGACTCAGGGTTATGGGGCAAGGCACTGAATGCATTTCCCCTACTTTCTTATCCTGATCCTTACAATAAGGTTACAACTATTCCAACAGGAGGAAAGCTAATCTGAAAGACCTCACCAGGGAGAAATAAAATTTCCATCAATTTCAACTGCCTTAGGGTGCTCTCCTTAAGTGAACCATCCTAAAGCTTGCATTTCATTTTCTCTCATCTAGTACTGCCTGTGACAAGAAGCTTCATAGAAAGTGAAAACTTCAACCCTTGTGATACTGTTCTTTTCCTCACCAGCCAGCAGGGAGATGTGTAAAATACAGAGGAGACTTCTGCCTCTCCAGAGCTGCAGTCAAACTCACTATGGCTCCAGGGACCATCAGCAGAGGTCAGACGTTCTCTTTGCCAATCCATAATGCAGGCAGTGGCACAGTGTCAAAATCTGGCCTCAGTAATGCCACACAAATAGCATGCAAGCTTTAAACGGTAGGCTTCACACGCTTCATGCACGTAATAAATTGGGGAAATGGAGCATAATTAGCAATATTTTCCTTGTTCCACGAGAAGGGGTGAGGAAGTGGCTCCTCAAAGCCTTTTCAGAGACTGTTCTTAGGGGCACCTTCTGCAATTCCAGTTGCTTGGCCAGCTCTCCATGGAAGACCCCATATAAGTACAGTTACTGCTTTTATGTCAGCCCTTCACTGAAAGTCCAGTTCAGAAACAAGAAAAAGAAAAGGGAGTAAAATACAAAACATCCTGCTAAAGGAACTATTATATCAGTGAAGACCCAAAATTTCAGTTAAGTAAAGGTCTGGTTTAAGTTAAAAAAAAGAAAGAAAAAAGCTATATCACTTCTGAAACAGCTGTTGTGCAGACACATTTCCCATCTTCACGCTGTAGCAAGAGGATTCCCTCATCCTTTATCTCTCACTCATCTTCTCAGCTGGGGAACATACTTAACACTGGCCCAAGATTTTCTGTGAAAGAAGCATATACATATTCAGTTATTCTTATACCTTGCCCACCTTGCAGGTATAGATATGTATAAGAACAGTAGAATCAAGGCCAGAATACCCTGCCTGCTTGTAAGGTGGATATAGAGGCAGAAAACACCATTTGTGTTAAATCAGAAGAAATCTGGAAGGTTTGTTGTCAGGACAAGCAAACCTACTGGTGTCCCTTTAAAGTACAGGAAAAGAAAAATAGCCAAATTTGGTCTATATGATCGTAATCAGGTTTTTTATGGTCCTGAAAGCTTCTGAAATTGGTCTGCATGACAGCCTCAAGTGCTGAATCTGGACAAAAAAATGGGATGTATAATTTGAGAATTACTCTTCAACAGCCAAATACCGATAATATGTCAAATAAATGCCAGGGCTGGCTGAAGGCACATGTATTATCCTCACCTCATTAGTCCCTCACTGGTCTTTCATTAGTCTTTGACCACAAGCAGGCGCTGAGTTGGCTGAAGACTCCTCACAGCCTGAACAAGTCCCAGATTCCTCAGTGCTTGAAAATTGTGCCATAGCTCTGTGATGACATTTTAAACATCAGCTCTCAAAGCTAGCCTGGCCTCAGTAGCAGGACACATTCAAAATGCCTTATAACCTGGATGAGTGATTTTTTTCCCAAGAATATTAAAATACTGTGTTTTGAGCTGCCCAGCAGAGTAAAAAAAAAAAAAAAGGAACTCACCCTATGTGAGTCCATCACACTCCAAATTGTGAAGAATGTCATTTAAAAGTGTAGTAAATTTCTAGATTATTTTTGTGTGTGTGTAGCTCACAGAAGAACTATACATAAAAAGCAGGTAACTTGCCCTTTGGTAGTAACTGAAATGTTAGTGACACAGAGGAAGCCAAGATCTTGTTGACTCGTAACACAACATTACCAGTCTCCATTAAATCCTAAATTTAGCAATAAGAAGAGAAGGAGAGGGACTTGAGGGTGTTGGTTGATGAGAAAATGAACATGAGCCAGCTTCAATGTGCGCTCGCAGCCCAGAAAGCCAGCCTTATCCTGCAAAAGGAGCATGACCAGCAGGTCGAAGGAGGTGATCCTGCCCCTCTGCTCTGCTCTCGTGAGACCTCACCTGGAGTATTGTGTGCAGTTCTGGTGTCCTCAACATAAAAAGGAAATGGAACTATTGAACAAGTCCAGAGGATGCACAAGAGTGTCGAGGTCCCTCTGGATGGCATTCCTTCCCTCCAGGGTATCAACCGAACCACACAGCTTGGTGTCATCGGCAAACTTGCTGAGGGCGCACTCAATCCCACTGTCCATGTCAGCGACAAAGGTGTTGAACAAGATAGGTCCCAACACCGATCCCTGAGGGACACCACTCGTTACTGATCTCCAGCTGGGCATTGAGCCATTGACCACAACTCTTTGCATGCGGCCATCCAGCCAGTTCTTTATCCACCGAGTGGTCGGCCTATCAAATTGATGTCTCTCCAATTTAGAGACAAGGATGTCATGTGGGACAGTGTTGAAGGCTTCGCACAAGATTTTGCCAGGCACAGAGGTGAGACTGACTGCTCTGTAATTCCCTGGGTCATCCATTTTCCCCTTCTTGAAAATGGGGGTTATATTTCCCTTTTTCCAGTCATCAGGAACTTCACCTGACTGCCATGATTTCTCAAATATGATGCCCAGTGGCTTCAGTCGCCAGCTCCTTCAGGACCTGTGAATGGATTTCATCAGGTCCCATGGATTTGAGCACGTTCAGTTCTTAAGATGGTCTCAAACCTACAGTGGGCCCAAGGTCTTCATTCTCACAGTCCCTGCGTCTGCCTTCCTAGACTTGGGTGGTGTGGTCAGAGCCTTTGCCAGTGAAGACCGAGGCAAAGACATCATTGAGAACCTCAGCCTTCTCCAAATCCTGTGTAACCAGTTATCCCGATAGCTTCTGGAGAGGGCCTATGTTGTCCCTAGTCTGTCTTTTATTCGCTACGTACCTGTGGAATCCCTTTTATCTTTAACATCCCTAGCCAAGTTTAATTCTAACTGGGCCTTAGCTTTCCTAACCTGGTCCATAGCTTTCCAAACAGCATCCCTGTAATCTTCCCAGGCTGCCTGTCCTTGCTTCCTCTTTCTATAAGCCTCTTTTTTCCTTTGAATTTTCCTCAGGAGCTCCTTATCCATCCAAGGAGGTCTCCTGGCCCTCTTGCTGCACTCCCTTCTAGTTGGGATGCAACACTCCTGAGCTTGCAGTAGCTGATCCTTGAATGTCAACCAAGAGTCTTGGGCCCCCCTGCCCTCTAGGGCTATATCCCATGGAACCTTACTAAGCAGGTTCCAGAAGAGGCCAAAGTCTGCTCTCTTGCAGTCCAGGGCAGTGAGCTTGCTGTGCTCTTCTCATTGTTCTGAGGATCTCGAATTCGACCATCTCATGATCGCTGCATCCAAGGCTGCCCTGGAGCATCACATTTCCAACCAGCCCTTCCCTGTTGGTGAGCACAAGGTCAAGCATGGCACCTCTCCTTGTTGGCTCCTCTATTACTTGCAGAAGGAAGTTGTCTTCTACACAATCGAGGAACCTCCTGGATTGCTTGTGCCGGGCCATACTGTCGCTCCAGAAGATGTCAGGGTGGTTGAAGTCCCTGTCCTGGGTTCAGCAGTAGCAGTCATTTTTCTCCTTCTTGGTAGCTGGTGCAGTACTGTGTTTTGACTTTCGGCCTGGGAACAGAGCTGATAGCAATGATGTTTTGGCTTGGCCAAGGACTTTGTGAGCCTCATGCTCTGCCAGGGAGGAGGGGAAGCCAGGAGGAAGCAGAGACAGGACACCTGACCCAAACTGACCAAAGAGGTGTTCCATACCACAGCATGTCATGCCCAGGAGGTAACTGGGAGTTAGCCGGAAGGACTGGTAGACTGCGGGGTTGGAGGAGGTATGGGTCGGTGCTTGGTCGGGCTGAGGGGGGCAAGTTATCGGTCGGCTGGTGCTGAGGTGTTGTATTCTCTTCCCTTGTTATTTCCTTTATCATTATTATCATTGGTGGTAGCAGTAGTGATTTGTGTTATACCTTAGTTACTAAACTGTTCTTATCTCAACCCATGGGAGTCGCATTCTTTTTGATTCTCCTCTCCGTCCCTCCGGGAGTAGGGGGAAGGCAAGAAGCGGGGGGAAGTGAGTGATCGAGGAGCTCTGCCTGGTTTTAAACCATGACAGTCACCCATGAGAACAAGGACCCAAGAGCGTGAGGCTTTTCCTATCTGTCTGTGGAGTACTTCATCAGCAGGTTCTCCTTGATCAGGCGGTCTGTAACAGATCCCCACAATAATGTCTCCCATTGCTGTTTCCCCTTTAACCCTGACCCACAAGCTCTCTGTTGACTGCTCTCCTGTCCCCAGACAGAGTTCCATACTCTCCAGCCTACCCCTAACATAAAGGGCAACTCTCCCTCCCCACCTGCCAGTCCTGTCTTTTCTAAAGTGCCTATAACCTTGCATTCCAGCACTCCAGTCATAGGAGCCATCCCACCATGTTTCTGTGATGCCTATTATATCATACCCCTGTAGACGTGCACAAAACTCTAATTCCTGTCTGAAAGTGTGCGTGTGTTTGTGTGTATGTGCATATATCTATATTTACCTATATGTCATCATAACTGATTTAACATGGATAATGTGATACATTTTCCTCCAAAGTCCTACAAACGGAGCTCTGCTTTTATTAGGAAGGAGAACAGTGACAGTCTGTCCTGGGTTCAGCAGTAGCAGTCATTTTTCTCCTTCTTGGTAACTGGTGCAGTGCTGTGTTTTGACTTTCGGCCTGGGAACAGAGCTGATAGCAATGTTTTGGTTTGGCCAAGGACTTTCTGAGTGTCATGCTCTGCCAGGGAGGAGGGGAAGCCAGGAGGAAGCAGAGACAGGACACCTGACCCAAACTGACCAAAGAGGTATTCCATACCACAGCACGTCATGCCCAGGAGGTAACTGAGAGTTAGCTGGAAGGGCTGAGAGTCTGCAGGGTTGGAGGAGGTATGGGTCAGAGCTTGGTCGGGCTGGGAGGGGGCAAGTTATCGGTCGGCTGGTGGTGAGATGTTGTATTCTCTTCCCTTGTTATTTCCTTTATCATTATTATCACTGGTGGTAGCAGTAGTGATCTGTGTTATACCTTAGTTACTAAACTGTTCTTATCTCAACCCGTGGGAGTTGCATTCTTTTCGATTCTCCTCTCCGTCCCTCTGGGAGTAGGGGGAGGGAAAGAAGGGGGGAAGTGAGTGAACGAGTTACCTGACTGGGTTTAAACCACGACACAGTCCATGATCCCAGAACCATGTTCTGTATCACACTAGGTAATATATCTCCTGTAGGTATGAAAATGCACCCGAGTAAATCACATTAATGCTACAGATAATTAGAGTTAAAGTAATGCTCAAAAATGAGATTTAGGTTTTAAAAATACATATTCAGATAGGAAAAAAATTCTTGACCAAGTTTTCCTGTTGAATGCTTGTGCCCATTAACTTACTTACAGGCTTCAGAGACTACACAAATGTTGCTCGTCAAAACTGGGCTAGACCCAATTTGTTTATTAAAAGTGATGGTAAAAGTGACAAGTCATTGATATGACATCAGAAGTAATGAATTTTTCTGTCCTACAGATTTAGGTCCTATTTAGCTGGGCAATTTACCATATTTCCCTTCACTGTAGGGACACTTATCTTCACAAAACTTCCAGGAATGAAATCTTTCTCTAGAAGAACCTTACTTCTCTCTGAATTTTGGTAGAAATGGGAATCATTAGGAACAAGAGAGGAAAACATATAGATAGTATGGCCATAAGAAGTTTCTTTTCATGAGAAACCAGGCTAAAATTGTTCATTGAAACTTGTTTTATTGTCATTACTTGCCTGAGTACCAAAAAGCCAACCAACCTTAAAGTTATCATTTTCCATCTGCCTATTCCTGATTTCTTTTCTTGACAATACTGATTTCCATTAAGATATATCAGGGGTATGAGGAGCTTCTCCGTTGATGCTCCAAGTCAGAAGAAAGCCTACTTCAGTAGCATAGGTACTAGCTGTTCTGGTGAATCTTTCATCTCTAGCACTCTTTATTCTCTTGGACCCGGCAATGGCTAACATGTTTCCCCCTGCCCCTGAGTGGAGAGCGGCTGCTGGTAATAGATACTGTAAACTGGGAAGGGAATGAGTTTTTAAGTAATCTGGGCATTGACAGCCTTGAGGGCTCTGCAGCTTGTAAGCAGCATGGACACTCACTGACCTTGCTTTCTTTGCCTCATTTCACCTGATAAATGAGTATGGCGCACTGGGATTTCAGGTCTCCCCACCACGGTGGTGCAAATCACTTCAGTGAAGGGATAATTGAGTAAGTGAGAGGATTTGCTCAGAGACCTTTCACATGGTTGCAGCTGCAGAGGGCAATAGCTTCCCCAGTCTGTCTGGGCTCTGAAATGTAAGTCAAATGGAAATCAATGCAGGCACTGACAGAATGACAAGAAATGAAAGGACAAAACCCCACAACAAACAACAGGCTGAAGTCATACACACTCGGGGATCTGAATTCAGCCCCCTGGCACACCCCACCAAGTGTGTGGTCACACACCCTTTGTGCAGTGTGAATGCATGTGGATATTGCTCCCATTCCTTTGTCCAGGAAATCACAGGCAGAAATGCGGCAGCTCGCTGAACCTCCTGTACATACACCACGCAGATGGCCAGCACATGTGTGATGCACACATCAGGCTTGCTGGGCATATGCAGATAACTGCATGGCATGCACAGGCAGGCCTGGATGCCTGGCTGCATCAGGAAGCATGGAGCAGAGAGAGACTGCAAGTCTCCTGCACAGCTCTGTAAATTGATAGTGCACTGTGATTATATCCATCTGCTAAGGAACCCAGCCCTAAAGCATGTGTTTACCATTTACATACATTTTTATAAAAGCCCAATCACCTGTTAATTACAGTTTTCATCTAGAAACATCTTGAAATTGTATTACGAGTGCATGTGTGCTGTCACGATGGAACAAACTGGAGTGCCCACTTGGGCAAGGTGGCAGAGCTCACACTGCTTAGACTTGGAACCCAAGGCTGATGAACATGCACACCAGTCATGCTCTTTGGCTGTGTGGATATAAGTGGGCATTGCCCAGGGGCCTTTGCATTGGGCAGCAGTGACACAAATACTGTGCAGGGTTCAGGGACCCACAGCTGAGGAAGTGCTGAAGTCTGCACCTATGAGTTACTTGGACAAAAGCCCTCCACTTCATGTTTAACCTTTGCAGAGTTGAGCTTCAAGGATTTTGGTTTGTTTGTTGTGTTGTTTGGATTTGGGTTTGTTTTTCAGGAAAAAAAAAAAGGAAAAAAAAGAGAGACTGTCTTACATTCTATTGCATTCATTTGGAAAACTAATTTCAGTGTTTTACCAGATTCAAGGTGATGTAGAAGTAGATCAAGAAGTGCCACTCATGATCCTAGCTGAATAGTTCAGGTTTCATTACAGTAATAGACAGTTCAACATGAAACCAAACCAAATGTTAAATCTGGAAAGTTGCAAAAAGTGGAATTGTCATTATCCAGTCAGTTTTTGTTCTAAGCCCCTAGTTCTAGTGAAGTCAATAAGAAATGAAGGTGCTGAACTATTACAGGATTCAGCCTGTAACAGTGTAGGACACAATCAGCACAGGCTGCTAGTTATGGCCATTTTTCATGACAGTTATTTGTTATATTCAAATATAACTTAAACACATGCCAGAAACTTTGGAGAGACTAATCCTTGGAGGAATGGGCTCAGGACCAAATCTTTACATTAACAATAATCCTTTAGAATAAAATATTGTTTGTTTCAGACCATGAGAACATGTGATCCTCTCCTTGCCTCTCTCTGTTTAAAGAAAGATATGAAATTTAAGTTTCATGAACATTAGTGCAAGTAATTCAATACTATAACAATAGCAAGCCTATACTACTGCAGCTAGTGAAAATTCTTGAGGAAAGAGTAACATGCCCAGACACAGGTTTTATTGATGGGCTGATTCTGTACTTACAGTTATGCAAGTAATTAATTTTTAATCATTTGATAAATTCAAAGAAATCAATAGCTGTATTCACAAAGCGGAACAGATTTGCATGCATAATGTGAAGTACTTGCAGATGAAGAGAATTTTACGTTTATGTTAATCTGTAGTATTTAGGCATACTTATAGCTTGAAAATTTCTACAGAGTTATTTGTCATTTCTCAATGTCACCTTCTTTCTGTTAAACACTGTAATCTCAAATATAAAGTCATAAAGAAAAGGGTAGCTCAAGACTGGAGAGCAAATACAGGTCTCAAATTGTCAAAACCGTCAATAGTTCCATCTTAATAGTTAATAGTTCATCTTAAAACTGCCAGATAAGTGTCATGCCATATCATTCTATATGGTAAAGTAATTACTTTACTGGTTTATTAGCCTTGCCTTAAAATAAACAGATTGCAGTGACTGAAAAAGAAATTAAGGCACTTTAGCTGATTGATGAAAATAAAATTAACATAATGAAATGTTATGAATAATGTGGCTGTCATGCAGCTTCCTGTGCCAGTGCTGTGTGAGAACAGGCTGGACAGTGGGAAGAACATCTGACTGTAAAAATCCAGCCCTGACCCAGTGTCACACTGCTGCTCCTCTCAGCGTGGATGGTGAACAACCTTGACCTGCAGCTTCTCTACCCCAGCTGCTGTCCTGTGTATGGCACAAGGCTATTATTGAAGTTAAACCTGGGTTCAGGTTCAGTAAAGCTGCTGTCTGCATCCCTTCCTTGATGCGTATTGAGAAACTATGTGAGGGCTGCTGCCTTAGGTGAGCTAACAGACAGAGGCACTGCTTCCAACTACAGGGTGCAAAGCCCTTGCAGTTTTCTTGCCTGCTTGGCTGTTTGCATGTCCAGGATGCTGAGCTGTGCGTTTCCAGGCAGATCAGTTAAATGGGACCTCAGGCAGGCTGGCTCGCTGCTGAATCTGTTTCAGCTTGAAATATTTCCTCCCTTCACTGTGCCTCACACCCCAAAATCTTGAGATGTTTCTTGAAAGGTTCAATCCTTTTCTTATACAGGCCTGTTATTTCACATGTAGGCAGTTACAACAATTTCTACCGAATGTTACTTCCAGTCTGTCATATTAAGATCATGCTTCTTTCATGCTGCTATTTCTGACCATTAATTTGTTTTTCTTTATGCATTGTGAAAACAGAAAGAGAAATTAGAAAGAAGATGTGTTGGCTCGTTTGGGTTTCTTTCTTTCCTTTTCTGTAGATTAAGATGCTAGGTTGGTAGCATCCTGTTTGGTAGTCCTTATGGAGGACATGTGTTCACCTTCACCCGTGTAAGAATATTCAGTATTAACTTGTTTGTATAAAAGTCAAATAAATACGTTTAACAGCAATCTTTACTGGTCCTCTGTCTTGCCATTATCAGTTAGTATGCTCCAGGCATCACAGAACATGAATATTACAGAGCAATTGTTAACATTTTGTTGTTTTGTCAGCACTTTGTGTCAAAACATCTTCCTACTGGGATGCAGAGTGATGACACTGTGTCAAAACAGGATATCATCACCCCGTGCTAAAATGCTGCAATGCGATGACATTTAGATCTACATGATCCAAGAGCTATTTGTACCACAAAGTCAAACCTTTCTTAAACTGGTGTTGGCACCTGGCTGGAGAGCAAATCTGTGAAGTAAAGATGTCGCATATAAACAGTATGTAAGAAAGACAGGAAAGCTGTTTTAGCAGATCACAAGTGCTGGTACAAAATTCAGGAGACAGGATTTTTAGCACTGCATGCTAGGCATTAAAAATATCCATAACTATTTGATGTCTAGGTTAAAATCACCCTTTTCAACAGAATCTCTGATTATTCCTTAGACAATCCAAATGACTTCTTGCAAAACTGATTTTAAAATTGCTTTTTTAAAATTAAAAGGTTCTCTTTGAAAGGGAAAGCAAATTAATGAGAATCTTTTAGTCTTTCATTTCTTTGTACCATCTTCTATTCCCCTCAAATAATTGAACAAACTGGCTTCAGTGCCCCATATTTTTTTAAAGATAGCACTGGGGGAGAGTAGAATGTCAAAATCTGGGAAGCAAAACTTCTGACTGAAAAACCTGAAAACCTCTAGTTTCCAAAAATGTATTTTCAAGTAGGAAATTCTGAACTTCTGGTTGTTGAAATACAAACTAAAACATTATAAGAGGTGTTGTGAAAATAAACCAAACCCAACCCCAAACCCAACCCACCAAAACCAAAACCAAAACCAAACAACAAACTCAGATATTGTAAGAACATTTGAAGAACTGAAATTTTTTTCCATTTCTTTAAAATATTTGTGTCCCCTGTTATATTTCAGTAAAAAGACTTGTGAAGTTCTGAATGATGGAAATAAAGGAATAGAGGTATATCCTTTCCTCAGGAGCTCAGTGTTTTCTACCTTTATCTTTAGAAGACTTGCTGATCATCCCAGATAATACAGACTATGAATCCAGAAAATTAATATGGCATGCAGTCTTATAGACCTCTGTTATGACCAACCTTGTGCAAGTTTTATATGTCTATGATTCTACTAGTTGTAAAGAAACTTCTCCAAGTGAGTACCAAAACAATGCGACCAAAACAAATCCTTTGGCTTCCAGTGCTGCACTTCCAATTCTTCGCGAGGTCAGCAGGAATTGCAGCTGCTGTGGCCCTCTTAGGACTGGCCCCCCTTTTCTTCACGTGAAAAATTTTGCTGAAACAACAGCAAAGAAGTTTTGAGATTTAGTAATTGACATATGTCGTACCATTTCAACATCGGGTTTGTGCATCCATTCTGAAGGCAGCCTGGATGTTCAGCCAGTGATTGCAGCTGGCCCTTTTCCAACTTAAACAGCATGACCTCTTCAGCTTTACTGTTCTTGCAGGCTTTCACACATTTAGAGGTAAGGTGCAATCAGGTATGTGAGACCATGCATATTGGCAAATTTCTCCCCCTGGAAAATGAAAATATTATAGTCATAGGACATTACAATTATTTTCAATGTGATTAAATTTAAGGAGTGAATTAATCCCCAGTGTAATTCTATTGATTTGAATAGAGTTATACAGGAACAAATGTGGTCTCAGAGAATTACACTCATAAATATGGTAAGTTACAGAGTTGCTGTTTCTGCATATTAAATCTGGATCCTAAACTCTCTTCTCAGTAATATGTTTTACTTTGAAACTCTCTACCAGTGATAAATGAATTATTTTTAATGAAATACCTGTGTAAATAAGACAAAAAGCTAGCTCTGCAATTAGAGCTGTGCTCCTAGAAAAGGAGGTATGTGCCTCACATTTCACACGATTGCCATCCTTTAATTCCCTGACAAGTACTCAATGGCTGCACCTGGAGAGTGGGGCTTTGAAGCAGTCTTTTTGCCAGTTTGGCCAGAGAGAGGAAGGAGAACACGGACACGTCTATGGTCCCATAGAGATGCTCCAAAAATGGATCTGGGATACAATCCCAGGTCCTACAGTACAGACATAGCCAATCATACAAGCCTTGCCCTCCCTCTAATTTAATACCACTGTTCAATGGGAATGCCTTATTTGGTTTTTAATCCTAATGGAAGTCTCAGCTATTAGACGGCTTTGATCAGCAGAAGTTGTTTTTGTAAGAAGTGTTTGGAAATTTAGGCTGTTTTCTTAAACTCCTGACATCCTAGTTGATTATGGTAGAAGCATAGAAGGCTGTTCAGGAAAGTCCAGTCCTGGAGTGTAGATAACCTTTAACCATCTGTGCATAGATCCTGAGTACTGTGAAAGAAATCCATCCTCAAGATGCCCACCAACTTTTTCTTTCATGGGATTATACAGTTCTCCAACACAGGTTTTATTGGGACCACTGCTTTATCTTGAAGAAAATCTCTCTTTTCAAACACCTTAACAAGCAGGAAATGAAACCTCCTGTGAGAAATCACCTGGCAGGGCATTAATAGAAACAGATGACATCCAAGAGGTCTTGAACACACCTCTGTGTAAGCAAAGGCTTCTTTGCTGCTGTTTCATTCAGGTACCAGCAGGGAAGCCTCCAAGCCTTGCCTTCACGGGTTGCCACAACATCATTTCTCCTTCCTTTCCTCCACATACATGTCCAGTGTCTCTGCAAACTAACCTGAGTATAATCAGGCAGTGATAGAACTTCAAACAGAAAGTGAGAAATATTAGGAGAGATTTATTGGTTAAAGTTGACAGTGGAAGAAGAGAAAATAAAAAAGAAAGAGAAAGAAGGACTAATTAACAAAGACCTAATGAGAAAAAATTATGTAACAGTATCCCCAGTGATTTTTAGGGATAAGATGGAGCACACCATAAGGTACCATACAAATGAAACAAGGTAGATAATAAACATCTGTCTCCTTGTCCCATGGCTCAAATAAAATTATTAAGAAGCTGATTACTCTCCTGCACATTTGTGAGAGCCTCACATTAGCTGATTTGGGGAAGTAGAGTTTTTAGTAGGTTGTTTTATATGTTGTAAGCTTTCAGATCAATCAATGCTGAATTTCCTGTCCCCTGTGTGTTCAGTCATTGTAGGGGAGAACATAAATTAAGTGTATGCCCACAGCTGCCCCATCCCACAGTGAAAGTTTGTGAGCTAAGAAATATGTTGGGTTTCTTCTGTACACATTACTCTTCTGTGGGGAAGCTGAGCAGCAAAACATGCAGCTTCTCACTTTCCTTTAAGATTTGAAGATCCCTTTTTAAGCACTTGTAAAGCTGTGGAAACAGTTCATCTATTTGTAAGTACGTGGCTTGACAGGAGGCTTGTGAGCTGGCAATTCATTCCAGGCAGTTCTCAGAGATCCTCCACTTTGCGTGCTTTGGAGCTGAATGGGTACTGAAGGAGATGAGAATGGAATTATAAGAAAGAAACAGATGGTGTCCAAGACGTCTTGTACTTGTTCTCGTGTGAGTATGTTCCCCGGCACCTGACACCATACTCCCAAAGGGAAGCTGAGGGTGTTCTGTGAAGCAGCATCATTGTCTGTAACAATGCCCAGGCCTGTAGTGATAGCCAAAATCAAGCAGCTGACACCCAAAATCAAAATACTGGACACTCATTACTCTTTTTGTAAGGTTAGGTAGTGGTGGAATGACTGACACAAAGAGGTTTCCAGTTTGCTGCCTTCCTTGACAATGCAGTGAATTCTGGTCCTTGTAGATTCTGGTACTCTGCCTAACCTCATATCTTTTCTTTGCAAGCGTATTTCTAAAGGTTACCATTTAAAGAAGAGTATTCTTATACTCAAGAACATAGAAAATATAGAAACATATGACCTGTGAAAGCACAGAACACTGGTTATAAATGATAAGCACTGGTACGATTGATCGGGAAAGGGTATTGATGAAAAGAAAGTAACTTTGGGTGGGATTCATCTTTTCTAACCTGAAATATCTGAAAGTGAGGTGCTGCAGCTACATTAGTTGTCTAGAGTATCAACTTCTCCAGCAGTTTTTTGTTGCTGACAGTATGCACAAAGTGTGCATGTTTCTGTACATGTTTGTGCTTGTGTCTGCGTACACATGAGGAAAACTCAGCACACAGATCTCTGACCTGACTGCTGTGGCCCTAACCAAGTCCAGCTGCTCTAGTTTTCTTCTATAGTTTGGCCAAGTTTCACCCCACAGGTGGACACAGGAAGATTTCTTTTCAATTTCTCCTTGGAGTTCCCATTGCTACTCATCATCACTTTCTGAGAAAGATGTTATTATATAACTGTTAGGATTCTGTGGGAAGTACCTGAACTGAGTCTTTATTACTCTGGTCCGTTGATTTTGCTGTGACCTGCAAGTTGTCAAATCATTCTTTTTCCTCTGCTTTAAGCACAAAGCAGCATGAGATCTCCAGAAAGGGCAGATTCCTTCCAGACAACATTTCTCATGAAGTGCTCGTTATTCGGGAGGAAGACTTTACCATGGTTCTAGTGAACAACAGCTTATATAATCACTGAAAATTTACATTCCCGCTCCTGCCTTTTCTTCAGCATTTGGGGAATATTTGACAAACTGCTAGAAGGGAGGAGGTATTTTTAAATCATATCCATTTTAACGATTTAGAATATTTTAATCCCAGCCACTGGCCTTGCCAGAACACTGATCAGAACACTCCAGAGCATTAACAAAACGTATAAGCAGGGATTAATTTTGCAACGTGAGGTCATCCATAATACTAAACTTCCCACCACTAGCACAAACATGCAAGTGCAAACAGACAAATGCATTCCCAAATTTTTGCAGGCTACATGTACTTTCATTCTTTTTAAATAACAACATGGGAAAGATTTCAGGGAATAGAGAAGCAGCTACTCTGGATAAATCATCAAGGCGTAACTCACAGACTGTGCTTTAGGATGTATCTTCTACCAAAATGACCGGTGCTTTGACGGCTGAAATATTTTGCTGCTGGTTTGGGAGAGAGCAAGAAAGCAGTGGCAGGGGGTGTTCATTTGAATAATGCCCTAAATCAGTCCCATATGTTGACCCTGTGACCAATCCTTGCTGGCAAAAAAATCAAAACAAATCAGTGGTATTTTTCAAATGGCTTCCAAGTAAGAGTCTGCATTCACCTAAGACAGGGTACACACACAGAGAACACTTTGCACGTGCATAAATAAGACATTGTCTTTTTTTGATAGCAAGGAAAAAACTGTTTTGATTCATGCATAGAAAAATTATTGTGTATAGAATTAATACAGCTTGACCAAAGTATTAGACATGGTTCTAAACATATTCTCTATTTTTCTACCTCTAACAAATGCAGCATTATATATGTCTGCAATTTTACTCCACGTGTGCTTTGGAGGGAATTAAGAAAGACTGACATTTAGCCACCACTTTCTCTGGATACTCATCTCCCACCTAAGATGAAGTAAAACACACTGAAGTTTGATGTGCAATATCTCAACAGGAACTGAGCAAGCCTCAAACCTGGTAATTTATTCACAAATGTTTCTATTTGTAAAGATGATGATAGTTCAAGGCTCATGAGGCAGCGCTGAAAGAGCACAGTTTCCCTTTGTTAAGGCCCAGGCTAAGGCTAAGGCAAATTCTGGCAGGGAAGATAAAGTGAGGTATGTAGAAAACACCTATGTGGTGAAGAACCAGGAAGGACTCCTCAAGAGCTGAACTTGCTGCTTCTGGTACATGGGGAGACCATAGTCAATGGGCTGCCACCACATGCACTGCTTTCCCTCTTTCAGAAGCAGCTGCTAACCTGCTTTTAAGACTTTGTCATGGATGAGGTAGGCTTGGCTAGAGCTTATTTATCATTCCTGAGAGTCCCTAGGCAAAGTGTGTTTCTGCCAAGAGCTAGACCTGTGTTTTGAGACATTTGCTTATAGCTAGAGTTAAGGGTTGTAGCGCAATACCACCATCCACCTAATTACAGGACATACAACTAAGGAACAGTAAAAGTTGCTCCAGTTATAAGAACCTCAGTCTGAAGGCAAAGGCAACACATGAATACAATATACATCTGGGAAGATTATAAAGAACAGCAAAATGGTTGTGGTCAATATAATAACTGCAGGCCTTTGTGGCCCACATGCACTGCAGAATGTAGGCACCACCACAAAGGTGAGGTTTGGAGAGAGCTGAAGGAGTGCACTGTTGTTTTTGTGGAGAGCCTAGCAGTGATGGAGACAGTAGACAAGCCTACACTTTTTGCTCATATTAAAGAACAGCTCCAGGAATCTGGGGGCTGAGATAGTCCCAGGGGATGGGAATAGCTCATCATGTCATCAGTCAGCAAAGAGTTTCTCTAGATGGCAACTGAAAGCAAGGATCAAAGTATGAACCACAGTCTGATGAAGGAAATTCTCTGTCACTCTTCACTTGAGAAACTACAGCTGGGTTAATTTTATCTTTAGGGGTTGCATCTTGTTTGCTTCCCATCAATAGATTACATTTCTCTTTATGGAGAATATGGAGATTTTACATCACCTCCGTAAGTGCTTTAGAACATTTCCAAATTTAGCACCACTCCAAATTAAGAAACATAAATACAATATTTCAAGATGCAAAAGCAGATTATACCAGAACTATTTCTTTCAGAAATTCAATTTCATTGTCATATACATTCAGTCCTTCTCTCCATTTGTTTCTGTATGTGTCCATCATTCCTCCTGCCAGCTATTGGTTAGGTCCAAACAAATTTGACAGAAGGAAAGAAGATTCAAACAAAATGACATCTCTACAAACTTTGTGGAGTCAGTGGCTTGGTAATGGAGGTTAGCCCAGTTTAAGGGCTGAACAAAAAGCTGCAGTGTGAGAGTAGTAATTATGTGCTTGGTTTGGTCTGCTAGCTGGCCAGCAGGGTCACATGCATTGACTGGCCAGTTGGCACTGAAACTGATACAGCTCATACTTCAGCTTCTTTAAACAAAATCCAGTAGACAGAGTGTCATGGGAAAGTAGGTGGCATAGAAGAAAAGTGATGTTGCAGAAGTATGAAGTCATAAGTAATCTCATGTTACTGTGGTGAAAGTGCACAGACATACCACATGAACCCATACAGTCTTACTGATTGTTCATCACAAAGCAAACTTGTACATGAATCCTCTGCACATTAATACTGTGCCACGTTTTAATCACATATACTCTATGATATATTGTATATGTAATAGGCAATCTTGTATCCATTGTATAAATATAAATTATATATGTATCTGCAAGTATACATATGCATATATATTGTATATACGCTATATATGCACACAATCTGCTATAGTATGTATCATATCCTATTTAAACTATAATGTCGTAATACACTACATAGCATATATTGTACTCTATGCTACTATAATACTCACACATACTCACATGTATGAGGGAGTCATGATATTGATCTCCGTTCTTTCAATAAAGTTCATAACCCTGTTTCCTAGAGTTGAAACCAATGAAAGAGAGAGGGGGAGAATGAACATTACAAAAATATGTGTCCTATTTTACACCTAATGCAGGCAATAACTGCTAGGAAAAGTAAAGAGAATGTGAGGAAGGGAAGAAAAACATACTTAAAAAACAGATATGGATTGAATATGTTTACACTGATCTCTGAATCTAGGCAAGAAGGTGATTCTAAATGAGATTTTCAGGTGCTTCTATCGTTTTATCCAACTTGACTCGGAGAGCAAAAATGCTGATGACCTCAGAGCAGAAGCAAGTCAGGAGTCAGAGCTCTGAAAAAATCTAGATTTCAGGTAACATTTCTCAGATGCAGAGGGCCAACAGAGCTTCCTTAAAGCTAGGCATGTGATATGCACAGGGGTAGGCAAAGAGAAGAACTGTTATATCTGAAATTCTGCTTTTGGGCATGATGGAATAAATACACAGCTGTCACCTGGTGTTACAGACTTTATTACTCTTCTGCTGGAAGCTGCTCTGTAGCATGAAAGACGTTTCCCTGTGGTTGTACTGCAGAAGTAACAAAAGGCCCTGCGTACTCAAATAGCAGTGCTCTCTTAGGTGAAGCTGCTTTTTAATGTTACCCTCTGGATTTCATCTGCTGCAATGTGAGTCAGATCAGGTCTGGCTGGTTATCAGCCTTTGACCATGAAGGCAGGGTGGAGAGGGTTTGTTAGAGCCTCAGTGTGCTGCCTGCGGCACATCTATCCAGGAAAGAAGCCAGGAGAATTTAAAGGAAAATATTAAGTTTGGTACTTGCTGGGTGGTCCAATAACTTTGAGATTTTTCCTGCACCTTACTTCCACTATAATCAGGGTCTTTTTTTCTTCAATATAATAATTTTCCAATTTAAAAATCATCATGAAGTTTCTTGCATATTTTTTCACCCTCTGCCACTCTGTCTCAGATTTTCAGGAAAGAAAAATGAACTGCTGATGGAAAATTTTTGATGTGAGGATTTGATTTTTGAGTTTGCTTGGCATTTGTAAACTGGAATGCTGACAAAGTCTATGATATTTCCCAGCCATCTCGAGAGAAAACAGCAGGTAGATTGGACGTATATCTTTTTCCCTTTCTCCTACTTGGTTAGCATGCCTGTGTTGACTAATTGATCACCTAGACCACGGTTTATACTGTTGAACTATGGGGAGAACTAGCTACACGTGATTTGGAGAAGGCTGAGGTTCCAAATGACTTCTTTGCCTCGGTCTTCACTGGCAAAGGCTCTGACCTCACCACCCAAGTCTTGGAAGGCAGACGCAGGGACTGTGAGAATGAAGACCTTGGGCCCACTGTAGGAGAGGATCAGGTTCGAGACCATCTTAAGAACTTGAATGTGCACAAGTCCATGGGACCTGATGAAATCCATCCGTGGGTCCTGAAGGAGCTGGCGAACGAAGTTGCTAAGCCACTGACCATCATATTTGAAAAATCATGGCAGGCAGTCTCTAAATTGGAGAGACATCAATTTGATGGATGGACCACTCGGTGAATAAAGAGCTGTCTGGATGGCCGCACACAAAGAGTTGTGGTCAATGGCTCAATGTCCAGCTGGAGACCAGTAACGAGTGGTGTCCCTCAGGGATCGGTGTTGGGACCTATCTTGTTCAACATCTTCGTCGCTGACATGGACAGGGGGATTGAGTGCGCCCTCAGCAAGTTTGCCGATGACACCAAGCTGTGTGGTTCGGTTGATACCGTGGAGGGAAGGAATGCCATCCAGAGGGACCTTGACACACTTGTGAAGTGGGCTGATGCCAACCTCATGAAGTTTAACCATGCCAAGTGCAAGGTCCTACACCTGGGTCGGAGCAATCCCAGGCACAGCTACAGGTTGGGCAGAGAAGAGGTTCAGAGCAGCCCTGCAGAGAAGGACTTGGGGGTGCTGGTCGATGAGAAAATGAACATGAGCCGGCTTCAGTGTGCGCTCACAGCCCAGAAAGCCAACTGTATCCTGGGCTGCATCAAAAGGAGCGTGACCAGCAGGTCAAAGGAGGTGATCCTGCCCCTCTACTCTGCTCTGGTGAGACCTCACCTGGAGTATTGTGTGCAGTTCTGGTGTCCTCAACATAAAAAGGACATGGAACTGTTGGAACAAGTCCAGAGGAGGGCCAGGAGGATGATCAAGGGACTGGAGCACCTCCTGTATGAAGACAGGCTGAGGAAGTTGGGGCTGTTCAGCCTGGAGAAGAGAAGGCTGCATGGAGACCTCATAGCAGCCTTCCAGTATCTGAAGGGGGCCTATAGGGATGCTGGGGAGGGACTCTTCATTAGAGACTGTAGTGACAGAACAAGGGGTAATGGGTTAAAACTTAAACAGGGGAAGTTTAGATCGGATCTAAGGAGGAAATTCTTTCCTGTTAGGGTGGTGAGGCACTGGAATGTGTTGCCCAGGGAGGTTGTGAATGCTCCATCCCTGGCAGTGTTCAAGGACAGGCTGTACAAAGCCTTGGGTGAGATGGTTTAGTGTTAGGTGTCCCTGCCCATGGGAGGGGGGTTGGAACTAGATGATCTTAAGGTCCTTTCCAACCCTAACGATTCTATGATTCTATGATTCTGTATTAAAAATTAAATGTTCCTTATGGTTATTCGGTGAGGTGAAGCATTTAGTTGGTTTATTTAATGAATAAATAATATCCATTTAAAAGATGACTGGCCACTTGGCTGGTGTATGTTGCAATTCCTACCCAGCCTTTTCTTTCTCTGCAGAGGAATGTATCTTTCCCCACCACTCTGCATCATGTTTGGGCTTTGACAAGACTCCTCTCTCCTGCATTTCTCCCTCCATTTTATTGTTTCAGTGTCTCTGGGTTGATTGCAGCTGCAATTTCTTTCTTTCATTTTTTATTTCCCCCCCCCCCAGAAAAAATTTACACATAGCTATTTCACCCATGTTATAAACCTCTTAAGAATACAAATCTGCTTGCTTGGAGATGGTTTTTGGCTTGAGTTGTGGAGAGGGGAGTTGAAGTTCACAGCAAATGCTTCTGGCTTGCTAACCTAACACCCTGTGGCACCCTTCTGATTTTTAAGATTTCAGTAAGATTAATTTGAAGGGGGAATATTTCGTGAGCCTCTTTTAGTAAAGTCACTCATGTAACTCTTTTTTTTTTTTTCTTTTTCTGAACAAGAGCCAGCTTCTTTTTTTTTTTCCTTTAAAAGTAAAGATATAGCTGCGCTCATCAACTGCCTCTGCTGATGTCCTACAGAAGATGGGGTTAATAACATCTGGAGTATTATTCATTACTAAGTAATCTGTGAGCTTGTTTCCATTTTTTCCTTGATTCAAGAGGTCTGACAAAAGCAAATTGTCACAGCCCAGCCAGGCTGTTTTGCAACAGTGAATGTAAAGTGCACCGCAGTACCACTAGATAAGGTTCCATTGTCAATATATTAGTCCTATGAAAATTTAAATTCTGTGAAACAATATAAAAAATGACATTTATGCTACACGAAACAGTAGGACTAATTCTGTTGAGGGTGACAAGGGGCCATTCTGATCACAGCCAGAACCTGCTCAGCTGTTAGCTGTGCGAAACACCCAGTGCAGTGATCAGCTGCTGCAGGGAGGGCTCTGGATTTGGCCCAAGCCATGAGAAGTGTGGCAGATTCACCCCAAGGGCCTCAAAAGGAACAGGAGGCTTTTACATGTGATGTACTCCTGCACCTCTACACTGACAGTGATCTAGCTTCCATGGTGCAGTGACTCCATGAACCTCTCCAATGTGGTGCTTGCTCAGATATCAGCCCTTGCTGGCCAGACTGCCACTGCACTGTTGTTGCAGGGCCACAGCAATGCAGCTGCTTCAGTGTGTGCCCAGAGTGTGTTTCCTTGGCCTGCATAAGGATCAAGGTGAATCTGCAGCACTGGTGAATCCAGGGCAAAATTTGCTATGACTTCAGTAAGGTAGGATGTTTGTTCCCAATTCCCTAAAATTAAAATCAGAAATATCCTTAAGAAGGTGTGAGGAAGCATCCTCGTACCTGGTCAGAATAAACAGCTCTTCTTACAGTTTGCTATCTTGCTAGCCTCATTAGTTTCTCCTCTTTTAATGTAATTAATGTAAGCCACGTCTTTACCTTAAAAAATAAGGCAGTGTAATCATATTCCCAGGCTTTGTGAGCAACTAAAAAACATGGCTAAGGCCATAACTCCTGCCCCCGAATTCCCGATACAGCATTCATTTTTCTGGATAGTACTTATGATGCTGTGCCTTGTGTCCTGATAGGACAATATAAACGTAGACTAAGTTAGATATAATTAGTCATAATTTCCCCAAGAAATTGTGAAAAATAAGCTAAAAAAACCCACTAATACACAAGAAGAGAAATACTGCTGAAGTGTAAGATGCCAGGAAATGTGTTTCAAAAAATCAGATGTTTTTATAATGCATAGTGTTCTTTGCAAAAAAATAATCCCCACTGCTCATAAAGATGATGAAATGATACAGTTGCAGAAAGTTTGCACACCCTCTTCCTGCTTACCCATGATTGTATATTTGACCTCAGCATTAAAATATGTGACAGAGTAAGAAGAATTTTTTCATTCTCTTGTTGCTCAGGCAAACATGCTGTTTCCAAGATATATTTGTATTATAAAACTTAGTTCCAAAGTGCTCAATGTCCACATCAGGGTTTAGATGCTCAGAAGAGAGAACCACAGTTTCCACTACCTCAGTGGAAGGCAGTGGGTACTCAACAGTTCTGGAAATCTGGCCAGTCAATTTATATACCTAAATTAGGTAACTGAGTCTTGGTACTGAGCCCTTTTGCAGAGCCCTCATACGAGGCCAAACAAATTGGAAATAGTACTTGTATCTTGAATTCTATGTGTAGTTTGTTTTCCTCATTTCCAAAATAAAAGAGTAGAAGGAGAAAAATATATCAGAAATGACGTCAGTGTGCAAAATTAGGAAATGACATCTATGGAGCAAGGCAGACTAGGAATATCCACCTTGAAAAAGAGAAACCTAAAGGGATACATGATAGAGAAATAAAATGTCGTGATCAGTGTGGAGAAGATGAACAGTGAATAATTGTTCGCTATTTTTTGCAGTCCAGGGACTAGAAAATATCAGATTAGATTAATTCATAGGGAAAAAACATCTATCAAGAATTATTAAGTATAAAGTTACAACCTTTTCTTTAAGAGGTTTTTAAACTGCAAATTGCTGAAAATTGTGAAATATACTGGGAAAATGATCAGTGTAAGCATGTTCTGTGTTTTCTTAAGTCTCTGTGGCTAGCTACCCTGTGACTAGCTACTGTCAGAGATGTGGTAGTGGCCTTCACGGACTTTCAGCTGGACCCAGTGCAGCACTTCTAGTTCTTATAAATGGTTAGGCAATTCAAATAACAGGGAACCAGATTCATGATGCAAGAGTTCACTTCATTTTTCTGCAGTTCATGGCTAAACAAATAGATCAGTGAGTAGGAGTTGAAAGCTAAATTAACTTTTGTATTCAGCACCTAGAGAAAGATACTACAGCAACATAGACACTTCTGGTAACTGCATTTTTAAGAGGGTGTCAAGAACTTGGAGATCATACAAAAAAGAGCCACCAGAAAGACTAGGATTAGACTTTGCCAGTAAGAATTTGTCTGTTTACATATCAAAGAGAGAAACAGAAGAATTTATCAACACTTTGGGAAAAAAAAAAAGAAAAAGTCAGTCACTCAAGGGCTCTTTACTGAGTAAATAAAGAAGAGCTGAAAATAAAATCCACAGAAATTCAGGCTTGAAATAATGCAGACTGGGAGGAAGGGATGTTATTTGGTTGGTTTGGTTTGTACTGGGTTGGGTTCTTTTCCCTTCCCAGACTTAAGAATGTTAAACCTTTAGAGAAAGTTACAAAAGTAGTGGTGGATTTTCCATCTCTTAATACCATCAAATGTTGACTATTTTTCCAGTCAAGCATGTCATGAGATTTTATACAGGGTTAACAGGCTAAAAACAACACCACACAGAGTCTATGGGCATCTCTGCCCATGGCAGGGGGTTGGAACTAGATGATCTTAAGGCCCTTTCCAACCCTAACCATTCTATGATTCTATGAATTGTCATATGTAGAAAGTGAGCCTATCTCTTCTAATGGTCCTGCCTAATGCCATGTTCATTCATTCTTCCCATGGGAGAGTGAAAAATTGTGAGTATCTTAGAATATTTATCTCAAAAGCTTGCACATACTCTCAAGGCTATGCTTTCTTAGCCCACTTGCTTGGTGCATAGCACAGTCTTACTGCAGTCAGATATGTTTCTGTATCTACTGTTACTACACAGTCCAGAAAGTTTATTACCATTTTGTGGAGGCAATTAGATTGCTCTGCTCCTGATAGTCTGTATTATTTGTTAATCCATGCATCCTGCAAAAACGTCTGCTCATTACGTCCAGTATTTCCCAGATACTTAAATTAAACTGAATAATCTATCCCTTCTCTTTTTAAAAAATAAGTATGAGATTTTCTAGTGTTCCAGCACTTTGTGTGTCCTCCACTATTTCTTAAATAGAACTGCTAATGATTCTGAGATTGCTGCAGCCAGTTCTTCAAGTATTCTAGGATGAAGCTCACTAAGGCTAGTCAAACTGAAATCCCTAATTTAAGAATTCTCTGACTCGCAATTCGCTTATTCTAGGCTTAGATATTAATTCTTCACAGTGGTTTGAATCATAGCCATCTCCTCACAATTGACCTAGATTCTTCATTTGAAACAGAGAGATTTAACACTTTGATGTTCTCAGGCTGGAATTACAGCACTCTTCTTTCCTTAGCAGAAAGGCACTCACTATTACAGGGCATCAGCTTCTCCAGCCCACACTATGCAAAACAGTGGTTTTCCCAGCATGGCACTAGTGTGGCTTTCTGTCACCTACTTCGTGATTTTAACTCCCCAGAAACATACTTGCAGCTGGATTACTTGTGCCTCTTAACGCATAGTAAAATTCCTCATTATAACATAAGCAAGCCTTCTTTTTTTTTACTGTATTACAGACTATGGAAGACCACTTACATGGAAGAATTAGTTGAGTGGAACTTAGGTCTCTGGTCTAGAGAATATCCAATTATTTGTGCAAAAGGCAACAGCATCAATTCAGGAGATAGAGGGAAAACCACACCTCAGAATACTTTATTACCTAGTGGTTAAACTAGCAGGGTGGAAAACCTGAGACGCTGAAGACCTACTTTGCCTTCTCCACTTCAATTAACAAAAGGTGGATTTTCGATCTTGATATCTCATTTTTCAGATGAGCACTCCAAAGTATTTGGCTACTGCAAATTCCAGTGATATTTCTTGCCCTTAATTTTAGCAAGAAAGGGCTTCTGTATTTTAGACATTTGACCTCAGGAAAGAAGCCATGCTTTGGAGCCCATTTGGAAACAGCTATGTTTTTCTCACCATCAACTGTATCTGAGCTAGTGATTGAGCATGTATCTCCTCTTGTGGGCTGGTGTGACTTATACTGTTTAGGTACCTAAATCTTTCAGTACAGGGTGACAAGGGAAGCTCTCTTTATTAAAGCAGGCAATAAATCAACTAAAAGCATTTGATTCTGATAACCTAGATAATCCTAAAATTATTGATAGGTCCCTCCATGGATGAAGCAGAGACACACGCTGAGGCTTCCAGATGGAAAGCAAAGGTAAAATTTGAACTCTAAAGTGAAAGCCTCCATCAGACTTCTTATTGAACCAGTGAATATGACTTTTTGAGAGAGAAAATGTATCTGTAGGCCCAGACCCTTGCTGTTTCTTGGGACAACACTACTTTGCCTGGAAAAAAGGGATCTTTCCATCCCTATAACTAATGGGCCAAGGAGGTCCCTGGAGTAGATCTGCTGAAAAAAGTGTAGCTAGCCACACAAAAGACTGCAACCTTTTTGTAGCAATACTGAGTTTCCTCTACAATAGCCCAACACTTTCCAGGCTACTGCTCAGTGAAAATTTAATCTACCTTTTTTTGCTTTTAATATCATATCTGCCTCAGAGTATTCATCTAAGAGAGAAACTTCCTCCATGCTGAATTCTTAAATTACTAGAAAAACACGTCTTATGAAACTAGAAATCTGCAACTATGTGTGGGGGTTAGATGTAATTTTTGCAGAAAATATTTTATTTAGTTAGGCCTTTTTGCTAAATTCTTGGAGGATGAGCTTATTACTCTCCTTATTTATACTTATACATATATATGAAAAATATAACATAAACATTAAATAAAGTTCTTATGAACTTAGAGAAAAAGTATGACACGTTTTAGCACAGGGCTTGTGCTAGGGAAAATTTTTGAAGATTACATATACACACACATCTATACTTATATACACACACATACACATATACATACACATATATATGCACATATACATAGGATATGTACATACATATAGAATACGTAAAAAATAATTAATTAAATAAAGTTCAACAGAAGAAGAGTTTTTTGAATAAACAGAAGCAAAGGTAATAAAGACTGAAACCAGCTACCGCATGAATGAACTAAAAATCCTTAATCTTCACAGCAAATGCTTTTAATATGCATTCAATGAACAAGTTCCTGTGCAACCATGCTTCATTCAAGCAGTCTTGATCAGTGTGTGAGGTACATGGCTGGGCATCCAACCCATCACTGTGGAAAGTATACTTGTAAAGAACCAGGAAAAAAGAGTTATATTAGTTTTGTAACTGAAACATGAGGCTGGATAATCCTGGGAATAGGTGGAAACATCGCAGATGTAAGACTAGATGTCAAGTGTAAGTTTTGTAGGAAACTTTTCAGATATTTGGTAAAAGCTTGTCAATTAAAACCAAAGCTGCCAATGGGAAAACATAGACATTTGTGAATCTTGAAACTTATGATTATTTTTAATTATTTATAATTATTATTTATTTATTCCATAAATTATTATTTATTATTTATTATTTAATTCCATAAATTATTATTTAATTATTCCAGTTCTTTTAACAACTTTGTTTTGATGTTTTCCCAAGTAAAAGTTTATTTTATGTACCTTAACAACTTTGAAATGTGAATTTGTACTAAAAGTAATGGTTTGACTCTGGTCAGAATGTAATTTGGGTTCTTCATATACAAAAATATTTGACTTTTCATTTTGATTTGGGATAGAAAAATAGCCTGCAGTATCATATAATCTAGAAGGACAAGAAAGACCTTTCTTAGACAAATTTAGGAAATAATGATGCATTCTGTACTCTGCTCTGTGACTAATTTCCCATATGATCTCTTACAGTTAAAATAATGCCTTGTAACTGTAAGGCAATTATGTGGAATATAAGTTTCCATTGTATGAGAGATTTTGTAGGGAATTGTTCAAACCATGTCCAAAATCCAGTTGTTTTACTCAGAAGTAACAGGGTTAAGTTACAAGGCAGTGTCTCTGATCACCAAAAAAAGAAAAAGATGTTTAACTAATCAATTATTCAGAAGTGCAGAAAACTGAATACATGCAACGTGTTTTCAAGTTCATTTACTTCTGAGTAAGTAACCGTAGAAGTTAATACTCTTTTACTCTTTGGAAAGAATGAATCGCGTTTATCTCATCTTCTGCCCTTGTCAGAAAATGTAGTTCTTTTTTCCTTATCATTTAAAAACAAAAATTAAAAGATCTCCTTAATTTTTCATAAGCCTTAATGTAACAATTCTGAGCAGAAATCAAAAATATTTAGGCGGCTTTTATGGAACAAGTGTCATGACCCTGGCTGCTGGGCTGAGACGTGCTCATGAGGACCTTGCTCCTGAGCAGAAAGAAGGTTTATCCATGCACCCACCCTTTTAATTGAACAATTTCCTACTCTTAAATTGATTCCTAATCCAAAAACATTTTCTAAACTCACATGATTGCCTTAAGGAGTGGGCTCATTTTTGGAGGTGGCTAAGACAGAAAATTACGTGCTTTGTGCATTCTCCACCTACTGTGATGAGGGATGGAAAGACACAAAATGGTTCAGAGTTCAGCTGGCATAAACCAGTAGGAGAAGTTTTGAAATCAGTGGATATTTACTGATTTATATCAGCTGTTCAAAAACTGAGGCAAAAGCCCTGCTTCCAGATAGCTGAATTTTGGAGATGTTGTCTGGAGCCAGCTCTGCAACTTGGGTTTCTCTCTATTAACTTCACAGCATGAAGGGAGGGGAAGTGAAATAAAACAGTTAAATGTGAAGCTCATACCAGCCCAACTCATTTGTAATTCTAAATTACATTCTCCTGTAGCCTTTTCAGTCCCTGTTTCAGTGGTTTGCCAGCATTTTACAACAACTATATGTGAGGCATGTGATATAGTAATGAACATATTCTAGATTGCTTAAGAAAATTTGGGACAGAGAAAGAAAGAGTTGTAAATAAGAAATTTGAAATCCACAAAGACCCGTATTTGAAACACACATGCCTGTCAGAAAAGCCTGTGCAAATGGCTGAGTTTAGTCATATCATGCAATGCCTGGTTTCTAGCCAGGCAACACTGCTGAGGTGAGAAAGTTTTAGGGTTCTCCCTGTCCTGGCCAGCTCTCCACATGCATGGATAAACCCATGCTTGAATGGTAACCACAGAAAGGCACCACTTTCTGTTTTCTGTCATCACTGAGACCTCTGTTCATGTCTGGACAAATCATGGGAGATTATGACCATAAGAAAAGGCAAGCACCCATAAAATCCAGCTAACTTGGTGAACACAACAAAACTAAGGCCAGAGAACCCCAGAATAGTGCTTAGAAAATAACTTTTGGACCCCACTGTCATTACTGTTGCATAACAGACATGGTGTCAAATCTGATGCCTTTCTTTCTTTAAAGATAAAGTTTGCAGTTGTATTTTGTCCTATGATTAAGTTCAGTCTGGGAATGGCTGTAATAATTGTGCCCTTTACAAACTGACTTTGATGGGAGACAACAAAGTGGGTTACACTGCATTAAAGTTTTTGAATTGCTTATTTGTGTTTCTAACATTAAAATTATTTCAAACTTGATGTAGCAGCTTCACAAAAGTACTAGGAATGACATTCCCACCTGCAAGAGTCGAGCTAAACCAGATGTTTTCAGAGCAGTTTAAACTTGGACGTGGAATAGAGGCTACCTATCCAGTACTTGTGCTCTCTTCAGCAAAATCTGTTACACCGTATGGAGAAGCCAAAATCCTTCCTTTCAGTGCTGTTATCTACGAAATAAAAAGTTCACAAGCTCACCTGCACTTGGGTGAAGCATCAGGCTAATGAGATATGGCCATGGTGGCATGCAGCCTCTTTCCTGTGAGGTGAGGCAGCTTAGAGATGTCTGGGAGAACTGCAGGAGGTCTCTAGGACACCCCCAAACTCTGAGGTAACACTGTCTACGTCGCTCCTGACAGAAGCCCGTCTAATTTGCACCTACAAATTGCTTCTGGTGAATTGTCCCCACCTTCCCCAGGCAAGATTCTCCAAGGTTCCTCCCACCAGTCCACTGGAAAGTTTTCTTCCTGAAAGCTATGAAATTCACCAAACTATGAGCAATCATCTAAAAATGTAGTTGCTTTGGCTTCAGAAGCCTTTTGGCTACATTGCTGTCCTGTCTCATCTGGCAGACAAGAAACCAGAGTGACAGATGAGAAATCCAGCTTCCAATAATTAACTTTTTAACCCTATGAACAGGGGTTTGACCAGTCAAAACAGACAAAGAGAAAGAAAAATGCAATGGTCTGCTTTTTCAGACCCCAGAAATGAAGGTGAGAATACACAGTGGATAAAGAACAGACATTTAATATTGAACTATTTAATATACATCCCAGGAAAAGTACAGGGCAGAATATAACCAACCTCTAAACAGGGTTGGGTTTGAGAAGAAGTCATGTCAATCTTCTTCAGTGACATTTTCTTCTGTACCAAACGAAGTTGTCTGATAAAATATAATCAGCTATAACCTGATAAAATAATCAGATTATCAGTAATAATCAGTCTGTTAAAAAATAATCAGAGAGGCAGAAAATACATTCTTTGCACACAGAAAGATGAGTCCCCTGAGCATGCTTCTAGTAAGAACTTCAGCTGCTGGCTGATGCTTTTCCTTACTCTCCATGAATTAGGATTCACACTGACAACTTTCCAAGGCAGGCAGGTGGGAGTGGGTGCAGTGTCTTAACCAAAAGGCCATCTTCTGCTGTTTTATGCAACCAGCTTGTGATCAGAATGCCTTCATTTATCAAATGTGTTCAGTGACAGCTTTTTCTGAGCAAACTTTGGCTTGTGGTCCTCTCACAAGTTATTGGCATCTCCCATTATGGGTCTTCACTATTGTGTTCTGCATCCCTTGACTGACGTCCGACATCACTGTGCAATATTAACTTTTGTGTTGAAAACATTCCGGTCGTTTTCACTGAAGCTTCAAACACCACAAGGTATTCCACCAGTTTGCTATGGTTTAGTCAGGTTTCATCGCACAGCTATGTCACTGTAATTTACACGCCAAGAAGCTGAAAAACAGTCCTTTTTGAAAACAACTGCCCGATGTCTGCAAGGTGAAGCAGCCAGACTGTTTTTGTCACAACATACCGCTGCCCAGCACATCCCAGACTCACACTTAATGGGTACCAGACTCATCTCACACCAAAAACCATGAGTGACTTTGTGAAAACCCTTCCTAAACATGTCAGTGGTGAAGTTATTGCTTCATCGTCGCCTGAGTGAGTCCAGTGAGCTAGGAGAAGTGTCTCTCTTCAGCCTGGTGGCTTTGAACGCTGATCTGTACTAGCTGCCACTTGACAGAGCAATTTTAGAGATGCCTGTGCCCCCCAGCAGACCTGAGCATTTTTTCCTGCCTCATGGCCAATGTTGCTGTCAAAGCAACATGCTTTGTTACATGCCTGGTAACAAGATGTTTCCTGGCAGAAATCAGGTAAAAAGATTAAATCAGGTTCCCAGACATGGTGCCAAACCCACCTCTGGGTGGGATTTCTCCGGGAAGCTGGGGCCACAGCCCCCCCAGAAACTCACCGGCCAGACACCGGCTCCCATTGCCACTGACTGTGGCCACTTCCTACTGTTCCACAGCAAACTACCGGCATCTAAATGGCACACTCGGCGCCACATCTGCTAGTGTTTAGCCCGAGTGTTGGCTGTCCTTCCTAATAATTCATCTCGAATTGGCTAAAGCAACAAGCGGGCGTTCGTTCTCTCACTCTCTTTTTTTTCCCCATTGTGCCATTCAACAGACTCTAAAGCTGCTAAAGCCACAAAAATGTTAGAGTGATTATTGGCCAATGTCAAACTTATTTTGGAGTGTTGTCTTATGTTGGGTAGATATACTATTTACCTTTCTTATCTAAGCTTAATAGAGTTAAGCAAATCAACGCTTCCTGCCAGGAGGCTGCTAAAATGTGATTGAATGAGTGGTGGTGTTAGGAGAGCACATGTGCCTGAGCTCTGATGGCTTCTAACAGCTCACCTCCAGTGCCCAGTGTTGTGACATTTTATTTCCAGGTTCACTGTCAGTTTAACACCATCTGATGTAGCAGAATAAAAAATCAGAAATGCAAACATATTTTAATACACCTTTGAAATTTTGGTGCTTGTAAATCATGAGCTGCTATGGAATACATAGAGAGGTTGAAAGGAAAAAAGGTTGAAAGTGGAAAAAAATACTATTTTTTAACTCTCAGATGTTTTAAAATGAGTTTTTCTGAAAGTCAGCAAAAAATTCAGCCAAGGACAAGTGCATGATGAATTAACACAAAAGAGGTAACAGTAATGAGCAAAATGGCATCTTTTTTCATACTGTGAAGGCTGCAGGTAAGTATGATACAGGCTTTCACAACAGAAGCTTTAAACTTGCTCCAGAAGAGAGAGGGATGGAAAAGGCCAGAGATCGAAGCTGTATTGACAGAAGGTTTGTCTTATCTGCCGGGGCACAGCACGCTGTCTTGTACTCCAGCTGATTTAATTCTTACACTTATCCACAAGGACTGAGATGGCCCCTTGCCTTAAGAGACATGTATTGTCTCCTGCCAAGGACCTTTGGCTTTAGAGAAATGAATAGGGATTAATCAAAGCAACAGTCAAAACAGGGGCTAAAGAGCAAAGGCATAGCAGCAGCCATTAGAGACCAGCCTCAGCATCCGCTGCGTGTCATTTCTTTCGTGGTGCTTCCAAGGTCTTGTTGGGACTGGCTGCCATCCGCTCACCTGCACCTCTGTGCGCTAAGGCCCCATGTTCAGCAGTGAAGTTTGGCAGTGATTGCAAGGAGATCTCCCTCACCCTCCCACCGAGCACAGCAGGTGGCTGTGTGGGGGCCAGGGGCCTCCTGAACCGCAGCACTGTGGAGAAGGAGCCGTCTCCCAAGCAGGCAGCTTGGCTCACCTTCCCTGGCCAGAAACATCCCTCTCTGTGATAGGTAGGTGCCTGTCTGACCAAGACAGGGAACCTCACTCAGAGCCTTCTCTCTCCCACCCAGAGCTGGAGTGATGGACCAGTATGGGCAGTATGCGCACCTTCTGCCCCTCCAATGTAAAGAGGAGTGCTCCCCGGACCAGCAAGGAGGGGAGCCATGGCCCAAGGGTGCTAGTGTGTGCACTTGCTGCTGCTCCTCTGCCGCCTTTCCGCTGGTGCATTCCCAACACCTGTGGAGGTCTCAATGGTGTCATGTCAGCAAAAAAGACTTTCCCAGGCTCCCTCTTTGGTTAGCAGTGTCCCAGCTTTCCCAAGTCTTAAAGCCGTCATGGAGCCATCTTGCAAAGCAGGGTTTGGAGACATCCTTGCACCACAGGTATGGTCCATGCATCTCCATAGCAGCCTGCCTTGAGGTGCCCCAGGGTCCACATCACAGCCCTGCACCAGGAGTGAAAGATGGGATAATATATATGTCTCTACACCTACATGAAGAGCACTCAGGCTTTTTATGGGTAAAATGCACATTGGTAATGAAGGTCACTATAATAAGTGCTAACTTAGAAACATCTTAGCCTTGCAAGACTATCCCTTTTTTCTTTTGATCAGTGCTGAGCCTAGTGACTTTGGTGATGGTTTTATTTATTACATGATAATCTGGCAGTGAACTGGTAGGCCACTTGCAAAAATGATTAATCAGAAATACCAATCTTGTTCTGATTTGCAGCATAACAGAAAACAGCAGCTCAGTGCTGTGCTACTCCCCAGTGAGTTACATCAGTATGTGCCAATGATGGAAAACATGGCCTGCCTGTAAAGCTACAATTAGGGTTAGTTTCCATGGACATAATCAGTTGAATGTAGAAAGAAAAAAAAAAAAAAGTAAAGAAAGGGAACAATATAAAGTAACCATTATAAAATAACTGAGGACTTTGTATGCCAGAATGTGAATGACTCTAAGATATATGTTTCTACTGGCAATGTTTGTACTTTTTTTCTTTTTTTTTTGAGACTATCCAAGTTGAAAAGTTCACATTTATACAGGAATAAAAGAAAAATCTGAAGAAGCCTGGAGTTTATAAATAAAAGGCATGATACATTAATAAAAGGCAGTTTCCAGAGTATTCTACTTTGCCATCTTCTACTTTAGATAACTGGGTTTGTACTCAAAGGCAGTACTATCAAATAAATACAGGAATAAACAGCAAAGGAAAGCAGAATATTTGCCAAGATCCAAAAGCTGCTGACACTATATCAAGAGAGGGAATATTTTGACAACTTTATACATGCCAATAATCACAAGTTGCTTTTTTTAACATTCAGACTAATAAAGTTGCTTTATGCTGATTTTTACCCACTAGAGCAAAATGAAATTGAATTTCATCATAACAGAGGTTTTGATTCCTAATTTTATATACCCCCAAATTTGAGAACTTCTGTCACTAATTCTTGACATATCAGGATTTTTCACTCCTAGGTTGTATGGCCAGGCTCAAGAAGTGCTGAGCCCCCTCATGCAGACCTTAAATACCACCACCACTCTTCTACAAGCAGTAATGTGAAGCTGATGTTTAAACATGGCAAGAGATATTTCAATTGCCAGTGTTAGGGGTATTTGGAGTCACACACTGCACTAGTGGTGCAGGTTTCTTAGCCTTCTGTTCTTCACTACCCATAATCGCAAAAGTAAAGCAAGAGTGTGTCTCAGTAACTTCTTTCCTTTGACAATTCTGTGTAGGTTTTGCTTGTGAGGGAGCTGTGTTGCTTGTGATATTTTACTTTTCAAACCCTGAACTCCTCTGGGATACTTCCAGCTCTTTGTTTTGCAGAATTAGGCTGGCATGTGTCTCCAGTTAGGCAGCTGTAGGTATCTAACCCCTTATAACAAGCACATCTTAAGAGTAATAGTGACTGGGATCAATATACATGCAATATAAAAACACCCTTAATGATTTAACTGTACCCTGTGTAATACTATATTACTCTCTGTTACAGTACAGCAGTACAGAGCCATGTTTTTACAGGTTGTTATTTTGTCCCCTGGCTCTCATTATTCAGGCAGCTTTTACCATGTATGAAGAGACAAACAGCAAATCGTGTATACCCACAAAAAAACAAACAAAAAAACCCCAATAATTATGTATTGGATAGCACAACCAGTAGGTAGCTAGGATGTAAATAGCTAAGCATTAGCATGAGGTACTCGGCTAAGCACTAGCATGCTCACCACCCCCAATAAAACACCCAGCGGGACATTGCTGACCAAGCAGGCATCTGACAGGTGGAAAGCATCAGCCTTTGCTGCTGCTCTGGGGACCAGGCTGGTCCTTGATGTCACTGATTTTCCAGCCTCTGGCTCATTGTCTTTTCCCTTGAGATTTTACAACTTTTCTTATCAGTGATTTTCTCCTTAAATCCTTCAGGTGTTGCCTGTGCCTGTCCCATCGATCTTACCTCTGCCTCCTTGGCTGATTCCAGTCCATATACTTTCTCACAGCTCTGCCTTATAACTTCACATTTTTTTAAAGTTTGAGCTAAGGGTGCACAGCTGGGTGTATCAAAACTAAGCCTGGGATCACAGGCAGCTGAACTCCTAGAAGGAGAATCACAAGGGGAAGCAGGGAGGAAAAGTCCCATTTTGGTGGGATTGTGCCATACAACTTTCCAAGGTTTTGAGGGGAACTGTGATTATAAGCTGGAGATGACAGTGCTTGCTAAGTTTTGCCAAGCCAAGTATCTGGGAGATGGGTCTCTGGACTCAAATCAGATAACATTTTCCAGACACCTACTGTCAGTTATTTCTCCTTCTAAAAGTAGAACGAACAGAATTTGCCTTTGTCCTCAAACACACAAACCCAGAAATTCAGGAAAGACAACTACAGGATTTTCAATTGTAATAAATATGCAAGGTCTCTTTTGCTTCAGCTGAAGAAGAAGCTAGAACAGGTCAGTAGTTAGGTAACTCTGCAGGACCTGCAGAGCTCCGTATTCAGCTCCTGGCTCTTCCAAAATTTAAAGTAAGATGTGTAAGTTCCAAACTTGGACACTAAAATGCCTTGAAGATGGGTATATGATCCCAGTAATACCAGTTTATGCATATAAGATTCCAAACTAGTTCATAAAAGGTTGCAAAACGGGGCTGGGGGGAGGGTATTAGTATCCAGAAGTGCTGCTTAAAGTCAAGTCCATGGGCTGCACATTTCCAAATCCTTGCTGTCCACATCAGTGCTGGATGCCTCTGTTTTTCACTGAAAGTGGGTCACCAGTAACAATCTTCCTCTTAAAAAGAAATGGCTGAGGAGACTTCTGCTTATGGTTTTACTGGTTGGAGTACTCACCATAAGGGTAAAACCTGGCCTCTAGTCTCTCCAGAGCTTTCTGAGCCTGAAACAGTGGAGTTTATAACCTGTTTTTAAGGCAGTACAACCCTATTGACACATCTGAGCCACTGTGATGAGTAACAATGTGGGAGTCATGGTCCAGAGATACAAGCCTGGCTGTGTTGCATAGTGGAAAAACCATGCAGCTAGAGGGGCGAACTCAATCCTGGTCACTGTGGTCTGGTGATGCACTGATGCATTTTTCAGTAGATGATCATTTGGAATAGTCCAGCAAGCAGGGATTGTTATGCAGACTAATGCATAACATGAAACATGAGTGCCACCACTCATGATGGCCATAATTTAAACAAAAAGAGTGAGACAACCACTTGTTGCTAAATGAGGTGATTTTTGATACCTTGGTTTAAAAAGAAGACTTGGTTTATTAAATTCAGTCCCACATAGGCTCAAGATGAGTGCCTAGCCTGCTGAATAGGGGAGATGTCAACATTTCCAAATAAAGGGTGTAGGCATGTCACCAGTCAGTTAGTGGCTGGTTGTGTATCCCAGCCGAAGCCCTAACTCCCCCATTTGCCATGTGAGGAAGTGTCCAACTCATTTCCAGATACAGCCTAAAACATTTGTTAACTATTATTTATTAAGGATGATATCACTTCAAGAATTAGCTGTGACTTTATTGTCATGGTGTATCATCTGACTTGCACTACTTCTCTGCAAGTTACAGCAGACTCACAAATGGCATTTAAATGTGTGCATTAGAAAGCTATTTAGGAGCCTAACTCTCATTAATTTAAATGGGAGCTGTGCTCCTCAGAGGCCATTAAGTGAATAGCTACTTCAAGGATCTGAATGCAAACAGCAAGTTAGGTGTGGTGATGTCATGCCTAAATCCTCTTGTAGAGCTAGCCTTAAATTTATAAAGAGAGCAAGTGGAAAGAATTTAGGTCAGGTTAGACCAAAGCAATACAATACAGTCACTGATAACATGTGAAATGATTTCACCTCAGCACTAATATTTTTAACATTAATATGTTAAACATTAATATGTCAGAATTTTGAGAAGGGTTTTTTTTTCATTATTTTCCTGAACATTAGAGAAATCTTACTGTAGTCTTACATGCCATAGAAGAGCAATAAAGCATATGCAAAGTATGGGTTTTATTCTACCTGCTTTTTCCAGACTGCATTGAGTCTCTGTTAAGAATTGCCAGATTTAAAATACTGCACTACACTTTATGACTGTTGTTCTACACTTTACGACTGTTACTCTAAATCACATGCAATTAAAGCAATCACAAGTATTAGTCCATTATTAGTACAAATATTTCCTTTAAAGCCAGCCTGGGGGTTTCTATACAGCCCTGTACTCCATAGATGGGGATGAAGTGCAAACAATTGTCACTGAAGTAGTCTGAAAGGGCATCTTTCTGTCTTTGCTCCCCTCAAAAAAGAAGAAAATACTGGTCTGTTAGAATGTATTTAAATGTTTCCCCCTCTTGTGCATTCTATATGAATCACAAGAGAGAAGAAACAGAGACAGGCAGATGTTTAAAAAGCCCTGTGAAACTCAGTGGAACAAGTGGGATAATTTCCAGTTTCTTTACTAGGTGTTAGATCAGGCCCAAAGGAATCACCAGCTGAGATCCAGTCTGCCTGCAATGAACTTGTACTGAGATTTCAGGCAGGCAGTCAAGCACCACCGCCCTCCCAGTGGAGGGAAAACATCTCTGAGGGTCTCCATGGGAAGACCCTGCCAGCCTACCCTGACACCTAAACCAAGTACCTCATCTTCTCAGCACTCTCCAAGAGCTCCGGGAGCCAAGGAGCTGTGCCAATAAGGGAAGTGATTCTGCCTTCCCCCTTATTGGCAGAGCCAAGCTATTTTTTTCTACCATCCTCTCACTACACACTGAATTAGATGCCAGAGCAAAGTAAGCTGGTTTCCCCCATGAATAACTTGCATTAAAATTGCTCTTACCAGTTTTACAGGGGCGCTGTGTCACCACTGTCAGACTGGATTCCCATGCACAGACTGTGTAGGGACTGACACCAAAATCTTGTGGAGTTATAAATATGAACTTCACTACCATCATACCAGTGCTGGGTCCAAACTAACATTTAAACACAAAGGGTAGTCTGGGTCTTCTTACATTATCGCAAGTTCTTAGGTTACTCTTACAGACAATGCCTGGCACTTAATGGAAGAACATCTCCAAAGGAGCAGAAGTATGTGCTGCAGATAGAATGTTGGCCCTTTCATGAGAAAAATATAGGCTACATCTATACTGGTAAGGCCAGTAAACGTTCCTGGGCACTGTAGTTTGATTGTCCGTACTCTTAGAAGTGTTAGACTAGGCTCTGGTCCTGTTTTACTCCAACAGTCTAGAACTCCTGCAGACAATACCCACACACACTTCAAGAGTTAGCACAAGCTGTCACAGGGGAAAGGTACTGAGTTCAGAGTTAAAGTCAAATCAGGATTGCACTGTTTTGTTGCTTTTAATAGTAATTAACCACCAATCAGTGAACCACACATTCAGGATCAGTATCAGTAATACAACAGATAAATCACAGCACTAAACATTTCTAAAATTAGGTCATGTTTATTGACACCTACAAACCTCTCAACACCTTTCCGGGCCTAATGCCAAGAAGCTTTAAACTCATGCAGAGATGCAAATGTGCACATACTCATCCATGGGGGATCTCCAGCTGCCCACCTACTGCTGATGCTCCACGCTGCCTTCCCACCTGCTGAATGCTGCCTGCTACATAGGGACCTGTATATTCTTGGCCTGCCAGAGGCAGGGCACCACAGGCTATCTCTGGATGGAGGTGGCACACCAGATTTTGACTTCTGATGTTTTCACGTCAAGATCCCCACCCCGTTACAAATTGAGATCAACTTTTCAGGTTGATTACTTCTTTGTTTCAAAATTCTATTTGTAATTCCTTAGCTCCTGTTTACTCCATTTATGGTCATCTTCCCCTTTAACATGCTGAATTTTGGAGTTGTTTTCTGTATTCACAAAATCACAGAATCACAGAATCCCAAGGGTTGGAAGGGACCTCAAAAGATCATCTAGTTCAACCCCCCTGCAAGAGCAGGGTGACTTAGAGTACATCACACAGGAACTTGTCCAGGCAGGCCTTGAATATCTCCAATGTAGGAGACTCCACAACCCCCCTGGGCAACCTGTTCCAGTGCTCTGTCACTCTCACAGTAAAGAAATTTTTCCTGATGTTCACATGGAACCTCCTGTGCTCCAGTTTACACCCATTGCCCCTTGTCCTATCACTGGACATCACTGAAAAAATGATCCACACATGCTATTTACAGCCACATGCTTATCTTAGCAGGTGGGGTTATGTAAGCTCCTTTCCAAGGGTGGGCTGTGCAAGCACCCCCAGAGTGGACCAAGGATCATTTCAAATGGACAGTTTGGGATGCAGCCATCCTGTTCTGGAGGGCAAGAGAAGTTAATGATGTGGACACAGGCTCTCACATGTGGGTTGGTCTCACTGCCAGAGAACTGTCCCAAGCACCTTTAATTTTCCAATACAGACAGAGCCAAAGATGACTCTCATGGGAAATAAGCAAGCAAACTCTGAGCTACATGCAAGATGCAGAGTCAAAGTCTTGATCTGGGAGATAGCTCTCCTCCAATGCTCAGGGGTTTATAGCTGGGATTTTTGTTTTTTCCAGCATACCAATAAAAAATGGCCATAAATTTCAGGGCTTAATTCTGAGTTTAGATTCTGATTCCTTGCATGCTCAAATGGGGCACGGAGCCAATGTTTTTGTTCAACACCATCTCTAAAAACATTGCATTAGCTTTATGTCATATGAAATAAAAGGTAAATGTCTTTTGATCTTGGTCTGCAGCCAGGTCATTAGAGGTTCCCTCATCAGCCTATTGGGCCTGCACAAGGTCTGTGGGGCTGATTGCAAGATCTGGTTGCTTGTTTCAACCTAATAAGTTTCTTTCTAAAGCCTTCATTAAAGTGATAAGGTACAGACATTGAAACTAGAAGGAGTATATTTTCTCCCTTTCTTACAGTCACTCCTCTGAAAGAGGACAACTGATCTCAGGGTGGGCAGGGGGGGGAGCAGGTACTGTCAAATTTCTATAGAAATCCCATTTTTTTTTACTGCCTGTTTCGTTAATATTGAAGACATTACAACATGGATGAAACCAAGTCTGAGATGCTGTTTGTGTCACCGGCCCTGTCCACATTAGGTTTTCTTTTCAGGTACCTCAACAATTTGTTTCTTTTATTTACACTTCCGTATATCATGTCAATGAAACCTTCTTGAGCTGAGCTCACACAAGGTGGAATCCAGTCTCCTAAGGACCTTATTATAATCTTGGAATAATCTGCATTAAAATTAGAAAGCAACACCCATCATAGTACCTTTAGTGTTGAGTTTTGGAATGAAGAGAAAGTTGATAAGCCATACTGAGGGGCAAGAGAAGAAGCAAGACAGGACTATGGGGAGCCAGGGCAGGAGGAAGTACCTGGATTAGAGGGAACAGGCCAGGCTCATAGGAGAATGAGTTATGAGCTAAAGACTTCAAATTTTTTCATTCCCTCAGGCTGAATCAGAGAAACTTGAGGGCTTGGTAGCATATACATGAAAAGATGGTATTCTAAGAGCTGAGATTTTGAGTAGCAATCATATTGGTGGCTGCCTGACACCTTTCAGAAACAATATCTTTTATGGAAAAAAAAAAATTAAAATCCTACTGTGTGGAGATAAAAAGTCCAATGAGGAGTTAAATATGGTAGCATCCATTCACTGTTTGTGTATGCAACTTGCCGGTAGTTGCAACACAATGTTCTCTGGAAAGTAAGAAAAAAAGAAAAATCCCTGCAGTATTTTTTTCTCGTAATGTGTAGAGCATGATGTCAGCTTGGCAGAGGAATTTTAAAATAATAGCACACCTTTTTACAAAACACAAAGCATATCACTTGCAAAGGCAATAATATAGCAGGTGTAGTATAGAATCATAGAATCATAGAATAGTCAGGATTGGAAAGGACCTTAAGATCATCAAGTTCCAACCCCTCTGCCATGGGCAGGGACACCTCACACTAAACTATGTCACCTGAAACTACAACTTGGCCTTGACTTTCTTCATGAATGAAGAAGCAGGTAGGCAGTAGCAAAGCAGACAATTTCTGCTGGACTCTCTGGTACATTCATTTCAACCACTCTTTGAACTGGTCTGCAACCCTGGAGCCAGGCAGACCTTATAAAGGTGTTTCTATGAGGATGGGAAAGAGAAAACTACCGAGAGAACAGTACAGCTGCTTTCATCTCACTGCCTCAACGCCTTATACTTCCCCCCCGCCAGTGAGAGAATACACTAGTTTACATTGAATTTCAACTGACAGCAATTTTTATTTCTGTGAGTGGAAGGACACAGATGAATTTTTTTCAATTCATAGAATTACATCTTTTCAAAGCAATCCAGTTAGAAAATATTCATGAACCTGAGGCTTTGAAGAAGTCTTTCGTTGGTGTCTTTTTTTTAGTAGTATTGGCTTCAATTAGATATTCATGGAAGAATATATAAGAATAATTTTTTTCCTATAGAGCTTTGAAGGTGAAGATTTGGACCTTAAATACCTGACTTAAGTTTAGATTTTCATTTAGAATATGTTTCCATTTGAATTAATTATTTACATGCCTTCACAGACTGAAGAAGACACAATGAAATTGAAGACATGAACTTCTCTGGACCTGTTAGGGAGTGAGGTCTTATCTGAGGAATATTTCAGAATCTAGTCATTTTTGTGCAAGAACTAGTTTAAGAAAGGACTTCAAATAAATCTATGTTTCAGATACAGATACGTAACCACCTATTGAAAATAAATACTGGAGGCCAAGCTAAACATTCCAACATAGAGAACTAATTATGGTAAATGAATTGCATCCCAGAAACATTTGAGAATGAAGAACTTGTGCCCACTGTAGGAGAGGATCTCGTTCGAGACCATCTTAAAAATCTGAACGTGTACAAGTCCATGGGTCCTGATGAGATCCATCTGTGGGTCCTGAAGGAGCTGGCGAATGAAGTTGCTAAGCCACTGGCCGTCATATTCATGGCAGTCAGGTGAAGTTCCCGACGACTGGAAAAAGGGAAATATAACCCCCATTTTCAAGAAGGGGAAAATGGATGACCCAGGGAATTACAGAGCAGTCAGTCTCACCTCTGTGCCTGGCAAAATCTTGGAGCAGATTCTCCTGGAAGGCATGCTAAGGCACATGAAAACCAACAAGGTTCTTGGTGACAGCCAGCATGGCTTCACTAAGGGGAAATCCTGCCTGACTAATTTGGTGGCCTTCTATGATGGGGCTACAGAACTGATGGACAGGGGTAGAGCAGTTGATGTCATCTACCTGGACTTGTGTAAAGCGTTCGACACTGTCCCACACGACATCCTTGTCTCTAAATTGGAGAGACATCAATTTGATGGATGGACCACTCAGTGGATAAAGAACTGTCTGGATGTCTGCATGCAAAGAGTTGTGTTCAATGGCTCAATGCCCAGCTGGAGACCAGTAACGAGTGGTGTCCCTCAGGGATCGGTGTTGGGACCGGTCTTGTTCAACATCTTCATCGCTGACATGGACAGTGGGATTGAGTGTGCCCTCAGTAAGGTTGCCGATGACACCAAGCTGTGTGGTTCGGTTGATACGCTGGAGGGAAGGAATGCCATCCAGAGGGACCTTGACACACTTGTGAGGTGGGCTAATGCCAACCTCATGAAGTTTAACCATGCCAACTGCAAGGTCCTACACCTGGGTCAGAGCAATCCCGGGCACAGCTACAGGTTGGGCAAAGAAGAGATTCAGAGCAGCCCTGCGGAGAAAGACTTGGGGGTGTTGGTTGATGAGAAAATGAACATGAGCCGGCAGTGTGCGCTCACAGCCCAGAAAGCCAACCGTATACCTGGGCTGCAACAAAAGGAGCGTGACCAGCAGGTCGAAGGAGGTGATCCTGCCCCTCTACTCTGCTCTTGTGAGCCCTCACCTGGAGTATTGTGTGCAGTTCTGGTGTCCTCAACATAAAAACGACATGGAACTGTTGGAACAAGTCCAGAGAAGGGCCACGAGGATGATCAGGGGACTGGAGCACCTCCCGTATGAAGACAGGCTGAGAAAGTTGGGGCTGTTCATCCTCGAGAAGAGAAGGCTGCGTGGAGACCTCATAGCAGCCTTCCGGTGTCTGAAGCGGGGCTATAGGGATGCTGGGGAGGGACTATTCATTAGGGACAGGACATGGAGTAACGGGTTAAAATTTAAACAGGGGAAGTTTAGAGTGGGTATAAGAAGGAAATTCTTTCCTGTTAGGGTGGTGAGGCACTGGAATAGGTTGCCCAGGGAGGTTGTGAATGCTCCATCCCTGGCAGCGTTCAAGACCAGGTTGGACGAGGCCTTGGGTGATATTGTTTAGCGTGAGGTGTCCCTGCCCATGGGAGGGGGGTTGGAACTAGATGATCTTAAGGTCCTTTCCAACCCTAACTATTCTATGATTCTATGAAACACCCATATTACTCTGCCTAAAACCACTTCTAGCAACTTGTTTTACAGTATTTCAGGTACCAGGATGGAAAACATGATTTTCTGCCTGTGCTGTGTTGAATTTCAGCTGAAAAATCTATTCTGAATCAGTCACTGGAAAGTCTTGCGTCTGATTTTGCACATCAGAGGCAAATAGATAAATAAACCCCTTTGCCATGAAATTAGATGTTTTGCTATAGCCCACTTTCCAGAAGATTTGATTTTAATTCCAGTATAAGAGGAAAACATCTTCAGAAACCTCATCATACTCTAGCTGCCACTTTAGCTAGCTGCTTTTCACAAAGATTGATGCTATTTAATTATTCTAATATTTTTTCTTTATGAATTTCATTAATTCCTTAATCGTTGCTATAAGAATATGTAAGAAGATATTTACTTCTTTAAATTAAATCATATCCGATTTGCATGTCTTAGACCTTCTAAAATGGAGGACTATAAGAATCGGAAGATGCTTTCTACAAATCAAATTTTTCTTCTTTCTTTGTTTTCTTTTCCTACAGCATTTCTGGATAAGGCTCCTGAGACATCTGTCTGAGCTATGGTATGGATTTGAGGTTAAGGATGTCAGGTTAAAGCACTGTCTGAAACTAAGTGCCACAGGACAGACCATATGTAATGTAAGAAAACACTGCATCATAGAAAGGGGCTGATTCATTTCTTTCCTTTAAGGCAGCTGATCACCAAGCAAGCCATGAATTCCAGATTGTCAACTTCATAACAAAGGAACAGAAGTAAATTTTTAACTCAGAAGAGATCTTGGCTGGTTCCAAATTTCACTGCTGTTTTGGCTGTCCTCGCTTCACTGCCAAATGCTAAATATTCTGAATGCCAGCCATCACCATCAGTAAAAATGTCAGTACAGTTCATTTCTTCCACTGATGCATATTTCCTTAGGATTACAGAGCATCCTTTATGGATCACCGTTTAATCTCAGTGGCTTTCTGCCATGCCATCTGCATTGAAATACTCCTGGATTTCTGGCTAGTTTTGTCTCTCTGTATTTGGACTAATAGTGTTAATAGAGCTCTGAATAGTGAATGACATGGTGGTAAAAAAGAAAATAAAACAATATCCCCAAATGACTTTCAGGACTGGTGAAGAACAAAACTTTTTATCACTTTCATATTTTCTGTCACATCTGCTTCCTGCAGAGAAAAACATCAATGCCAATAACAAGTATGCTAATTACTGTTTAGGCCATAGCTTCAGGTCTTTAAGTAATGTTGAATAATTCTTTGGTTCAGTCAGGAAATTTGCTAAGGCACATTTCTCCAAACTGCTGCCAAAGGCAATGTCTGTTTTTAATAATTGAAAAATAAACCAGATTTACACTTTCAAGTGACCACATTTTTACAGCTCCTTTTGGGCTCCTATGCAGCATTTGACTTTACCCCACTTCATGCTTTCTCCTTCCAGGCAGAAGGAGACTCAACTAATCTGCACTCCAGTGCAACACTGAAGATCACAGTCCTGGGAGCAAACTGTTTTATGCACTTTGGTTTAATGTAGTAGGAGGTAGGAGCAGAGGTGTAGTGGTGGTGGAGCTATTCGCTTTCAATGGCTCTGAGCAAAATCTGAGAAAAGGGTAATATATGAAAGAAAAGAACAGAAGATGTTGAAAATTTTCTCTAACATACAGTAGAAAATATGGAGAACTTCCTGCTTCCTATTGCAACTACATGTGTGATTAAAATGAGATACCAGACACCATCAATTTGGGATTGAACAGACTCGTTTGAGTCTGAAGCAAGGGTCACAGGAGAATGATGACATCTAGTAAAATTACTTTCTTCCTCTACAGCTGTAGTAGTCAGTTAAAATCAATAGGTTACACTGATCTCTCTATGCTCTTTACTCTTTCAATTTTGGTGTCAGTCTTTGGTGCGGTCCTGAGCTATTCACTTCAGCTATTGATGTCAGAAAAATTGAGATTAATTTCCCTTTATTTTATAGTTCAGAATGCCAGAAGAGAAGATAGGTTGCATTGAAACACCCCTTTCAAGGAAGTACTGCTCAAGGAAGAAAGACCAGTAACATGTTTCCTCAGTAAAGAACTATGCATATAAAACATCACAAGCCACTTTTCATCTCTCTGAACTGTTTTGGTGCTTGCTTTCCCAACAGCTTTTCTGTTTTGAATAGTCATGTCTGCGGAAATCTGTGAAACAAAATCAATGTTTGAGGGACATACACATTCATTTTAAAAGCTGAGTCAGGAAATCCCTATTCAGACTGGAATTACAGAATTTTTCCTGAGTGTAACCAGACCTTTCAAGTCTAAACTAGGTTTGTACTAGCAGTTTCTTCAAAATAGTTCTGTTACTCCCACCAAGGACTCTCTGCAAGTACTAATGGTGAATGTAGGTACATAAGAACCCAAGAATGGCCCTAGCGAGTCAAGGCCAAACATTCACCAAAACTACCATCTTGTCACCAAGAGTGATGGTAGAATATAATACACCAAGGCTCTAGGAATACTTCTGCAGGGTATTCTCATGGCCTTCAGTAATTTATGGTTTAGGGAGTTCCTGAGCCAGAAGGGATGGTTTTGCTTTTCATGACACCAAGTCATTGTGGAACTTCTCTTCCATAGCTTTGTTCCTTGCCAGAGCTAAACTGTTACCATCCATAACATCCTGCAGCAAGGAATGCTTACTTTTGCCTTCTGGGAAGGGGCACCCCTTATTATTTGTGTTATCTTCCAGTTTGGACCACTGGCACAGAAGTGCCATGAGCAAGAAACATAAGAAAGCACAGTGTGATGGCTTAAAATGACATTGGCAGTTATTGGCCTGTCATAAGTTGCTTCTCCCAAGTGGGTGTGAGTTAGTTTCTTTAGATCATTTGCTGTAGTTGCCTCTGCCTGCTCATTCAGTCTCTGGAGACTGTAGCAAGACAGTGGTGTACAGACTGTAAATTTAAATTCCTTCTGTGAACTACAATTATCTTGAGAGCAATGTTTTATCATAAGTAACATTTTATTTCTGAATCTGCAGAACTTAGGAAATAAAAGTCAATACCACTGTCTTCTTTCTTGTTCCTCAGAGACTTTTTATGGTCTCATGTGAATCTAGAAGGAAGAAAACTCATTTTAACAGGAGCCTTGGCCACTTCAAATCTGTATGTTGTTCCAGTGGACGTAACGTATTCAATTTTTACATATTTCCTGATTTGAAAGTCAAATCTCAATGAAATATAATACTGGTGACAAAAAAATACAAAAAACAAACAAAGAAAACAACGCATGGGAACAGAATTTCCTCAAAAACTCAAGTTGACATTCCCACATACTCTGATACTCCTGAAACACAAGAAAAGTATCTATACCTATGGGCTGCCCAAGAAAGTAAAGGCAATTGAAAGAGAAGTAGCTTGAAAGATTGTAGGACGTTGCCCAGTGCTGAATGCTGAGAGCACTATGTGCAGCTAAGAAAGGACTTTTTTCCTTCAAAGACAAGGTTTATCTGTTGTTGACGTCATGACAATATCTTCTGCAGTATGGCCTTCAAGTGCCTTCCTATTTTACTGTGGTCTTCTTACAGTTGCCATTTGCCTACATCTCCATTTTTATTTCTACACTCTGTAGATGTAACTTACTAGGGAAAATTTGGTTTGACCAAATACTTTGAAATAACAAAGTCTCATTACTTGTAAATTTGCCAGGTTGGTCCTGTTTTTCCATTGGATTGTGCTTTCTGCTTCTATACGTTATACCATTAGCATATTTCAAGACAAAACAAAACGTAAAATGGAAGGGAAAAAAAGGTAAATCTGTCTTATAAAGGTATTTCATACAGAAGGTTTTATTTCACATGAAGAAACACCAGTATACATATGCAGATGTCTCTGCAACCAAGCAGATCTGTATAGGCATACCTGAAGACCAAAAATAAGATCCCTTCTATTTATTTAAGGTATTGCCAAGAAGACCTGCATGGCTGAGGGCTGAGATCAACTGGTAAGTTTACTGCTTCTAAAGTGAGAGAACACTGAATTGAGAAAACAGTACTTTCCAAAAGGTTTATTTTAAAAACAGTAATTTCTAAATGTACTATTCACTGGATTAATTTTTTGAAATGTGATTGCCTGGAGATATGCAGAGGTTGAGATCCAGGTCAGTTGCCTTACTGCTTGATAAAGGCAATTAGGCTTCCAATCCATTACAAACTGCGTTAATTAAAAATATGCACATACACAATTTAAACAAAATTAAAACAGACACCATCTTTCCCTGAAAGAGAGCAACTGAGTGCTACTGTAAGAGTTACTACATGGACAAGATCTCCTTGTCCATTGTCACATAGACCTGATAACAGATTATTATCATCATCATTAGTAGTATTGTTATTGTTGATATTATTATTATTATTGTTATTATTGTTATTATTATATCCTGACTTTGAAGATGTCCTGTTTTCTGCTGGGATAGAGTTAATTTTCTCCCTAGTAGCTGGTACAGTGCTGTGTTTTGGATTTAGGATGAGAATAATGTTCATAGCACACACATATTTTAGTTTCTGCTGAGCAGTGTTTACTGCTTTCAAAGACTTTTTAGCTTTCACACTGTCCTGACACCAAGGAAGCTGGGGGTGCACAAGGAGCTGGAAGGGGACACAGCCAGGACAGTTGACCCCAACTGACCAAAGGGATATTCCAACCATATAGTTTCATGTTGAAGAATAAAAGTGGGGGAATTGGTCAGGGGTCTGGCTGGGCATTGGTCAGCGTGTGGTGAGCAACTGCACTGTGCATCACTTTGTTCATATATGCTTCTATAATGCCGTTATTTTTGCTTCCTTTTTCTGTCCTATTAAACTGTCTTTACCTCAACCCATGAGTTTTACCTTTTTTACAATTCTCTGTCCCATCCCACTGTGAGAGAAATGAGCGAACATTTGTTGTGTTTAGCTGCCTGCCAGGTTAACCCACAACAGAAGATTAAATGACTTGATTGATGTTGTCTGCTGTTCATTAGAGTGTACTTATGTTTTGGTCTTCATCATCTGATAGAAAGAGAACAGATACTTGTATATGTTTCCTTTTGCATGTCATGTAGCACTGAATACTCCAGGTCCAGCATTTTATTACCAATTGTCTAGGGGTTCACTCTTTCCATAAATCTGTGAACCCTAGAGACAATTATCTATGGCATTTTCAGATCCTGAGTTTGCATTCTGGAGGGAAAGATGAGGTGAGGTCCTGTCCTTGAAGAGTAGGTTATCAGATAACTGTTGGAAAGCACTGTCCCATATAATTATGTTTCTGCCAGAGAACCCTTTTTCTCATCATTCCAGTTCAACTTTCTTAAGTAACTTGTCTTGGGTAACCAAGTGAGTCTTGCTGAAGAGTCACATGCAATTACATTTCATTCTTCTCAATTCTTTGCACTATTTTCTCAGTCATACAGTTGGGACACCCTACTGTTGCCTTCTTGTACCCCATTCAGTATTTATTTATGCCAATTAGCCCTTACTTAGGTCACAAGCAGCCAGTGGTCTGGAGTGCTGCAGTACCCATGTGCCAGGTCTAAACCATTTCAGTGTATTCTGGGTTTCCCAGAGTTAGACCTGCAGCACTTGAAAAATAAACTTTGATGGTCTTAGCTCTTCCAGCTCAAGAGGTTTAAGTAGCAAGGGCAACTATTGCCTGTGAAGAGGTTCTTGCGCTGGAAGGGTGTTTGGGCTTCCAGACGTCCATTTCACACTACTGCTGCATGCGGTAGGGGTGATACAAAGAGTGAATGAGGCCGGCGGAAAACTCTCTGCCCTTTGCCAAAAAACAACTCCAGTCCCTGTCCACCCTAATGTGCCAAAGCAAGGACTGCCAGGTGGTCTCACTCCAGTCTCTCCAAACAGTAGTTCATATAGTTATAGCAAAAAGAAATGCAAGCATAGTTTAGCACAACATACCACCTCTGCTCAGGAATGGCCCAGGCCTAACCCAGTATGGAAAATGAATTACCTCCCAGCTCTACAGAGGGAAAGCCCTCCCAGCATTGGCAGACCAGGGCAGATAGTCTGGCATGCAGCTGCCCTTGCCTTATCTAGTCCAGATACAGAGGAGAGACCCCAAATTCCACTGCTGCCCTGTCCCAGCCAATACATAACAAAAAGACTTGTTACAATTCCTTGCAGACAAAATAAAAGCGTTTCAAAAGAACAGTGATCCCGAGCCCAACACACTCATTAGTTAGGCCCTGAGCACCTTGCAGTACCAGGGGAAAAAACAATCTCTAAGCAACTTGAGGCATGGTGAGCTTCCTGTCCAATGGTGCTTGCAGCACTCACAAAGGGGTGACTTTGCTAGTGCTTTCCCTCTGTAATTTAAACACATTTTATTTCAAAGATGCATGAATTTAAATAGAAGCCTAGTTACAGTTAGGAATGTATGCATACTTATATATGGATAGTCTAAACTATGTACTTTATACTGGTCAGGGTTTTTCTCACCTCTTTTTCCTCAGTTTTTCCTAATTGGAAATGGACTAAATTGTGCTCACATCTGTATATGGAAATCAAGACATTTAAGTAAGCTAAAATTCCAAAATGAGATTGACTTTCCCTGTTTAGACTCAAACACAGTTTACAAATCTGGCATGTTGCACATTGTTGTGTCCTAGCCCTGCTTAGCATCAAGCCCAGGGAAAGCCACATTGTCTTTGTCTAGCGTTATTCCTCTCCTTAAAGCTGAGCAGGGCCTGTGAAGCAAGCTCTAAATCTTTGCGGTTTACTTTATAAGGTGAAATAACCATGTAATTATATCATAATTACATGGCAGTAAGCAGAAATTAGAGGGAAAAATATTGCTAAAAAACTGGATGCAATTATGCAACTTTACACTTTTGTTAGAATTTGCCAAGATCTTGTGTCAATCTAGGCAATTGCTCCTCCTTGGTAAATATGTAATTTCACTAAACTGAACTCCCATCTTAAAGGACAGACCAATGATGTATTTATGTTGTTATGATACAGTAATAATTACCATACCCAGCAACTGCATGGAAGATACTGTGCAATCAGTTCTGAAGACATGATGAGTTGAAGATTGCCCACATCATACTGCTGTTCTGTAACTTAAACCTAGATTCTCTTTCTCTCAGCTTCTAACATCTACTGCATGTTTGGAAAGGAGGAACCGGTTCCTTCTACGTCAGAAAATAACCTTGCTTGTTATTCTGAATCAGAAAAAGGCTATATCCTCTAGATGTCGTTACAAAATTTCCCTGCTTCAGCTGTGTTTATTCCAAGACAGTTGAAAGGATGGATTCAATCCAAGATTCCCAATATTCATGTACCTTCATAAAGATGTGTAAGAAAATCTTATTGCACCCAGCATGACATGGCACAGTAGCTTTCTAATTTTAAGAATTTAGAAAAAGAAATTAGGAATAGAAACTACAAGATCATGACATGATACTGACTTCTTACTTGAGCAGCTTCTCCCGCTTGGTCCTCTAGCTCCTGGACTCTGTTCCCTCATCCCTTCTCACTTCATTTCTACCATGGTCAGTGTGCTATTTCTTACCCCTGTTTTTCTGGCTGGCAGCGGCATTAGTAGTGGTGCCAAAAGGCTGGTCCCACTGGAGCTCCTCTTCACAGATCAGCCTGATGGATGCTGCTTTCACTCTGCTAATCTTATGGATCTACTTAGATGCCCCCACATGAAAAGGTTCTCTTTTCAACAGGAGCATTTTGGGACCTTCCGAAATGTTTAGCTTCATCCTGTTGGGCATCCTGCCATGCAGGCAGGAAACACAGACAGAAGGTCTTTGCATTTCTTCTATGACTCCTGTTCCTTAATTTGGCATAAAATCCCTTTTAGCCTCCTCACTTTTACATAGCCAGCCTGAAATGATGAAGCCTACCTCCGTGGCTTATAAGAAGACAAGGCTACAACAGGAATATAACTTCTCAGTTTGGGAACCATTTCCAGCAAAACGGGCACACTGCTGACTTCAACCAGAGGAAAGACTTCCAACCATTCTCATGGCCTGAGCCATTCTCTGTTTGTTTGTGTAGGAAGTGTGTCTAGTCAAAACCTTACCTTCAACTCTATCATACAGGTTTTAAAATCATATTGTCATTCCCTTTCCTTTTCCTCTGCATTACAAAATTCCTATTGGAATTCTTTTCCTTCACAAACTGTTACTCGTCCTATAAGTTACTGGGGGCACGAAAAGTCTGTGAATTGCAAAGTCATATCAGTTTACTGTAAGGAAAGAATGAAAGAGAAGACATCCTATAGTAAGAGCACAAAATGCTAAAGTACTAAGGACAGATACAATCTGGAGAAGAGCAGGAAAGAGGCATCAATTCCAGAGAGAAGAGGAGGGTTTGGAAGGTAAATTTAGATGTGGGAAAGAGGTAAGACATTGTGGGGAGGAAATTATCAAAAAGATTTAAGGCATGGATTTTCCTGGCACACAAGTTTCCAAATAGCTCAATTTCCTTCTTTTCCTCTGGACTTGCCAAATCCAAAGCAAGACAACCGTAACCTTGTCCTTTCCTGCCATTTTGGCATTTCACAGGTTGTGAACTAGGAAATCTGAGCTTTTGGTGACCTGGGAGGGAAATTAACCTGAATACCCAAACTGAAATATGGATACAGAGGAAATCTGTTTTGTGACTGCTTGGTCATTCTGGCTCAGGGTAACAGCACTCTCATGCTCTTCATTTTGGTTCGTGAGTTAATGCTTTCTGCACAGAACTGAAAACCTCCAAGTTTTACTCCCAAATATGCTATTTTTCTTCCATTTCATGCCATTAATTTTAATTTTATTTCTCCATTTGTGAAACTTCACTTAGATTAATTCCCTGCATCCCAATTATATTTCACTGGCATCTTTCACATCAACATCTCCTGTCAGAAATATTTTTCTTTAACAAAATGAGGGAAATTTTTGTAAATAACTGACTTTACACAAATTTTCTATTCATTTTTCTTTAAGACATGATAACATATACTACCCAAAAATTTAGGCCTGCATTGTTCAAAGTAGTTACCAAAATAATGAGTTTTCAGTAAGTAAATGAAAATTTCTAATGGAACATTTTAACAAAAATAAAGAAACCATTTCAACTCTTATAGCAAAGGAACCAACATTTCTAACACATTTTGAAATGTTTCTTCTGCAAACACTATTAACAAGGGTGCAGAGACATTATACATCTCTAAACATTTTAAAGGTGAAAAGGAATTTTTAGAAGTTGAAACATAACAGATTCCCATGATTTGAACGATAAATGTATACCTTTGCTTCATGTGTAATCATATAAAATAACTTGCTATTGTGTTAATGTACTGTCACTCTTTCCTTTAGCAGGACAAATTAGTATGCATTTATTTAACCTGTCATTACATCATACTGTACATCAGTCACTTTGCAATTACAAAGGTAATGGTTACCATGTAATACTGACAAAGCCACTGTTTGGCTCTTGTAATTGGTAGTCAGTAAAGTGCATTTTCCACATGATGAATGAAGTACCCAGCAAAGCAGTCAATGCTGTATGAGTTTTGCCAGAACAAAGTCTAGTTTTAGAGTCCTATATGAGCTTGAACATACAATAGTGTGTCTGTTTCTTGTTTTTTTCAGTTCTGTTACAAAACTCCATAGAGTGTGTTCAGCAGGGGAGAGCAGTGAAGGGAAAAGGAGCATATTTTGTGGTGGGGAGGGGAGGAAAGAAACTCAAAGAATAAAATCTGTCATGTGTAAAGGTCACTCCAAGACCTACGTCAGTCTTAAATCATGTTATTTTAATTTAAATACTTTCTGCAGCAGGTCTGATAGTGGTTGCAGTTCCTTGATGGAGCCAGAGATGCTAAGACCGAAGTGAGCCATTTAGTAGCTGGAGCTGATGTCACACTCAGTTAGGATACCTACCTGTAGGTATTTTTATCTCTCTCCCAGACAGATGAGGACGCGCTGCTGTTAACAAACAGCTAAACTTGGCTTTCTCCTATCATCTCTTACGAATTTACTCCTGCAAACAGATAAATCCTCTTGGAATCAGTTCCATTAAGCATTTGTGAGGGCCATATTGATACTTTTTCACACATACAGGTTGTTTCATTGGGGAAATATTGTCATGCTGTAAAATCTATTGAAGAACCAGATGCGGAGAGGGATTTATTCTTTTGTCTTGAATTACATTAATTTAATGAGTAAAAGTTATTGATGCTGCACTGATTTCTATGTTTTGAACAATAATCTGTGACAAATTTTAGCAGTATTTAGTAATCTGATTCCTAATATAACATACGTGTTGCAAGCCTACGTGTCTGGGTAAGTCTGCTTTTTTGATTTTCACTTAAAATCCATGGGAATGAAACGCTTTCTGGAATACCTTTTGCTTCTCTGTCACCCTTTGAGCACAGGATCCATATCACCTGGTGTGTTATTCCAAGAGAAACGCCTGGAGACCTTCTGTGGTGTCTCCTCTCAGCTGCCCAACTGAGCAGCTTCACCAAGGATGCTGAAGGCTATAAAACAGGTACACACTGGAAGCATGGAAGCTGGCAAGCTAAAAAGATGGCTTTCTGCTCCTGTGCTGCGGTGTTGTAAAAGGCTGCACACTCACCCTGAAGAGAAAAAAGCTGGGAAATGTATTACAGAGCTGCCTGACAGCATCAGTCACTTCTCGCAGAGACACACCATAAGCCATGGAGGCTACTTTTCTAATCCTCAGACTTTCTATAGCATAAAACAGATGACAAGTTCTAGTGCTAAAAGGACCAAACAGACAGAGCTCAGCTTTCCCCTTGCAGCAGGTTAAGCCTCCAGTGCCTCTGTCAAACTGCAACATGACCTCTGTCTTTCAGAGCCCTGGCCACCCATAGCATTAGCCCAATTAGGACAAAACTAAGCAGCTTGGAAAAGAGAAACACCTCTCATATCTCCCCCCTTACAGGGCCTGTGGAAGTTCATTTCTTCCAGACAACTTGTGGGTCCCCCTGGAATCTCAAGAGCCAATTGAGATTAATATACAATAACCACAAATTTGCTCAAGAGGGCCTGAATTCAGCACGACTAGGGTTTTTACTGGTGCATTATTCTTAGACATATAAACTAGAATTTGTATTTGAGCTGAGAGACATTCTGTCATGTATTCCTCACAGAATCTTCTTTTCTGACATTTGTGTTCCCTAAACCCATCAATGTACAACTGATTTAATTACTGCATAAAACCCATCAGCACTTCTAGCTTCATTTAGTTGAGTATTGTGTTTGTGACAGACATCAAAGCTCACTGGTGAAAGACAAAAACTGCTTATAGACAATATATTTTCTCCCTGTTTTTCTGACAATCGATGACTTGGGGAACTGCAGCCATTTGCAGTCACCTCTGGCTTTACATCTAAGGCTTAATATATAGAGTTCTGGATTTCTAGGAAAAAATAAATCTCAGGGAAATGACTTGTTTATGCACCCACTATCTATTACATATTTAGATTTTTAAAACATCTGAAGACAACCATGCTACTAAAAAGTATAAAGAAAGAGCAAAAAAAGATTTTCTAATAAATTGTGTGACAGCATATATTCAATTTCATGGGACATCTTAGAACAAAAGCAGTAAAAACACTATAGAAAAATGTTGCATTAGCAAGGGAATGGCCTGCATATAGTATTTTGGCTCTGCTGATTAATTTATCTGACCCTATAAATTCTTTTTATTTGGCCTTTCCTTTCATCTTTCACACTTTGCAGAAAAGCAAAAGATGTGAACAGTTTAGGGAAAAGAGGGAGCTTAGAAGAATAAAACTCAGTGCTTAGATTTTGTCTAGACCTATACCATAAGGATAGGCTTTAGGTTTTTTGAATGCATATTCAGTGGCATTTCAGTATGAATTAAGAATCCATAGTTAAGTATGCACACTGTTTTCTGTGTCTTTTAACAACATGAAACCTAAACTGTAAGCTATTGGCAGTACCTCTTCTGAGCTATTTGCCTGAATTATTTCTGCAGTAAATCTCTTGAAATGTCCACTTAAACAGTAAGGATCATAAATATCTCATGGAAGCCATAAAATACAACAGAATTTTGGAAGTCATAATTTTAATGGATAAAACTGCTATAAAAGAAGGGCCTCTGGGACTGAGGCTAAAGTAAGATTTATCTGAGAGAGCTGCAATGCTAATCCATCTGCAAGTGATAAATTATCTTATGTCCCAGGTGTGACATATTATCCAAAGGGTGCTTAGTGATTAAGGACACAGAGGTATAGATGTGGCTGAGGTCCAAGGAAGCCCTAAGCAATTAGTGGTGACTGGAAATTGTCAACAATTGCTCTGCATGTTTGATAGTTTCCTCTGTGCTCAGGGTTACAAAGGCACATACTCCCAAGTGTCTGCGGTTCATTTCCAAAGTGTGCACAGAGCACAGTGGCAGGGCCACAGTGGCTGGACGCCCATGCAGCCCTGGACAGGATGCTTAAAGTCTTTTCAACAAGGTACTAACACATACCTCCCTGGCTCCTGCTGAAGTCAGAGGATCAGGCCAACAATTAGGAAAAAGAAGAAACTGGGAATGCTTTTTTTAAGGTACATAAATAGAAACATTTCTGTTTGGTCAGAAACAGGAAAAAAAGAAATCTTAAAAAAAAAAAAATCCTTTCCATTCTAAAGAAAACAAAAGTAATTCTTGGAAATGCTGAATTGCACTGTGGTATCATTATAAACTCCTGCTATCCTGAAAAGTCTTTTGAAGAGGCCAGCACAGTCCCCATAAATTAGCAACAATAAAATGTTTAGCCAGGAGGCACGGGTGTGTTGGACTGGATACCCAAATCAGTCCATAGCTTTATACAAACCGATTATGTTTCAAACAGTAAAAATGGTGAGCTGTTAATGGCTGCAGGCATGTTTACATAACTTGGTGTCACTGGAGAAATCATGGACAAACTCCTTGGATTCTCCTGTTTGCAGGGAAGATGAACAGGATCCAGATGAACAGCTCCCACAGCAAAACTTTGAGCCCGTGAGCTGGAGAAGCCACACTCCTCCTGAAGCAGGCTGCCACTCTGCCAGACAGCCCTCGTGAAAGCTTCATCTGGCTGATAAAAAAACTCATTTCTGGAAGAGCCCAGCTGGATTATCAGCATTATTTGGGGGCTTCAGTGGGGGAGGAAGAGCAGAGGCATTTGGGGTTGCACTTTCCAGGCAAGAGCATCAGGCATGAAGAATGACACGCACTCAGTTTGAAACCCTCCTTGTGCACCAAGTCCAGTGTGAGCCTGCTCAGTAGCTGAGGGCTGGCATGGTGCCTCATGTGAGCAACATCTCAGTGGCTGTCCCTGTTTTCCCCTGGTGTTATTGCTCGATTCTCCCCCTAACCTACAGCACACAGGTATGATAGCTGCAGCACTGCACTTGTGCATTGGCCCAAATGGAGTGTATTGCAGAGGGGACTGTCTAGAACTGGTCCTCATCACTTGTATTCCCAAATCTCCATCTAACCAGGATCTGTAAGATCTACAATCTGTTTCCAGAGCTCATGAGATGGAAAAGCTTCAAGAGCAGCTCACAGGCACGACATAACGTATGCTATTATGAACATAGAAAGAGGTAACACAGTCACTGTATGACTAGACTGGGCTAGGTGGAAAGCTGCTGCCCAAACAGAAGTGAGAGTGCCAATTTCAGCCCCCATGACAAGGTATTTTCCATCCTTGCTGGAGAACTCAGGATACCCAGCAGGGTAAGCCAGTCACACTGAAAGTCACATTTGATATTTGGGAGTTCCCTTCAAACTGCCCACGAGCCTGTCGTAGCTCACAGTCTGGCCTCTCCTTCCCTAAATTGCTGAGTCTTTTCAGACCTTGCCTTACCCACGTACAGGAGTGCTGACAGCCCAGTCAGTGCCTTAACTATCCACAGTCTGGCTGCTGTTATTCACCATCTGTTTCTCTACCTTTTCACTTTACCTGAACTAAGTTAATTCCTGAGATAAACATAATGTTTTATTTCATTTATTTCGTTCCAGAAACTGGAAGGCTATTTGTAGGCCTGAGTGAATGCATTTTGGGCAAATATAAAATGTAAATATAAAATATATCTGCTTTGAAATGCAGCTGTGAACTGAAAGACTTGCTTCAGTGAAAAAAATGAGGGGAAGATGTAGGCATTTCTAAAGTCTAAATGTTTTGTTTCAATGGCCTTAAGACAAAAGAGTTTAATTTTTAATTTTAAAATACCAATTGCTCTGGGGCTGCAATTTTGAGTAATAGAGATAGGAGTTGAACTGCCTGAAAGCAAAGTGTTTTCACTTTGCTGAGTTGTTTAGGGCCTGATTGGTTTGGGCCAGATCTTATGACTCGAGATCTGGGGAACTGGCATTGCCTTCCCCACATCCTGGCTCTCTCAGTGATCCACACAGGGACTTCTCCATTTTCTCCTTGCCTGGCTGGGCTGAGAGCTCCCTGGGGACAGGCACTGTTGTCAGACACCTACTCGTGCAGCTCCTGGCATGCTGGGGTTTCTGTTTACATAGGTGCTGCTCCAGTGGGAGCACTTTAGTAAATGTCTCCCCTTTCACACAAACGTTATTATAACTGCTGAGCATTGCAGAAAGTCCCACACCTGTCCTCTCCCAGGTCATTGAGAAAGAGAAGGGAACACAAACCAGCTGCAACTGGAAACCACAAAAGGTTTGATCAGAGTTCATCTCTGAGGTAGCAATGCCAACTGTGCTATTATAACCAACATTTGAACCTACATTCATAAACAGAGCTGACATTTGCTTCCAGGAGAGGCTGTTGATAATGCCGTGCACACATGAACTGTATGGGTGTTTCTTCTGATTCTGACATGCACGTTACAAAAGGCAAGAAGCGAATCCAGACTGATACCATCTCCCTGCTTTTGTCATGTAGATGCAGCAGGTGGCTGGCACGCTTGGGTACGTAATGTTTGGATGTCTTCAGTCCTCCAGAATTAGCCATGAGGCTTCACTAAAAGACTCCCTGAACCGTAATACAAAAATAAAGTGTCAAACATATGCTATACAAAAAAGGAAACAAAAGAAAGGCTGTAGTTATAAATGTAATATGAGTGTACTGAAGTCTGGGCTGCCATGGACATCACTGATGTAGGTTCTAATATGCTTTGAAATAGAAACCATTAGCATCTCATGTATAACAATTCTAAGTATACGGTAATTTACAATCTTACCCTAGAGTCCATTGCTTAAATCATTAATGTGTTTTACTACTTCTTGTAGGCAGTGGAAGAAGGAATGGGGTGCTCCTGCTCTCTGCCACAATCCCCATTGCTACAATGACCCCAGTGAACACCATGTGACAGAAAAGGACATAAATGGGGTAGAGGAATGCAGTCCAAACAGCTTTCACTCTTTGGGGTGTTTTATTCTCACAGTTTTTGTGACCCTTCTCCTCCCAGACCACAAGCACTGCCAATGGAGTCACTAAGCAGGGCTCAAGTAGTTGAGGGGCGCTTTTCTCCCAGAGACCTCTGCAACTGCCTTTAGTATTCCAGCAAGCTGGAAAGTATGCAGTTGCAGTGCTGTGTTTCGGTGCCGACACAGGAGGTTTGACCACTGCTGTCCCTTCTGCTGGTTTTGATGAAAAAAGAGGAACAGAACAATCTGTCAAGCAGATCCAAAAATATTCCAGGTCTGGTCCAAACCCAGAAGCTCGTAACTGAGCGTCAGACTTTAAATCTGATCCAGAGCTGAGGACTGTGAAAAATGGAGTGTGATTGTTGGGAGGAATGTCTGTGCAAACCCTGGTAGGACTCTCCTGAAACTGCAAATCCCACTCAAATCCCACCTAGATGATAAGGTCTCCATATCATGGAACATGTCTTTTATTTGACTGCAACACCCCAGGCAAACTTATTGAAAAAAATGGAAAAAAAATAATCAGCTGTGGGTTCTGCCATTTCTACTTGTTGAATCTAGAAACTGGAACTTTGACAAGGAAAGCCAGGATAATGTGTAATATTACATATGATGCATGCTGAAAAACAGTGAAATGAGGAAGCTTCAGTGGCTAAGCAAGAGACAGCTGTCACAAGAAAGAGGTTCTTCTACGGTTTCCCTGTGCCAGACCTAAGTAACCTTCCTCACAGTGTGACACAACATGATGAGGTCCTTCTGAAAAAGCTAAATGAGTTTCCACATTCAGCTTTTTCCAGAAACTTCTCCCATTTACTACTTGTAAGATCCTCAGCCCTCAGTCCACCACTGCAACTCCCTTCCCCACAGCTCAGTATCATGCCACCATCAGGCTCTTGTCCACTAAATCTCCTGAGGACACAAGCTTGTGTGCCTTCTGAATAGTGCTAGGGTTTGACACTGATGATAAAACACTGTTCAGCTTTAAAATTCAGCTAAGGGCTGTTTGGTACTAGTCCATTACAACTGACTTTTATTTTGGTTTATGATGGTGCAATCTGCGCAGTCATGTAGCCATACAGAGAGGATAAGTATGGCACACAGTGAATTTAGCATTCATGCAGCTAAGTAGTGGGCCAGACTGTCACATACTGCATTAACTGTGTTTGTCTGGCAACTCTGATTGAGGCATAAGTCAAAAAGATACTCTGACTCTTCCTAAATAAATTATTTCTGTTATTCGTTAAGCTGCATGTGCAACTGAGTCTGGAAAAGCAAGATTTTCTGAATTTAAAGACTTCAAGAGAAGACTGCAGGGCAAAAAAAGTAGTGCCATGTGTAATGAAGATAAAATACCTTTGCAATATATATAATTATGTAATAAAGAGCCAGTGTGGTGTGCAAGGAATTTGCTCAAGGTTCCCAAGGTAGGTTTTCATTCATTTTATCTTGCATTCTTGAGCACTAGCAGTCAGACTTCCAAGAGGACAGATTAAAGTATATATATTACTTCCCTTCATTATTTGTCTTTTAAAATGTACCAGAGGCAATGTGTACAAGTTGGTTAAATGCAAACTCTTCAGTTTAATAATGCAGAAGCCAAGAAAAATTAATGTAAGGGTAATTGCTTATTTATTTGATTTCTGCATAATGTATTCAAAGATAACATCTCTGTTTCTTTGAATAAAGTATCAGTGGTTTATGTCACTGTTTACATACTTTTCCACAAACACATTGCCCCATGCCTTTGACACTCTGGTCCAGTAATACACATGTGGATCTCACAGATACTTTACCTGCATGACAAATATCATTATAAATTCAGTGATAATCCTCTGTTTGTTGTGCATTAAGTCAGCTGCTATGAGTAGAGGACTTGAAGAATAGCCATGCAGCTTTTACAGAAACGAGATTATAACTGAAATGGATGTCATTTTCCCTATTTTTGTAATTTTTAACCACAAGGCAATAATAGGCCTATACTTTTTGGGGGGGTACAATAACCCATGTTTTATGCTGTTCTATCATAGAATCATAGAATAGTTTGGGTTAGAAAGAACCTTAAAGATCACCTAGTTCCAACCCCCCTGCCAAGGGCAGGGACACCTTCTGCTAGACCAGGTTGCTCAAAGCCCCATCCGACCTGGCCTTGAACACTGCCAGGGCCAGCCACACCTTCTCTGGGCAACCTGTGCCAGTATCTCACCACCCTCATAGTAAATAATTTCTTCCTTAAACCTAGCCTAAATCTACCCCTTTTTAGTTCAAAACTATTATCCCTTGTTGTCGTGGGAACCCAGCCAGACAGCTTGTTCACTCACTCCCAGTGAGTGGTGCCGGGCTGACAGCAGTCGAGGCCCCACCCCCTCCCCCCCCCACCGGGGCTCTCCCCTTCCCCGCTCCCAGAGGAACGGGGAGGAGGATCGAAAGAGTGCAACTCCTACGGGTTGAGACAAGAACAGTCCAGCAACCAATGTACAACACAAATCACCACTGCTACTATCAACTGCAACAATGATAAGGGAAAATAACAAGGGAAGGGAATACAATACCACTGGCCAAGAAACGAGTCCCACCCGGAAGCCCGTGTCCTTCCGGGTAACTCCCAGTTACCCCCCACCCCGGGCATGACGTGCTGTGGTATGGAATACCTCTTTGGCTAGCCTGGGTCAGGCGCCCCGTCTCTGCTTCCTCACGGCTTCCCGTCTCCCTGGCAGAGCATGAGCCTCACAAAGTCCTTGGTCAGGGTAAACATCACTTGGCAGCAACCGAAAACATCGGTATCACCAGCACTGTTCCCAGGTTGAAAGTCAAAACACAGCACTGCACCAGCTACCACGAAGGAGAAACATGACTGCTACTGCTGAACCCAGGACACTTGTCCTGCTAGAAATTTTGTGATCTCAAAAGTCCCTCTCCAGCTCTCTTATAAAACCCCTTTAAATACTGGAAGGCTGCTATAAGGCCTCCCCAGACCCATATCCTTCAGGACTGTGAACTGCAAGTGCATCATCACTGCAGCCTAGGCTGCCTCCAATCTTGATATCACTGATTAGCTCACTTGCACTGGTGACCAACCGGTCTATCACATCTTCTCTGGTAGGACTGTCTATTACCTGGCTTATGAAATTATCCTTAAGAGCATTCCAGTAGTCTTCTGGATCGTATGTAGCTTGCTCTGCTACTTTTGCAGCAGATATTGGGGTGGTTGAAGTCCACCAGCAGGGCGAGAGCCTGTGAGCATGATGCCTCATGCAGCTGGAGTAAGAAAGCTTCACCAATAGATTCCTTTTGATAGGGCAGCCTGTAATGGACACCAACAACAAGGTTCCCCTTGTTGCCTCAGTCTCTGATTCTTACCCAGAAGCTTTCAACCTGCTGGTGGCTGTTCTTCAGAGACAGTTCTTCAAACTCTATTCATTTCTTGATGCAGATGGCAATGCCTTCACACCTCCTTTCTCACCTCTCTCTTCTGAAGAGCCTGTATCCATCAATAGCTGCACTTTAGTCACGGGATTCATCCCACCAAGTTTCACTAATGATGGCTAGGTTGCAGCTTTCTAGCAGCACAGTGGCTACCTGGTAAAGCCTCAGACTTCAGTAAAGCTCAAATTAATTTAAACTTCCAGGAAATTCAGCTCATTTTTCCTTAAGAGTATTTATAAATATTCCTGTGAGGAGGCAAAAGTAGTCTCAGAATTTTGCTTGAAACCAGTTCCATGTGTGGCCACCCCTTCTATTGCCTCTTATGTTGGTCATTCCAGAAGGTAATCAGGTGGTCTATGGGCATCCCACATTTTGTTCTGTGTTTGGCCTACAAACTGGCAGTGCTCTTCTGTACAATCTTGTGGCTTGCTATGTACGGATTTGGGCTTGGCTTTTACTCACTGTGGTCTAAAGTCATGTAAGAAGGATTAGAACCAGAGTCTCAAGTAAGATGTTTTAGAGCCCTGTGGAGGTTTTCTCATGGAAGGGGGAAAAAAACATCCCACTCTATCATTTCTAAAGAAGGGATTACCTGTTTTCTTCTTTTACCACTAAAAGAAACCCAAGCATCTCCAAGATGGTTTTGTGGCTAATGCACAGCTGGTATTGTGAGAAATACTGTAAGCTGTGGCTGAATCCTCTTCTCAGTTATGCCCACGTAAGGCTGAAATGACTACTTTTTGCTGAAGGAGTAATCCAGTTTTACACCATCATAACTGAGGGCAGAATTTACCCCAGTGGTTGAATGCCTTTATTGCAGTGAAGAGACTAAACATAGTCAACTTAAAGTAGCAAATGAGTACTCCCCAAAGGTGAACTAATTTGTATGAGTTAAAACTGTCCCTCATATTAGGCCACTGCTCTAAAGTGATTTGGTTGGTTCATGGTATGACCCTGCCCTCTTAGAAAGTCTCTGTGTGCTCTGTAATCTTTCCAAGAGCCCATTTACTGAGCACCTGCCTCTGAAACTCATTGACACAGATCTGTGAACCGTGGATGTCTGTGCAGTTTCAGAGATGTGTCGCTTTATAGAATGAGCTCTTGGATGGCTGTGTATCAACAGCTGAAAAAGATCTTGCAGTCAATAATATCATGGTTCCTGTCTTCTCCCATCACCAAAAGCCGTTAACAGAAGATATAACCCAGAGGTTATATCTTCCATAGTGGAAGATAACCCTGGTACTAGGAGGTTAGGGTTTGAAGTGGGTGAGTTATGAAACTTTCAAGAGTCCATAAAATAACTAAAGTCTTACCCATAATTTGTATCTGAAAAATAAATAACTAAGGTCTTACCTATATCCGAAAAATAAAGTATAATAAAGATTGCCATTCCTCTGTATTAAGCTTTTGCTGTTCCAGAACTCGTATATCTCTCTCTCTTCAGCTGACAACATATGGAGATTTTAGACAAATTTAATAGTCTTTTTGAATCCCAGCCTCTTTCCAAAGGTGTACTTCACCCTTGTGTAGATAAGGAGCACAGTGCTATACTGCTGTACAGATATACTTGCTGTGTAAGCAACATATGTACTTGAGGCCTTGTATGTGTTAAGTTTCACAACAGGACTGGTAAGGTCAGAGACAAAGCTTGCACACCATGCTGTTTGCAAAACATCTCGGGTGACTAGAAATGTGCTGGAACAACCGTATTATACCCTATGGAGCCACAAAGTTTTGCTTGTAGGAAGTTAGTGCTGCTTGGAGCAAGAACTTGCACTAACCATTGCACAGTAAATTACACATTTTTTCCAATGGCAACCCCAGACTTTGATTTTCCCTTGACACCTCTGATATTTTTACAGGCCATTACCTGTTTATGTATCGCATGTAGAGGACTAGTTTTATTACAGATGCTAAAATGGCATTATACTGGCCAAAAAGTTTTGACTCATGCTCTGAAATCAGCCTTTTTAACAGATCACCATACCTTCTTTTTTGTCAGCATGCACATTGTAGCAGCATAAGTCTGTACATACAAGGGACATTCCTCAGAGAGCACAGCATGATACACAGTGACCAGCCCAAGATAGTCCCTGGTGGGGTATGGTGGCTGGGCTGAAATCCTACCACTTTATTAGAGCATCTTTTCTAAAACCTTCATGGCCTGACCAAAAGACTGCTGGGAATCTGTTCAAGGTTTTGCATCAGGACACCCTGGTTTGTGAATTGAATGTATTTAAGTGGTTGTGATATTATGGGACCTTTGAGAAAAATCAAGGTATCACAAAAGAATCCCTGCATTTGTTAGGCAGTAGGTAGGATCAGTGAACTAACTGAACTTTAAGGAGTTATAGTAAAGCATGATTATTTTCACATGTATGTTTCAAGGTAAGAAACTGGCTCTGTGTTTCCGTACTACGTACAAAGAAGAAAAATTAATCCAAATATTTCTAAACCAGAGACACCTGTTTCAAAAATCCCTCATTTGAAAATTGACAAAATTCTGCCTGTGTGGCTTTCCACATATAACAAAGTGCAATAAGTTGTCTTTGAAACGGAGGGACAGGTTCTATGAGATTTTTCTGCAGAAATGCATGTATATACTCAGAAATCCATGGAATAGATCACTTAGGAGCTCTTGTCTTTTTCTTTTTGTCCTGCTTGGCTTTAACATGTACTTCCATGCAAGCCAAGAGGAACACTTGCTTTTACACTGGGTTGCATCATGAAAAAAAAGAAATATAGTGTTGATGAATTTAGAACACATTTGTGCAGAAAATTCCTTTCCTTCTCTTTCAAAGTGAGGAAACGTTGAATTTTGAGGGTGTTTGAATGGCTTTAATGGATCTGGTGTGAGGCAAAGAGAGTTTGCATATAGCAACTTAGAGCCGGGAGGGAAAGCAGCACATGTGCACTGGGGGGACAAGGACAGAGCTGCCCAGAAACATCATAAATTAACATTGTGTGATGACATATGAAAAAAGGGACCTTGTTAATGACCAAATTGTTATTGCAATGAATGTTTATTTTTAGAGTTACAGGAGGTATGTTTTAGAGCCTATTAGTTGGGGAAAAAAAAAGAAAAGGGCAGGGGGGGGAGGATTTTGTTCAACGTCTAACCACATGCTTCTGCCCTGCAATGCAGGGAAACAAGGACAGCATTGGATTTCACAGATAGCACCACAGACAGCTATTAAGGCCTAATCCAGTGTCACATTTCTGCCCAGTGTAGGCTAACTACCAGCCCAATTTGCTGGCTTCTCTCTCCCTGTGTTTCTTCATTGTTTCAAGCCATGTAGAGACTTATCCTAATAATGGGTCAACCCTCAGCCAAATGTGTTCAATTGAAGGCCACCATGGGAGAATGGCAGGATATTGTCTTTCCAACAGCAAGTGAATTTCAGGCAGCTTAAGGCAGTATCCATTTCACTATAATGCTGGTTTATGTTACAGCCCTTTTCAAACTTCTAATTGCCCTGTACTGCTGACATTTATAGACATCCCCGACTTTAAATGAAAACACAACACTGAGGTCAGGAGGAGGTTCTGGGACAGCAGAGATCCCAGGTGAGGCCAAGGGAGGAAATTACTTCAAAACTTCCAAATGCCAAACATGTTGGGGTAGGGGGAGGAGAAGAGAGAGAACACCCAGAGGTGGGGGAGACTCTATTCAAAGCCCCAAAGGTATGGATCCTTAATAGCCACTCATCCACACATTCAAGGCCTGTAGCACAGCTAGTCCTCTCTCTCCTCAGTTTCTCCCCCAGGTATAAACATTTTAAAATATTTATTCATCTGGATGTGTGCTGCTATTTTAGCCCAGCTCTTCGGCTGTGTTACATTGGTGGAGCTCCAGAGAAGTCAGTCACTTTATGCTGGCTGGGAACCTGGTCTCACTAGAGTGAAAAGATGATCTGCCTATAACAAAAGAGAAAACTCACAGATTTTGTCCTCTGTCCAGGCATCCTCACTGAGGGATGCCTGAGAGGGAAGCTGATTTAGCAGTGGCTGATGGTAGGAGATATCATTACACAGGCTGGCCCTTGCTTTTCAGCATGCTGCACAACCTGCTAGCCACAATATGAGGTGAAAGGGCCAAAATGAAGAAATAAGATAAGGCTGTCATCCACACAGGGATCTGTTACAGTGGTAGGCTTTGTCCACTCACTTCACAATACCCCTGTGGTGTAGATGGCTCCATTCATCATCATGGCTTGACTTCGCAAACGAAGATTTGGGAAGGGCTTTACCCATGCTTACTACAAGTGCGCTGATGACTAAAAAGGCCAATGTGAGACAGGCAAATTTGGCTGCAAAAAGCACAGCGATGGCTCCATTATTCCAGGGGTAAAAAATAGGATTTTGCAAAGACAAAAGTAAAGGGATGTTACAGTGTTTTTGTGGAGTGTTGTTTGTTCTCTTCTACCTACAACTGTTCTCAAGAATTTTCAGAGGGCTTTTGCTCCTTGGATGTTTGCCACCCCTGGGGCTGAGCTGGGCAGGGCAGGAAGGCAGAAACCAAGGGCTGCACAAAGGAACACACTTTCTTCATTCATCCTGCTCAAAAGATGCCTATACCTTTAATGTATCATCCAATCCTGTGTAAGAGAAACTTGCATCAGTGAGGAATGATGGGGAAGAAAAGCTGCAGATCCATACCCTCAGTACCCAATGAGAAAGGCTGTGGCTACCCACTGGGACACAGAAGCAGGTCATGATACCAGGAAAGCCAACAGATCTGTGGAGCACACGCAAAGGGAGAAGACATGGCACTTGACTCTCTTAACATGTCATAATTTTGTTCCTGCTGAAGGATTTCTTACTGCATCAGTAGGGGATGATCCCTTCCTGTTATTGAATGGAGAGAAATTCAAGGGGAATAGGGATAAGGAAAGAACTGTGATGATGACCTTGCCCATGCCACTAAGTGATGGCATTCATAGAATTTATTCTTCTCTGTCTTCAATTGAACAAACACAGCAAGGCAAGAAATAAGACTGCAATCCACAGTTAGACTGGGAGGAAAGATTATGCCAGTTTGGATGGGGCTTTGAACAATCTAGTGGAAAGTGTCCCTGCCCATGGCAGGGGTGTTGGAACTAGATGAACTTTAAGGTCTCTTTCAACCCAAACAGTTCTGTGATTCCATGATTCTATAATTGTGATGTGAAAAATTCTTATGCTGTTTGATCTGCTGCTTGATGCCGTGCTTTATTTTTTCCCTTGTGTTACTATCATCTTTTGAAAGACATGATTATGAACTAAGAGACTGATGGAGGACACATAATATTGGAGTAGAATCTGGACAATAAACCCAGATTGCTATTCTAGAACTGAAGAAAAGGTAATTGTGCATCGATTATGTGGAAAAGTTGTTAAATGGCAATGCATAAAATGAATAATGGACAAAACATGACTTGTGTTTCAAATACATTGTTAAAAATATGCTTAAAACTTTCAAGTACATAATGCTTTTAATCGAAACAGTCAAGTTTATATAATATTCTATATTTCTGTGATTACAAGTTACTAATGAATACTTACAATGCTTTTATGTAGCAATATAACAATCTTCTAAGCATAGTCACCTGTGTGCTGATTTTGGAGTCCCGTGTTTTATCCTGCCCATAGATACACTTCTACACCTTTCCTGATGTCTTGCAAATTATGCAACCATGCACCAGCTATTATTCAGTACCTGCACTGTGACAGGTTAGTGTAATTCAGGCCAGTTATTTAGTCTACTAATGTTGACAATGATTCAGGTGCACCTCCAGTGACTTTCAGTGGGAGACAAGTTACAACACATTTTTGAAAATCCTGTGACAAGCGTCTAAATGGGTTTGATTCAGTTGCTCACACCCAGAGGGCATCTGCCATGCAGGACTGGGAGATATAAACAGGGCCTCCAAGAGAATCATACATTTCTGGACCAAAAGCTTGAATATCTTTATGATAAGGGGGAAGGATACTTTCCTATGTTTATCAGAGCTGAGCCCTGGGTGTCTGACAATGCTTTTAGGTCTGACTGCTCCTGATTGTAGCAAGTTTAAATTTGAAATTATCATCCCAAAGGCAATTTCTGATAAAGGAATGAGGTTGTCGTTGTTCACAAAGAGGTTCGCTTACTTTTCTTCCTCGTGGAAAAGAAGCATGGGTGTCACACAGCCAGATACTAAAATTTAGAAAGTATTTACTCACCTTAGTTAGGAGACATTAATCTGCCACAATTAAGGAAAGGGCCTGGCAATATTCCTCGCCCTGGGATTTTTGCAATTATATAGAATCATAGAATACAGTATCACTCAAATGAGATGGACAATGAGGAAAATCAAATTCCTTTGACTTGGTGTTTGCCTTGCTTTTGAAAATACAGTTGAAGTTTTAAACACCATCTTATTAATACAGTGAAGTCGAAGAGCTCCATGAAGTTTAGAACCTTCTAAAACAAACCTGGACTTACAGTAGCTGTTTCACTCCGTGTCTGTACCTGGTTCGATCTCCAGGAGTCAGCAAGACATACTGAAGTTCCTCTTTATAGAGAACAGTGAAATTCCATGGGACTGGTGTGCTACTTTGCCAGATGGGACATAGGTGACATGGAAGTGACTACTAAGCAGAATGCATAGGACAGTCCTCCTTCACTCCTGCAACTGCTTGTCATGCTTCTGCTCCTCACATTCAGAACTGAAACTTAGAAACCATTTCTTTCTTTCAGCATCCCACTTCTGTGTCAGGGTTAGTCAAGCAATATTTGTACAGTGTAGAGCTTTCAGTGGCTTTTCTCCTGATACCTTGGAAAGCCAGGGCAACAGCAGTCCTGCCCAGCTTCACGGTCTGCCTTATCCATCCTTGTCCCACACTGTGCAGGAAACTCCAGAACTGGAGAGAGAGAAATGGAGGTCTCCTGCAAATGCATTCATGCAATATCACATCTTTCACTTTTTTCCAGAATGGTGACAACCTGAGCCTCTTATTATCAGATCCAGTGACTGCAAACAAACTCACCTGTTATTTTATTTTTGTTAGAGATATTTCTGTTAAAAATTCTCCAACTCAAATTTATTGCAGAAAATTACATTTTCTATCTCCTCTCTCTCCTCTGAAATTTCTGCCAAGTGACAGTACTGTCTCAGGAGGAAAAATGTCATTCTCCTAATGGGATATGTCAGTTCCCGTAAGCGCTGGTAGGTTTTATGCTTTTGTTCCTTTCTGATTCTAGGTGTTCATGAAGAAAAGGTCTCTTCAAGACAATGCTTAACATAAAGATACTTATGAATGGGAAACCGATTTCTAATAAAGCTCCTTGTTCTTACACTACAATTTCTTAGCAGAAACTCTGCCCCATGTTTCCACTGTTTTCAGATTTCAGCTTTCTAAAGGCAGCATTCGGTGTCCAGCGCAACTTTCAGCCAATATTTCATTATATTTTGGGATCCAATTACTCATGCAGAGGTTTTGGGGTTTCTTATAACTTAGTGTAAGTTTCCTTTTCCTGGTAAGGTTTCATTTTAATTCCTTTCAGTCTGCAATGTCCTGCAAGTATTTTGCGATATTTTTTAAATTGTTGCAGAGCTTCAAAATAATTATCTTTTTTTTTCTTTCTTTTTTTCTCTGTAAAAATCTGGAAAAGAACCAAATCCAGATGAAGTGCATCTCCAAGATTTTTGAGTGAAATCAACATGAAAGGGTACCTAATTAGACCTACAGTAATAACATCACCATCCTTGTTATATAACGTATATATATCTAAAGGCTTGTGATCTGCTGAGTTAGGAAGTTAGCAAGCTGGAGGGTCTACCACAATTTCTGAGCACCCAATCAGCTACACCACATATTACACACACCATGGAAATTATAACCTACTCTATATTTTTTGTGTAATCAATTTGGAATGACCAGATTTGCTCTCAAAACAAGACTTCCAGGATGGAAAAACCACAGATTTGAACAAACCCACAACTCCCTATATGCAAACTATCACATTTTTACATAGTACAGTGAATCTAAAGAATTTAAAACAAGAAGCAGAAAATCTGAAATGCCAGCAAACTAGTTGTGCTGTTTGCCTGTGACCACAGAAAATGATTCTGGATGTCGTATACTGCCTGTAACTTTTTAAAGAACATTTAATGAGTACATAGGAATTGCCATCTATGAATATAAGCATACAGGCTCACCAAATCCTAATATACTATCTCTTCTGCTTGCTGTTGCTTGGCTTTTTAAATGGTAAATTTCTTTAGCCTCTGAAATGTTGATCTGTGCTTGTGAATTTTAAGTAACATCTGCTCTTAAGAATCTCAGTTACTTTGCTCAGCATTGATGTAAATTGTTGGGGTTGTTTTTTGGTTTGGTTTTGTGTGTTCGTAGTTTTTTGTTTTGGTTTGGGGTTTTTATTAATTTTCCTCCTCTACTGCATCTATTTGCCATTTCATGCAAGTTTTGATGCTTTTATTAATTAAATACCGGAATAAGTAATTCTGGTACATTTGGAATAGCCCATGACTGCCATGCACCGAAGGAGGCATTACGCACGAGTTCTGTTCAAAAAAACGTACGAGGCAGCATCTTGCCTTGTAAAAGCCCCATCTATTTTGCTACATTTCTGTTGCTTTATCCCATATGTAGTGAATATGGTGAAGTTAGTTAAGTGAAAAACAGCACTAGAGGATAAATTTATCTCATGCATTGCAGAGTCTGCATTCAACCTATATTCTGGATTAAATCCTTTTCTTTCTAATGCCCTTTCCTTGCTTTTGTTTTAATAGGGAATGTTATTTGTTTTCACATCCAACAAAACACTTTTATTGATTAATTTCTCCATAAATCATCTTCTTTATTTTCCTTTATATTTGATGGAGAGGTCTATATTTGAAACCACCAACCTAAAGCTCAAAATATCTGGACCTAACTCCCAGACTCTTAAATAGCCTACTTGTATAGTCTGGGGAAATTCCCTCTGTCTGACATGGTCAGAGGAGGAGAATGGAGAGTGCTGCCCTTCTTTCTTGCACTGCACTGCGAACTTCCTGGCATTACATGAGTTGAATGCATCTGACCTCTCTATTTTAAAGATGTAGCCACTGCTGCTGCCTCAGAGGGTCAACAGATGTGCCTTGGCAGCGCTTGTGAGTGTAGTTTAAAAATTGCAGATAAACATTAAGTTAGAAACGTTGAGCAGGCTCTGAGACAAAGACCTCATACAGACAGTCATGTCACCCCAGCAAAAGATGTGGCAATAAGCTCTGATGGGCGTGTGGCAACAAAGGGCAGCAAACTGCTAAACTACTCTGGCTAGTTAAGTAAAAGTACATCTGCCCATATTCTTGGTTCTTCAAGCATAGATAAGAATTATGTCATTTTCCCCTCTAACACACATTAAGAATAGAAACACTGATGCCTTTGGTGGTTCTATACTACAGCAATAAGGACCATACTCACCTCTGAAGAGACACATTTCTTCACAGCAACTGGCCCACACAGTTTTGAGGACAAATCTTCAGTATTCTAAATTCAACCAGTTCACACCACACTAATAGTACTTCCATTTTCACATCATTTGATGCTGTCATAAATATTAGAAGTTTCTTAAGGTTACAAAACTCTCATCTTTTGTCTATAAATATCTACACAGCAGATATTAGTCCCTGAGTCATCCATTCTTGCTTCCTTTTGCAGCCTTTTGGAAGGGGAAAAAAAAGGTTTACAATTTTTTTTTTTTTTTTATGGCATACTTTAAAATTGTCCAAATCCCTTCTGCAAAGATAGAGGAATAAGAGTTTACATAAACTTGCTGGCAGTTGTCTTTATTTTATTATTCAGATCTTACCCACGGAGTCAACTGGGGTGAGGCTCTTAGAGGGGCAATAGTTTTAAGACAGAAGTAGCTGAAACCCTGATCTGAATGGAGGGCCTGCATAGCTATGTGGCCACAGCTGCATTAGTTAATACAGGAGCATGTTTTACTCTGGCTGATAGTTCAAGGATCTAAAGGTCACTCCTCTCATCTCAGTGATAAATCCATGCTTACAAGTTATGCCTGCTTTAGATCAGAGGAAAACAAGATAGTGAGAAATTAAGTGTCTGGTTAGAGAAATAGAAAAGTAACTTGAATCAACTTGCAACACAGAGGTGTCTATTTTGACACATAATAGCAAAGTATTTATTGATCTTTTCTGGGCTCCAGGAAAATGTTCTGCTTTCTGTTATGCTCTGTGAAATAGATCTGCATGCTCTGCACCCCTCCTGTTATCACTAAAGTATCTAAACACCTAACGCCTTATCTTCATCTGTGGATCAAAATGACCGAGTGAACGGTCTGAAACTTTAAGCCATTAGTCTGGAGGTATTACATATATATATATATATATATATATATATACTTGCATATAAAGCTAGTAAGAAAACAGATTTACCACTTTATAGGAAAATATGATGGGGGGAATGGTGCAAGATTTCCTTTAGTGTTTGGTCCATACTGGGCCAAATAATGGTTAAACTCTTCCTCTATTCTGCAGCTATGTAGAGAAATCAACGCTTTTCCTGAGTGCTAACAGGAGGCTCTGGTGGCTCACTGTTCTCAGGCAAAATTGATTGCCCAAGGCTGGCTACCCAATGGTTTTGTCCTTGGGGCAGAGCTGTCAAGAATGAAGAGAATTTGCAGAACACTTCTTTGTTTTGCTGAAAGTGTCTCAAATTCATTAGATTTTCAAGAAAACAAATGCACACATTACACAGAGAGGGTTCTGCCATAAGCAAAATGTTGATGGATGTATTCACAGTGAAGAACAAAGGCGTAAAAGTAAACAAGACCCTGACAAAGAAATGTATTTAAACACTTGAAGTATGCATTCAGAGTAAAACATCATAATCACTTTGTTGAAGTGCACTCACAATACAAAACTACTTCTATTTCTAGAAGTGAAGTTGGACAATGTGGTCCTGGTCATAACTCAATACAGTACAAAACCTGTGTCAGATGACAACGGTTGCATTTAACATGCCATTTCAACCTGCAGAAATTGTCAAGCCCATGTTTTTGTATGCCTATGTATGTACAAATGTATAGAATTTAAATGTGTTTGCATTACTTCCTGAGCTGTTGCAAGGGATAAGAAGACAACACAGTCAAGTAGCCCAACCATAACACATCCCCCTATCAAACAGAATGTGATTAAATTAAAAAGTGCAGTCTAGCTTCACACAGTTTAAGCAAATGCATTATTTAGTGGTGAATGTCTGGGATAGCTGTTGGGGACATAAGGAGGTCCTAAAGTTCCTCTTGCACCAGCTCCCTGAGTAGTGTTTCCTACCAGGGTAGCAGCCACGCCATTGATCAGCTTACTTGCTCCCACCGTGTCTGCACCTAGCACAGTCCTGTCTCCTCTATGCCTAGATAATTCCTTTTATAATGTCTGAAGGGCACTAGTATGATTTTCAGTCTACAAAGGAAAGCACTTTAAAGAAATGATCCTCAATAAACTTAAGTTTTCATGCCATGGGTGGGCCTAAGGGCAGTCTGAACTGCAGCAGCCATAGCTCAGTTGCACCTTATGTAGACTACTCTTCTATAGGAATATATGTGGAAAGATGTGAAAGCAATACATGCCACCTTCACTATTCCTGGAAACAGTTGTGCTTTCACTCATCTGCCCTAACTTTAGACATCTGCATCTGGCAGTGATCATCTCTCTCGCCACTGACAGAAAAAGAAATTTAGCAAGCCTCTACCCATAACTTAAACACCATTGCCAAGGACCTGAAATTAGGTGGGATGAGTCCAGATTTCTGTGATGTCCTGCCATGGTCCATCTCCACCTTAAATTTCTAGGTGCAACTTCAATGATGAGACATTTTAATCATTGAAACTGTCCCTGCACTTCCCAAGATTATGCACTGTTACATACCTATTTGTTCATGACAGTCAATGCTGTAAATGAGCCTAGCAGGTAGTCTTGCATGGCGCTTCACAGTCATGTAACATGGACACGTATCGTAAGACTATTTCCTAGCTTTCACACTGACACAGTAGCTAATTATAAAAGCAAACTGTAAGCCTATCTGTTTGCCCTTGCCTGTTGCCAAGTAGTGTTTGGTTTGATGCGTTACAATAGTATCAAGATGCTTGAACCAAGGTTGATGTATAATAAGAAAACGATGTAAAGAGGAAACAATTGCAATAAGTAACTTTCCTCATCAGGAAAATAATCAGAAAGCTATACACAGTCTTAACATTTTAAATGCTCTTTCACTTTAGCAATAGGTTGTGTGTTAGAGGAAAAATTTCACTTTGTGTATTAAAATTACAACTATCATTTCACTTTCTTTGATAATTGTAACAAATACAGAAATATGTAGCTCTATAAGACAATAAGACTTATGAAGTCCCAATAATTTCTTGAAGGCTAGACATTCAGCCCTAAAAGATCAAATAATCTTTTATATATATATATAATGGAGAAGAAAAAGAAGAAGAACATAATAGAGTTATAAACTATACAAGTAAAGTTTTGGATCTATGATTCCACAGCTGTTTGGTTACTTTGTCTGTGACTTCAAACCAGCCAATGTTTATAGCTATGCATACTTTTATATATTCTGACCTTCATGCAACCAATGACAAAGAAGATGTAGCTAAAGCATAACCAACTGCAGATTCACATTCTAATAAGTATCACAGCAAAGCAGAGATCATCCTTTTCACCTTTTCACAGTTTTCAATTTATGATAACCTGACTAAAATTAACATACTTTTAAGGCATCAGAAAGCAAATGAAAATTAAGCCTTTATTTTTTTGTCTGTAGGATTGCTGGAGAAAAGATGAATCCAATTCCAAAATTCCTGAAACATTTTCCTAGTTTAGCCATTTGGGTTTTTATATGTTATGTTCAGTTTTAGATCCTAAATGTGCAAGTTTTTAAACCAAGATGCTTAAAAGCATGTAGGAGAGTTGAGCTGGCATTCCTAATAATGCTACTGCAGTATTGACAAGTTCCTAATGTGCAGCCTTTTACTTTTTAAATTCTATTTGCTTGTCAAAGCCAGGCACAGATTGGAATAGGCTCTCCAGTTGATAACATACACTTTTAGGAAGTCCTAAGAATTGAGAATAGTCATTATTTTCCTTACTCAGCAGTCAAAGGAAATCCCTGTGGCTTCTACTCAAGTCACTGAAACAGAAGAAAGAAGTGCCACTGTGCAATATTCATGTACCTTTGATGTTAGGCAATGCAGGTGGATCTGATTTGATGAAAGAGTGGTACCAGTATCAAGGTGCTGATTACCCATTAATTTCTAACAGAGATGGGCTGTAGCTTAAAAAAAACAGTACAGGAGGACAGATCTTTTCTTCATTCTCCAGTTCATAACTGTTCCAGCTATTTCTGGCTTGCTCTTTATACCTTACCTTCTGGAGTCATTTTGTTCCTCATGACCCTTCAGCACCTTCTTTGGATGCCTCTGCCTGTAAAGAAAGGTAAGATTGGATTTTGATTTATCAGCTACTTCTCCAATGAGAATAAAAATACTTTTTCTCTTGTGGGTGCAGAAGGAGTGCTTGCAACAGCTTGATCTGCCCTGACATCTTCCTGTGTTTAGTAAATTGTCTGGAACATTTTTATTGGGATGTCAGCCATTTATTTCAATCTGTGTTGAAATTTTAAATAGGAGACTACTGAAAAACAACTTTCTGTTAGAACTATTCTACCTTCACATAACATGCAACAAAATACTTAACATTTATATGGAAAAATCTGAAGCAGAATGGATGATACATTTTCATCTTTACTAACGTTATGTATTATTTGGCCTTCTTTAATCACATTTCTAATTTAAATGAAAATCTGACTCCTCACTGCATCCAGAAGAAAAAACATGTTTACCTTCACTATGTTGTGTACAAAGACTCAATAGCAGATTCAAGAGACAGTACAGTCTGTTTCTGGATGGCAGATGCTCTGTAGTGTAATCATTATTCATTGGCTGTAAGGATTTTCAGGCAGGCTGCCAAACAGCCCATGTGCCTCTGCTTATTGCCACATTTCTGAAAGGTAGGTTTCTTAATTGGAAAAGGGAGAGATCGTGTATGATTTGCCACGCAGTTCTTGACAAATAGTTTTTAAAATTAAATGCTATGCTCCTTTTTCACATGCTGGAAACTTGGGAGAATGTGATCTGCCTCTCTGACAATCATACATTAAAGTATAAAGCTCCACAGAACACAACTGTTAATAAGAAGAGAGAAAAACTGGGAAATTATTTATACTGAGCTGCAGTTCTGGTCCTGAAATAAATGCATGCAAAATATAATGCGCATATCCACCAAGAAGAGCACGTAATATATTCACTAATGAATTTCTTCTCCAGTACAAAGTGCTTTTACCAAATACTCTTCATCTCTATCTAGACCTGTATCTTCATCTATACTTTGTAAGGTGTACCCCTCCCATGTGGCGGTAGATAAAACGCAGATCTGCAGATGAGTCTAATTCTGGGATTTGATGGGCACGACAAACATATGGTTTGCATCTTCTAGACTCTACCTAAGATTTTACAGATGTCCATATCACCACATCCTTAGGTCTTGATCTGTAGATAGAGCATGAAGACCTGTGGGGATAAAACTATTGGGCTTTGTCTTAGAGGAGCTAGAATATGGTGAAAAGATGAATACATTTCTTCCCTGAAAACTCAAAAGGCCTAGTTTTCACATCTGAATGTCTAGAACCCATAAATCTATTTCTAGCTTTTAGCTTACTTCAGACTCAATTTCAGCACCTCCAGATGAAAATGTCATCCAGATATATAGATGTCTTAATACATACCTAGTTGGGTTTCCTCTTCATGTGTGTGTCATCAATGTAAATCTGAGCTGGTCATCTAAGCTCTTCTTTCAGACAGTTAGAGGAAGAGCTCCTGTAAGGCACTGCTCATCTCTTCCTGAAGTAGATTTTGAAAGCAGATCTGTTAAACACACCCTAAAAATGCCCCTTTTCTGGTTTTGCTTTAAATCGATAATAAAGAGAAGCTAGGGAACTAGCCCTCATATAGACATCTGCATTGTAGATTTTGCACATACCTTGCATACTAACCCACAGGGCTAATGAAACACAACAGAGCTTAAAAGCTCGAAGTGAGAAAGATGACCTGTGAGGAAAGAGTAGAAATACTAACACGGTAATACAACGTGGTTAAGTTCTAACATAAACTTTTCTTCACATCCTTCAGAATCACAACTACCAAGAAAGAAAAAGAAATTTTCCTGATGTGCTGGGGAGCCCAGCTTCATCTACATCAGCTGACTAGCAATAACACTGAGTTTGCCTTCAGACTGCTGTCATGACCCAGTCTCTGAATGTGGGGAGAAGGAGACCAGATAGTACCACCATCCCACTTGCATATTAATGCATCCCTGTAGGAGCCACTACCACCTTACATGCTTGCACCTACCCCTGGAAGCCTGCTTTCACTATCCCTCCTGCATCTATCTTGTGTTTCAGCACCTGATGAAAATTTTGTAATAAACCAACAGGGGTCAAGAAGACTGTGCTAAGACAAATGGCTAGATATAATGAAGTAGAAATAAAAACAGAGTAAGTATAAGAAAAAGTTACCTTAAGTTTTCTAATACTGAATTCTCTGCAGGCATAAAAGAGAAGTAACTCGTTATTTACAGACATTTTCTCCAGTGTTTTCAAACCTGGCCATCAAAGATATTGCACAGCAGACAGACACACAGTGGACCTACAGATTTCCAGACATGGTTGTGATCAAAAGGTGTGAGGTCCCCTCACACTTCTGGAAATATCCCTGCGGCTAACCTGCTGCTTTAGCTACTTCAATAACTTTAGATATCTGGTACTTCTCTCCACCTTTTTTAACTCTACTAGCATACCTGATCAATTCTCATCACAGTTGAGGAGCTCCATTACTTTCCTAAGAGTTACCAAAATATGAATAAAGACATCCTGACTGTCATGCAAACTCCCTCTCTGACTTACCCTCTCCTTTCAGGAAATCTGCCTGATTGAAGATATCCTTTTAAATTATGTAGACCAAATCTGCTAAGCTTTCAAACAATATGTTATGATCAGATGTTATCTTCCTCCCAGTTGGAGAAGAGCATCTTGGTTTTCCTCTTGCTTTTACACCCTGATTCCTAAGGTTAGGATATGTCTTAACAGACATTTTTTTAGACCATGTTAAAAATTAGGTGTGTAAAGCCTACAAAAGATGGAGAGGACCATGGTAGGCTATGATGCTGAACTGGCACAAGACAGATTAAAGTCACAGCAGCCAAAGTCAGGGTCCTGGGGGCTTCAGTGGGTTATTCAGTTGGCAGGAGGTTTTATGTGTACATTATGGAAGGAAATCATCCTACATGTGCAATGGAGGAGAAAAGCTCTTTCTCATCCTTCTGGGTGAGTGAGGGGGTATTTGGGCTGGTGAGGTATGAAGGGAGAAGTGGCATGACCCGTCAGCAGCATCTCCAAGCTGCTGGCCCTGCTTCTCAGCTCCTTAGCTAAATAAGGGACTGAGATGTTTAGGAAGGAAGGAAAAGAACATCTCAGAACAAAAGAGTTTGTGAAATGTTCTCAAACACTAAAGAAGTCCTTAAAAATGAAAAAAAAAAAAAATGGAAAAAGTCTGGTCTGAAAGATTAAGCATCTTTTTCCATCCCTAATTTCTATGACTTCATACTTGTGTGTTGAAATCCAGACTCCAATGAAACTAGTGATGAAACTCCCACTGAATTCCAGGAGCCAGGCTTTTATCTTCCATGTCTAAGGAGAACTTCAGCTAATTCAAAAAGTCATAAGTGCTATTTGAGGAATTTCCAGCTGCCATAAAAGCTATTGTTGTCTTCTTAGTACTTCAAGCACAATTCCATTTGAAGAGAGATACATACAAATTTAAGTATTTGTAAGTATAAGGATCCTTTGTCTTTACAAGAGCTAATTCCACTGATCAGTCTGAGAGTTAAAAACTAGTTATCTTACGAATGGTAACTAAACCTTAATGAGATCAAACATTGGCTTTCGAGCCTATTTGGTCTGCATGCTGCCTACCAGCTTTTCTTTTGCTGTAGTAGTTCCTGCTACTAACAACTGACAATCGGAAGTGAAGCTCCCAGGCTCCACAAGCAAGGGAGATCTGCAGGGCATTTGGAGAAGCCAGTTTGTTCCACACAGACATGTTCATTGTAACTTCTATGAAATGTGGAAAACAAGAGAATACTTTAAATGCTCCTTCTCTGTCTGTGCTTGACCCTTTCCTCAGCACCACTGTGGCAAAGGTGTCCTTCTGAGTTTGGTTTCTTTCCCTAGTTGAAAAGAGGTCACAACATGTCTCCCGCATCTCTTTCATTTTGGGGAACTAATGAAGGGAATGCAACATATAATTTCTCTTTAATGGCAGTGGTTTAACTTTTCAATTTAGGAATAAAACGTTCATTAACAGGGTGAGAAGGAATGAGGGTGAGCACATGTCTGAGTTTTAGTGCCTTTCCCTTGGTGATAGAAAGGGGAGTGAGAACCTTCTCAGGGGCAGGAGAGTATTAAGTAATGCTCTCACTTCTTGAATGTTGTCACCCACTTCATATCCTCTGAAAAGGGTGAGAAGGGCTGTTTCCTCTTCCAGTTGTCATGAGGCAGAATGGCTAACACTGCTTTGCACAGACCTACACAGGTTTGGGGAGGCATTTTCTCACCTTTGAGTGAGGAAGGCAAAGCTATTCCAGCCTGTGGATCTCAGGATAACTCAGAGCATCACTTATTTGGGCTTTCTGGGCTTTCTGATTTTCTTAGGACACTTCTCATAGTGTTGCCCTTTTCTTAAATGGCAGCAGGCACTGGAGCATTTCCAGTCCATCTTCTGATGCTGGAAACACTCAAGCTTCCAGTTTTATAAGTACCCAGCTGTGGCATGGACCAATCAGTATCAGTCTCAAAAGGAGGGCAGGCCCATGTTTCCTCATCGGTGCCCAGGTTTCTGCTTCCTCCCATACCAGTTGAGTAGCCTTAGATATACGGTCAATCTCAGCTCCTCCAAAAACATCAAATGCCTAAATCAAATAAAAAATATTAGGTTTTCTGAGTCATTCTAATTTGTAATTAAAGAGAACAAAAAAATGTATGTGTAATGAGGGTGACAGGTTGCCGCAGACCTCGAGATTGTGTTTGCTGTTGGCTTTACCCTGGAACTGTCATTTGGCTGGACTCCTTTCCACATTATCTGTATGGTAATGTCATTTACTATCCTTTCTCACTGTGGCAGTTTGGATAATATCTCCGTAATTTCATTCCTACAAAACACTAGTGGCTCTTGACATTGATTCTTTGCAAAAACACTTTTCCAGGTTCTTTAATTTTTAATTAATTCTCTTACTTGCCTGCCTCGAACATTCCCAGGTGGTTAAAATCACTTTTAGAGAATCTACACTCCTTAAGAAAACATAAAAGTTGGTATGCTGGCACAACCTACAACAGACAGTTTGCAAAGTTGAGTTCAGGTTTGTTGAGGTTTCTTTCTTTGTTGATAAAGCAGAAAAGGATATAGGAAAAGAGCAAAGCTAACTTCCAAAAATCCTAATGACTATTGTTTTGTCCTGCAAATGCCAATTTAAAGTGTCATTTTGCTCCTCTGATGGTGAAATGGGAAGAAAAAAATGGATTTTATCAGAACCATGTGCACAGCAAAATGAATAACAGGTTATATGAATACCATTAATAATCTTTCTATCAAAGGGTCGGGAACTTTTTTCTTTAGTTTTCAATTTTCTATAAATTACCATTATTACCTGTTTTTTTTCAGATATCAAGGACTCCTAAAAAACTTTTAGATAAGGATTGAATTTAGCAACCATAAAGCAAAGCAGATAATTGTTGATGCTGAGACAGAAGACACACTGTTGTGCAGAAAAGGTCCTGTATGGCAACCAGCCTTCCATCTACGTTTCCTAAGCTCAATAACTGTAAGACTACAGTTTTTGACACCTCTAAATTTATTTCAATATCCCTCTTCCTTATGTATTTAACATGAGATATATGAATTGATAAAAATGATACGTATACAACAACCTCCCACATGTTATAAAACAATTACACTAAAAATCATTAGATTGTCACCATAAAAATTGCTAATATATCATCTCAAATGAATTTATATTTATTTGGGTGTGCAGCAAGTCTGGCTAAACAAGCAAAAGTTCCCTGCTCTGGGGAAGCTCCTTGGCATCAGCTCTACCCGCATTCTAAGAGTAAGCAATTGGTTGCTGGTGTTTAAAATAACAAAGAAAAGAAATCAGGGAAGGAAATAGCTCTTCCCCACATATGCTTACAGAGACTGAATATTCTGAGAGAGTATCTTGGAGATGCTAACAATAAAATAACATGAGACAGAAGAAGTATTTCTGACCAGAAAAATGATCAAGAAAACAACCAAAATGGTCTCTTTTCATGTAACAGAAAGCAGAAGTGCCAGGGAAGCTTTCTGCCATATAACAGACTGCTTTCTAGCAAGACGGAAGAGCTGAAGAATGATAGTTTATGTAAATAAGTCAAGAAAATAGAGACTAATAAATTAAATTGCATTAACACAAAGTATAAATAAATCTCATGTTTATATTTGGATGCTGAAAAATGTACTGACACTTAAATGAAAATGTAAGTTTTTCCATTGCTATCAATATTACAGTATGTTAGCAAATTGCTTAGAAAATCAGCCAAACAAGACAGCAAAGCTTGCCTGTGCTTACTGGAATCACATTTCCTAGAGAGAACTAGGCTTACACTACTGAACAGAAATAAAGCTGCTATGGCAGGTTTAGAGCCAAACAGAAGAGAATGCATTGGAAATATATAGTGTATTTGTCAGCTAAGCTGTGGCTTTCTGAATACTTCCAAAATATAGACATGGAGAAAAGCTTCCAGGAAATAAGATCTCACTATACTCCCCTCAAAAAAAAAAACCAGACGAAATATGGAAAGATACGTATGAAAGGCTTAGATTTCCCTCTGCTACGTAGTAGTGTTTGGACTTTATACCCATGAGAAGCTCCAAAAGAACATATAGATTACAAGCTAGTATGCCATCCTCATATGCAATGAATTATGATATGGTTAAGTTTTGCAAACATTTGTAAAAGAAAGTGTGCTGTGATAGAATCAATGTTATTTGGGAAAGCGTTTGGCTTCCTGTCCTATGAATATGTCCTTTCTTTGCAATCCCCTGTCTTGTTCACTACAAACCTGTCATATTCTGCAGCAGAGGAGTCAGGAACCCCAATGGTTAATAACTATGTTCTTACCATATGATTCTGTCTCAATCTCAGCATATGTATGAGGGCCTGCTTAAGCTCTTGATCTGGTTTAGCAAAAAGAAGAGGAAAAGAAAGAGGAAAAATGAAACAATGAAATGAAACGAAATGAAATGAAATGCAATGCAATGAAATGAAATGAAATGAAATGAAATGAAATGAAATGAAATGAAATGAAATGAAATGGAAAAGCTGGAACTTTAACTGGAATTCTCGGTGTCGTCTTTAACAAGCATGTTGTAGAAGAAAGCAACCACGTGTCTGTGAGAATTCTGTTTCTTTCTTTGTTTGTTAAGAATTTGTTTATTTTTTTTAATTGGGATAACCTCACAGTAGCTTGGTTTATAGAGTGGGCACACAAGCAGTTTTCCCTAGCTGACCTGAAAGAGTAACGAGCTACAGTGCAGGATAAGAAGGTGCAATGAGTGTGGGGAAAGGAAAGTATACGTATACTGCTTTTGCCATCAAAGTTGTTGTTCATGTAACTGACCTGAGGAAATACAATATTCTACTCTACACATTTAAGAGATCCTTAAAAATTTTCAGAAGAAGCTGGGTTTTGTGTGGTTATTTTTAGTCCCATTCTCTTGGGGATTTCCAGAGCTTCTCAACCTCCTGGCAGACTTGTAATCACCTATTCTAAATTAATCTTATTTGTGCTCTAATGAATAAAGCTGAGAAAAATTTGGCATTTATACTTTATAAGAAATGTAGACATTCATTTATTAGCTTTAATTTAGAATTGCAACAAAGATATTTTTCAGTTTCCCATGAAATGCAATTTTTCAAAAATGTGATGCTTATTTTGCCAGCATGGCAAAAAGTGCAAGAATTTTTTAAAGCTTTACTAAAACTTGCATTTAGGCAACACACAACAAGCTTCAGGGGCATCTGTAATTTGTGTAAAACTAATAAATCAGTTGTGTTATACGCAACAAATAAATATTTCATCAGCTTCAGTGAGACTTCCTATAACAGTGGGAACTACTCCACTGATTAAAGAAAAGATAAATACTGAGTTCTGTTCTCAGATACATTACCACAAATCTGGAATGACTCCAGTTAAAGTCAATCAATTTACTTTAGTTTCCCAAAGCAGTTTCATTATGATGCAATTGATATCATCACTCAGTTTTCACTCATGTGCAACATAATGCTGTCCACAATCTGCAGGTCTCCTCTAAAAAAAAATCTATTCTTACAAATCTATACACAAATGGAAAAGATTTTTGAAGTTTGCATTTAATCGTTTTTCTCTCTGAATTATAAAGTTTTCCTGCATTGTATCATGGTTATACTTTGCATACCAAGAGATGTTAGTAACGGCTGTTAAAGTATCCTGTCACTTAAACCAAATTTACAAAACCGTCATGACATTTGACAAGAGTGCCATTTGCAAGAAGAGAATTACACAAGTGCAAGAAGCTGAAAGGATGATCGCTTTATTTATTCATATTAACTTCATTGGATATTAATCTTCCTACATTGTTTCCAACCAGGGAATTATGTGTGGGAGGCTGTCAAAAGTGTTTTCTGTCTGCTTTTAATTGGCTTATGTTGATGCCCATGAATTTAGACATTCAGTTTAGTAGCAGACTTTGTCCAATGTTAAGCATGTTTGAAAATTGCTTCTGCAAGTTACTAGAACTGGGGAAAATGTTTTCCTCAGGCTGAGCCCTTCTTTGGTTAAGTATTGTCTCAAAATAGATCCCACAGCAGGACAAATGTGTTTGTTTCTTAGATATGGTCTGCCAGATTTTCATGTGGAATTTTCAAGCCAAAGAGAGAGAATGACCTGTACCGTGCATGTTCTTCATGGGCATTTAACACCCACAGTTTGAAACTCTAGCTCTGTTTATTTTCTCAAATAAAAACCAAGTGCATGTTTCTGGGTCCTAGGTTTGGACCAGACCTCCCTGCCAGCGAGGCCTGGCAGGAATGACTGAATAAGCAATTGCTTTGGGTCACTCCAAAGTAACCCTGGGTTACTGGCTGGAGAGAGCAGCCAGAACTTGCAGTTACTCCTGGGCTGGCTGACAACTGGAGCCTGTTGCTGCTACTCCTGCCCCTAACCTTCATTTTGGCCTTTGGCTACTGACTTTGTTTTGGTCCCTGAATCCAGATCTTCATCCTAAACACTGACTTAGACCATGTGTCCTACTGATTAACAAAGGTCATGTCATAGGCTTTTCAAGTGTGGAGGGTAAGTCTTAAGAGTCTCGCGTCTTCACAGAGTGTTTCAGAATATGCCACCCTGGTGAATTTAATTCAGATGCTCCCTGGCATTTGGGTTAGCTGAGCATGGATGTGAACAGCTACAGCAGAAAGTCATCCTCTCATTACTGCATCCAGATGCGCACACCTCTTGTATGAGGTGCTAGGACTCATAAGGATGTATCCTGTGACTCACAGCACTGCATGAAGTGGCACTACTCTGAATTGTTTTCATTATGTGTGAGGTGAGACCCTGCTCCTTTCCAGATGCCTACACTGAAGTGCTCACAGCCCACCAACTCAGTAACATTTCCTTCCTATTTGTTATGCTTCATATTTCTACCTAGGATTTTTATTCTAACAGATGGCAAGACAGACTCTACAGACTTATTCTATCTGCTGACATTTATCCAGCTTTCATTTTGCAGCCCCAGAGCAGATTTTGTGATGTGAAGTGTACAGTAGAGCAACCTGGCATCTGACATGGGCAGCTTGGCTTTGTTAAGATCACACAGATTACAAGTGGATACAGCAGGTTTTAATAACTACAGCATTTCTTCATGCTGAAACAGAGTGCCAGGACTGCATCACCATGCTTTCTGAGGTAACCTTCAAGAAGCTGCATGAAGAACAAGCTCCAAACTAGATAAGGACACACAAATCAGAAAGACCCTATCAAGCCAAAAATGGGCTGTTATTAAACATCTCCCTATAAACTAGCCTTTAAATGGCCCAAGGTTTGTGGTTTACAGCAGTTTACTGCTGCCAGGGATTGTAATAGAAGGTGAGTTATTGATGCGGTATTGGTACTATTGGACTTGGAAAATTCCTGAAATCCTCAAGCAAATCAAATATCAGAGCTTTCATCTGTGTTATTGAGCTGGATGTGGTAAGGGAAGAGAAAAGAGACACTGTAGGTTAATAATCTCTCATTTATCTATAGTGATAACATATTTTGAGGCTGAAGTGCCATGGGAAGAAATGAACTTAGCGAAGGAGTAGTACATTGATAGGAGTATACTTGCCTGTGTTTGTGGACATCTTTTAAGCTTTGCATATTGTACAAAGTACATTGAAGACTGAGGAAATTTGTGTGTTATAGGAAAACGCTGAAAGTTCATTCTCTGCTACACTGCCTTGAAATTTCTGCTATGAAGAAAATTGCCCTACACCACTGTGCAGGCAGGGATTGAAATCTGGGCTAATAGAAACAGGATGGTTAAGTGAGGTTTCATTGCAGGCTGCTGTGGGACCCGCACGCTTTTGAAGTCCTTGGGGCTTAAAACGATCTCAGGTAAGCCAGTAGATTGAAGTTACACACTGGGCTTCCAACCCAACTTCCTCTGAAAACTCAAGTGAAGTAAAAACCCCATATGGACCTAAGATTGTACATCTTGCAATTTCACTTGCAAGGTCTGCTGGTTTTCTATCACTAATGCTTGCATTGTGCTCCATTTGATACTGTAAACCACTTTTTACATATTTGAAATTATGGTTTCTCTATTTAGAGGCTGTCCTGTGTAACATCTGCTAGGGACCAAAAGTGAAATAAAGAAAATGGAGGTCCTGCCCTCAACAAAATCTTTATGTGAAAAATCTCACTTTAGCTCAGGGAGTATTTTACACTTGAGTAAGTCATTTTTCAGTACTAGGCAAGAACTGGACCATTTAATGGTCCCACAGTAAAAGTGCAGATAACAGTCTCTGTGTTGCTGTGTGGCTGACTTTTCTCTTGTCCTCTCCAGTCTGGTCTTCCTTCTTATCCTTACAGAGGTCAAAGAACCACAGTTCACAGTCATCTTGACTGAAACCTGCTTACTTCCTTCTGATCCCAAAGCTGCTAATGACTGCTCCAGCCTTTCTTGTCTTTCTGCTTCTAGCTGAGGTTTAGTAGCTCCAATTTTTCAGACTGAAAATGGACTTTCTTATTGGGGAAATGGTAAGCAATTGATCCAGCTCATCATAGTACAGGCAGGTTCTCGGTGAACTGCCAGATGAAACCACTGGTTGAGCTTATGGACACTGAGAATGTCAGGTGCAACAGATTTGCAGGGACGTGCTGGGGCAACTCCAAGTGCAAGACAGTGCAGACGGATTATTAGGAACAGTTCTGAGAAAGTCTTGGATGAAGTTCAAATCACTGAAATGACTAATGCATTTCAGATTGGGCCAAGAAGTGGCATTAAGCCTTCATTTTCAACAGAAGGGCACCTACCATTAAACAACGTGTTCTCTCTGACATCACTTTTTACTAACTTCATTGCTGCAGCAATTTAATCACTGGTAATTTTTACTACCAAGGCAAACTGTTATGTGTGGTTTGTGTGCAGATAGGATGATTCGTTTCGCATGTCCAAAATATGTTTGCTGCAGGCTGGGTTTGCTGCTAAGTAGATAAACCACATCTGAAGCACTAATGCTCTCATAAACTGACTTGTGCTTTCTGATCATTTCTTCTAAACACAGCTTCTATTCAGCATCAAAAAGCATTTGCACTTTTCAGAGAAACCAGATCCCTCAGCTTTGACACATGATTTAGCACACTGATCATTACACAACACATGGTTTCAAAGTGTCTGCTGCAATTTTAAACATGTGTGATGCTACTTGAACTACACTGTCTTTTTCACAAACTGCCCTGGGGAGTTTATTGAACATACTTTGAATCAGGCTCCCTGGCACTTTAGGTATACTTTTCTCAAATAGCAAGGAACATTGAAGCACTACATGAAACAAAATTATACAGCATGGACTAAGCAGGTGCAACTTTCATGGCCTGTACTCAGAGGTGTTGTGAATTCACAACTGTTTTGAGTTATTCCAAGTTAGTTTTGATCTGTCTTACCCCATTTTGGCATTTGGAGAGAGTCTAAACCCAACTATAACACAGTTGCTGGAGAGAAACAAGAAGTTGCTTCCTTCCACTTTAATTTCCTCCTTTGGTATCCTGAGCTATTTATGGGAGGCAAACTCCTAGCAGAATTATATCAAGCACTTCCGAGGTAGCACTTGCTTATATCAGTATGGAATTTTTTATGGTCAAAGGAGTGGGTGAGAGAGTTTAGTTTGCATGGGATGTCCTCTTTGATCCAGCTTGCCACAGCCCACATAAGTGTTAGTAACAGTACTAGGGAGGGCTGTGGGAGTGAAAGACTGAACCCACAGGACAGGATGAGACCATCGCTTTCAGCAGCAGATTAGATTTATACCAGATTTGAATAATCCTGGAGGTATGGCATGAGTAATACCCATTGCTCGTGGACACTGAAAAACCAAATCAGCACAGGCTGTGTTTATTGCTGAATCAGCTCCTTTCTTACAGCTTCAGAAAAACAAAACTGCAATGCCTGCCAGCAACAGGAAAGAGCAAAGCATGGATCAGAAACTCCAGCATGCAAGAGGATGAAGGAACTGAAGCTGTTTTCTCTCTCCTGAGTATCACTGACTGCAGGGCAACAGGAAGAAGAGGGATTATCGGAGCAGAGCCACTTTGTTGATAGGCAAGTTCTACAAGGATTTCTCCTTGACAGCAGGTTTCTGATCTGGCTGTCTTGACTGCTCATCCCTCCCAGTGATAGGTTTTGTAGATCCACAGCACTGTGCAACAACTTCTGTGCTGCAGACGGCTGAAGAAACAGCCTTGAATCCCTGCTTCAACCAGGGTGGTACTGCCTCATGCACACCCCTACCCCACGGCAGTGGCCTGACTGGGGCTATCGGAAAGCCAGCTGTGAACTTCACAGTTGTCCATTGAGATTTTCCAGCAAAAGCTGTGTTATGTGAAGTCCCTTGATCACGTCAGCCTTGCTTGCTTTGGCCAAAGAAATTGATGGAGATTCTGGGAAGAAAAAAACAAACAAAAAAAAAACACCAAAAAAAACAAAACCAACAATAAACCAGCAACAAAACCTTTTCCTGGGACTGCATTCAGTTCCCGCCAAATTCAGCAAGAAAGCCTGTGCTAAGTAGGAGGCAGAATTAGCCGTATTTCCAGTGCTACTCCAAAGTCAAAGGGGTAACTGCCAAAACATCAGCCCCTTTCACCTTGTGGTTGCTCCCTGGTGTGCCCTCTTTTCAGGAAGAGTAGGCTAATAAGGAAAGAGCCCTCTGTATTACCTTAACCAGCTGAAAAAGGAATATGGTGCCCTAGGGCCTACCTGCAGTCATCCAAGTTTTCCTGCAGACCCTAACACTAATTGGCCATAAAACTGAAAGACATACCTATTCTGAAATGTATCGTAGTGAGATGAGCAAGTTGCCACGGGCTGCTTAAGAACCACTGTTACAGATCTATAGACTGATGAAGGAAAACTTCTACACCTGAAGAACAAAAGCAGATCTCACCTCGTGGGTGGAAGGAGGTAACAGTATCAGTGGTACTTTATTAGACTGGGAATTCTGTGTTGTGAAGGCTTGGCTGGAAGACATACACTTGCTTTTTGGAGGCTAAAAAGATATGGTTTAAAATCGCACAATAATCGAAAGTTGCAGAAAGCTGCACAATTAATTAAATACAAGATTATATAGACATTATGAATGTCTAATCTGAACTGATTTTACCCTTCCTTAGGCAAGACATGTGTACCAGGAATCTGCCCTGTGAAACTTTGACAAAAATTGCATTTTGAGTCGTGACAGTAAAGGTTACTGATAAAGAGAAGCACTTTTGAAACATGGTTGCCTGACCTTTGGAAACAAGTCCTGTCATTCTAAAACTAGTTATCCCACTCATACTGTTTTATTCTCTTTTGTTATTTGTCAATAAGGTGCATATTACTATCACCAGTTGTATCATACAAGTCAACCTGGCATTTTGTTTCATGTGAGAGAGTTGTCCATTGCTGGCGGTTATGGTGATATTGGGTTCATAAGATAGCAGTCAAATCTATGAAACCATCATCTGGTTAAAGCAGAAAGCAAAACAGATGTGAAATAAATTTTAAGCCAGCAGAAAGAAAATCCAGTGCTGCCATCACCGCAGTACTCTATCACTTGTACAGAAACAGTGCATGAACCCTGGGTGTTCTTGCCACCCACCTTCTAATATCACACAATGCTGACCAGTGCTACCATGCTATCATAAAGCAGAATTTATGTGTGTTATAGCAACTGCAGCAGGAGTGTAAACCACCCTCATCCAACATGCGTTCAGAGGATGTACAAAGAAAGCAATCAAAGGCTTTGGAAGTTTTTGGACTGCGTTTCTGATCCAGCAAGAAGTCTTTGTTCATGAGGGAAGTATTCTTTCATATAAACAACTTTATATCTCTGGAGTCTGCTTCCCACCTTCATAACTACTTCTCTGCTATTGAAGACTGTTACTGTTCTATGAAGGATCTAAAATCTGGGTACTGGGTTTTAATTAGAGGAGAACTACCATGTAATACAGAAGCAGCTATCTTTATTATGCTGTGGTGAGAGTTATTCTTTCACAAGGGGTGTCAGAGGATGACTGCAAGGCTGAAATTTCCACAGCTAATGTAAAAGCCCTGACTGAGGCAGAGGGCCAGCAGAGCAAACAGCACAGAGACACTGACGACATTGTCTGCCTGGAAGTGGAGCCAGCTGCTGCTCCTCCACTCCCTTCCAAGCTGCTGCTGTGACTGGCCATGGGTCCACAGTGATAACACCAGCTTTGAGCCCTCCCAGCTGATCCAGATACAAACGTTTGATCTAGATACAATGTGGACATATTTTTTCCAGCACATAAACTGAAGCACATTATTCACAATTTATTAATTTCATGCTTCCAAGGTAGCAACCACAGGATGCCCAATGCCTGAGCCACATAAACCTAACTGATGGAAAGATAAGCCAGTGCAATGAACTCAACAAATTGGTACTAAGAAGATGAGTTTATTCACTAGCAAGTTTGATCAGTACTTTGCATCATGTTTTTGTGGTACCTCTTCATCTTGTAGGAAAAGCCCTTCAGACAGAGTTGCTGTGTTAGGAAACCCCAGCCTCAAAGAAAACACTGCAGTGTACAAGCAATTAGTAAATCCTCTGGACTCCAGTATGCCAGGACTGCAGAGCAGAGACCTTCACCTTGATGGAAGTGATCCTACCCCTCTACTCTGCATTTATGGGACCTCCCTTGGAGTACTGTGTGGAGTTCTGGTGCTCTCAACATAAAAAGAACATGGAGCTGTTGCAACAAGTCCAGAGGAGGGCCACGAGGATGACAAAGGAGCTGGAGCACCTCCCGTATGAAGACAGGCTGAGAAAGTTGGGGCTGTTCAGCCTGGAGAAGAGAAGGCTGCGTGGAGACCTCATAGCAGCCTTCCAGTATCTGAAGGGGGCCTATAGGGATGATGGGAAGCGACTCTTCATGAGGGACTGTAGTGATAGGACATGGGGTAATGGGTTAAAACTTAAACTGGGGAAGTTTAGATTAGATATAAGGAGGAAATTCTTTACTGTAAGGGTGATGAGGCACTGTAACAGAGTGCCCAAAGAAGTTGTAAGTGCTCCATCCCTGTCAGTGTTCAAGGCCAGAATTCATGTCACACAGAGCCTTGGGTGACATGATCTAGGGCAAGGTGTTCCTGCCCATGGCACTGGGGTTGGAACTAGATGATCTTAAGGTCCTTTCCAACCCTATGGTTCTATGATTTTGCCCCTGCACAGAATCAGAATAAGCTTATTGGGGTTTATTAGCCTGGGCAGCATTGGAAAGTGGCTGAGTGACCTCAGAAGTAGCATAGCTCAGCTCACTTACATATTGCAAAACCTGATTTAATAAATCCTGCTAAATTAGATTAGTAATGCATGGGTCTGCTCTGGGATTTCTGCGCTTGTGGCATGACTAATTTATAGCTTAGATAAACCACCCATAAAGACTGACAAGGTCAGAAGTACCAAGTTCAAATATCTGCTATCTCTACCTTCCTATTCATCAGTATCTTGATTTTTCCTCTTCTTTTCCCATTTCTAGTACAGGCAAGTGCAGCCTTTGGCATACTGGAGAAAATACTGGTTGAGTGGGAAAAGAAAGCCAGGCAGCACATGCTTCCTCTTCAGCCATGTGTCTTCCCCGAGAAAAAGGAAAGGATTACTTTGGTACATGCTGTGTTGGCTCTGTATACACTCTTCCGGGAGGTGAGATCAAACCTATAGGCTAGATTCTGCCTGCAAGTATCCCTTTCATTCTACATGTTAGAGCACTGCTGAAAAGCAAAAGATTTAAGTTTTGTCTAATGAAAGGGAACACAAGAAGAGAAAGGAAACAAATCTCTCTGCATGTTACAGCAGAGACCGTGCACTGGTTGTTTCCTCTACAGTTCTGCCCTGGGATGGCAGCTTCCAGCCAGATCTTATGTCCTTACCTCAGAGTGTACTCTCATTGCTACATAGCACTATGCAGCACCATGCAAAGAGACAAGCAACAATGCCAAAAAGAAGATAATCAGTGCAGTGCAGCACTGAGCAGCTTCTCCCAGCAAGGCTTGGGTCCCATGCCATACCGATGTGGTGACGCTGTTTCTGTTCCTGGAGCAACCTCCTCCAGTGCCAGCCCAGACATCTGGCATCAAATCTCATCACACAGACTTGTGTTAAATGGGACATTTATGAGTGGTAGTTAGCAGTCCACATTTCTAATTCCCTTCACTATTTACATGACCACTGAAAACTAGGTAGGGTTAACCATATACCCTCATGAGGGGATGAAGTTGGACTCATGTCTCTGAACCTGGAGTTTGATGCACAGGGTGAAGGTGCTTTTCTGTTAATGTCTCTCACATTTCTTCTTCAACACTTCTTCCTTCTCCCAGCATGTGCTGGCCAGATCTTTTCACATAAGATGTAGGCTTCCCATAAGCCGCCTGCAAGAGACATTGATGTCATTTCTTCATGGAGTTTGAAAAGCTGACTGTTTGGTCTGCTTCTAGAGACAGCAGCACCAGCAACCAATATGGTCCCTGAAAACCTGGTCTATCTCAGCAGCTCTTATTTCTGATCTATGGGGTTTTAATAGCACATATTCATTTTACCAAGGCAAATTCTTTTCTCCATAATGCCCATTGAAAATATATCCATACCCAGAGGGATGCTTAGCAACATTATGCCACAAAACATGTCCCTAGGGGGTTTTGGTAGCAGTAAAGGCTGGAAGTTGAAGGAATATTCTTACAACATTTACCTGTGTGAAAGCCTCACTGATTTACTGCCGCCCTGAGGAACCCAGGCACCACACAACAAGCCCAAATGAAGAAGCAGTCTTGAGGTGAACTCCATCACCAAAGCTTTCTTTACCCTGTTGATGGTAATATGACTCACGTGTCCTTGAACCTGAGGCGAAACAGGATGTGAAAACCTCTGAGAAATTCAGAAGTGGCTGCAGTGTTTTGCAGCACTGAATGCCCACACAGCAAACTCGTCTCTGTAAAATGTTCTAACTTCACAATATTTCAGCTATACGCTACTAGAAAGCACCTAATATTAAGCCATACATCACCAAAGCAGGCTTCTCATTCCTTTGCTGCAAAGGCAAAAGTAGGTAACTTGGGTGTGATTTATAGGGAAAGCTCTAACTAGATGAGTGCAACACATAGCCTGTGCCAGCAGCAGTAAATCCAAGCCCTCTGTGCTCTCAAGGGAATGTTTTATGCAGTAGCCTGAAAAATATGTGCAACGCCTTTGAAAATCCTGCGGTTGAGGGTTGGTGGAAAATTTCTCATCAGCATCCTATGTGGCTACCTGCCTGTGCTGAGAAACTGCTACAACAGTTGCAGCTCTAAAAATTGCATGTTATCAGGCATTATATCAGACTCCCCAAATCACTTTTGTATATAGTCAGAAGGTTTAAAAGTTTATCTGTGTTTACACGGTCTGTTTTACCAGGAAAAAGAAAAAGAGAGAAATTATTATATCTAGCCTTGAGAAGGACACTTTAATTGCAGGGCTGAAGTGTTTAGAAGTGTTATTCCAGGACTTTGGAAGTAAAATTAACTCTTCTCCAGCAGGGTCCTGAGAATGTGAGACCAAAAGGCAGGCAAAGTAGCTGGAGTAGGCAGTGAAATGTACTCAGAAAAAGGAGGAATTCAACTGCCTGTCAACAGTTGTAAGTGGTTTGTACTCTTCTTTGTGGAAATGGGTTTAGAAAACTGTTTAGCCCTGAATAGGAAAAGGAGCTCATTCCTTGCCATCTAAATAACCCCTACAAAGGGCAGAGGAAACATAGGAGGCAAATCATTTCCCAAAGTCAAGCTATGAGGTAGTTGAAGACTTATGGGTAAAATAGATTCCCATGGCACAGCTCTGAGCATCCTGACTCAGGACATGTCTCCATCTCCTCTGGCAGCCAGGCTGCAGCAAGGCAGGTCATCTTCAAGATGGGGAGGCAGCAGTGCTACTGTGTCCAAAGGTCTGGCCATGCTGGGTACAGAGGCTACTGCCTCCTCTTCTGCTCCAGGAATGAAGGTTTATTTCTCCCTCTGCTCAGAACAGACCATTCCAGGTACATTCTCCTGGGAAGATAAAATAGACACCAAACCTTTAAAGTAATGTCATTTGCCCCCACCTGGAGCAATACAACCACCACTGCAGAGAGGAAGAAAAAATTCAACCACTCTCAGAAATCTGGGAGATAGCAGGCGTTAGCCTCTTTAAATAGGAGTAATAAAAATAATGACTTCTGTTAACATTAGATATCCAATTTCCAGTGTTGAACAAGAAAAGTGCAATACCTGCCATTTTAAATTACCCTGTCATGTTTTCATTCCTTCCCTTCCTCCTGGGATTTCAAAAATCTTGACAAAATGTGTGTTCACTCTTCAAATATTTCCTGAGGCCAGTGGGGTCCATACGTTCTTAGGAACAAGTTTTTCACTCTGTGGGTCATTCCTGATGACATTTAGATTTTCTGATTGGTATATATTGGCAGCACAGAGCTAGAAGATGATCGGGATTTCCCCTTGCAAATATAATGCACTATCACACATAGTTTAAGGGTAGCACAAAAGTAATACATTTTACAAAGATTATGCAAAACATTTCAGTGTTTGCATTGTGATTACAGCCATGGCTCCTAAATTAGAGTGTCATTGTCAAGGTAAGAATGATATTTTATTTAAGCTGCTGGTGAACATATGGTGTTATTTATGCCTCAGATATCCATGGCAGAAAGAATTTTCTAAGTCTAATTTATGCTGTTAGCAAGTAGCCAGCAAAAAGATGATACTTCATTGTTTTTACTAGCTAACAGAGTGCCATTTCAGATAAAAATAGTTAAGGGATGTATTTATATGAAGGAAAACAGAAAATCTACACGGATTTGTACAGAAACCATGACTAATTAGGTGTAGATCTGTATTCTTCCTCTGCTGTCAGATCTTGCTCTCTGGTTGTCCTCAGCCACCCACTGTTCATCAATCCTGTGACCTTCCCCTTGATCAGTAATTTTTCATTACAGTATTATTCGAAGAGGTTGGGGCAGGTTATGTGTGACAGGAGATGGGCATATATGTATTCATCTATGCACAAGCTGAGAATGATTTGCTGGTTTGCTTGTATGGAAAATGAAAATGAGCTGAACCCGAACTTCAAGTCAGTTTTACTCCTAGGTAGCAGCAAACAATGTAGAAGATTGTACACTCTGGGGATTATTTTTTTATTATTATTTTTAAGAAAAACAGGAAATGAGAGACTACTTTAGAAAAAAGGATGATTTTTTATAAACAATTTAAATATATTTAAATATGGAGTCCTCTCTCCCTCATCTTCCCAGGTCCAAGGTAAGATGAACAGGAGTTATAATCCACCATGCTGTTAGAAATCTATGACTTAATTGCTATGACTGGAGTGCAGCTATTGGTGGTTACAGGCTGCTCAGAAGGAACAGGTGAGGAAGGAGGTGTGAAGGCATTGCCCTCTAGAACAAGAGATGGATAGAGTGTGAAGAGCTGTCTCTGAATAATAGCCGCAGCAGGTTAGCTTATGGGTAAGAATAAGAGACTGAGGCAACCAAAGGGGACCTTGTGGCTGGTGTCTACTACAGGTTGCCCTATCAAGGGAAACCTGTTGATGAATTCTTACTGCAGCTACAGGAGTAAAAAGTAAGTAAAAAGTATCACACTTGCAGGCTCTCATCCTGCTTGGGGGCTTCAAACATCCCAATATCTGCTGGAAAAGAACTACACTGAGCTATAGCCAATCCAGGAGACTCCTGGAATGGATTGAGGATAACTTGTTAAGCCAGGTAATAATAGATAGCCCTACCACAGGGTACGTTGCCCAGAGAGGTGGTAGATGTCCCATCTCTAGAAACATTCAAGGTCAGGTTTGGACTGGGCTCTGAGCAACCTGGTCTAGTTGAAGGTGTCCCTGCTCATTGCTGGGAGGCTGGACTAAATGACCTTCCAACCCAAACTATTCTATGATTCTATGACATGAGCTTGTCAATTTCGTCTTAATGCATTTCCTAACTCAGCTTTGTAGTTGGCATATAGAGTTTCCACCATAAAGCTGATTTATTTTGCTTAAATGTTAACACTTGCTCATATTAGAGAGCTAGATAGGGATCTGCAATGTAACAGACTATGCTAAAGAAAAGCTTGATGCAAAATTGTGATATTAATAATTCAAAGAGAGCTGCTAAGGATTTGAACAGGTGGGAATGGACATAATAATTTTACTTTTCAGCCAGAATGTCTAAGGTTTACCTGATTTACCCTTTTTTTTATTTATTTATTTTAGTTATGTGAAAAACATATATAACATCATAACGTATATTAAAAAAAAAGTTTTAGTTTAGGTTATTTGCCTTACTATTCATTTTTATTATGCAGAGGCTACTCCCTGCAGCAGGTACAGGCACTATGCTGAAGGGTCTCCCATGCCACACTAGCATAGCCCTGTGGGCTGGGGAAGAAGGATAAGCAGAATAGGCAATGAAACAGTGCCCCCTGAGCTGGCCCTGCTGTAAAAGGCATACATGAAACCACACCTCCTGTGGGGCACATAGCAGCTCAAGGGCTGGATTTGACACTGTCCTCATGCTCCCAGACCCTCAGATACAGCCCTAACTTCTAGAGTAAGGTCTTCTACCTCTTTCCCACTTGAGGACTCACTGGTAGCTGTACCCCTGCCCATGCACAGCCCCATCGTGGGTGCAGGCTAGCAGCAGGACACTGCCACCTCCATCCATGGTCAGTACAAAGAAAGGTCATTGGAGACCCACCAACACGACCAGCAGGTAGCTCATAGTTTCTATAGCATATCTTGTCAAGAGAGACTATTCGTAAAAAACAGGCACAGCATTTCTGCCTATTTTGTAGAAGAAAATGCACACGTTGTTGCCACTTATTTCAGCTAATCTTTGCAAAGTGCTTAAGTTTCATGTTCAAACACATTAAGCACATGTTTATATCCAGTTCAGCACCGTTATTAAGAATTTTCAACAGGATATGAGCAAAGTCAATAAATCTGGAAAGCAGCCATTTGTCAAGTCTTACAACTTGCAGTAAAGACATCCAGTAATAGCACAAAAAGGTGCTGTGATGCTTTTAAAGGCAGTGTACAGTAACACGAGATTGTGTCAGTAGGTAGTGTTACAACCCCAGCACCCACATGGGCCACATGCTCTCTTTCTCACAACATCTAGAGATAAGGAATTTATTTCTCAAATTACACTACTGAATGAAGTGATTTTGGTCTAAATTCACTAGTTCATTTCTTAGCAGGCTCCCAGCTCCATCAGAGGCAGTTTTGTTCAAGTACCAGAACCAAGGCAAGGTTTCTATCAGCTCTGAGAACACATCCAGACCCCACATTCCTGCTGCTTTTACGTTGGGTTTTTTTTTTTTCCAGTTTGTTCCCCTATCCTCATAATTCTTCATAATTCTTTGTTCCCCTATCCTCATAATCTGCATTTTTATTTATTCCAAGATCACTGCCTTTTAAAATACTTGACTATTTTAAACTCTAACTTGTGATAATATTTTATCTCATTTAGACTGATGTAAACCCCAATAATTTCACTGAATGAGACAATGATGCCAGTCTGGGATAGGTCAGTACTGTCCCTGACAAACCTCCTCAGCTGTAAAGGTGAATAATGGTTTAATTCTGTCATGAGATGACAGTTCCTCTATTTGTTTCCCTTGCTTTGAAGAGCAGGGATGAATCTGGGGCTTTGTTCTGACAGCAAAGGCCTAACAGTGCTAAAGACATTTGCAAACAACCCCTAACTTCCAGCCTACAAAACCTGAGCTATTCCCATCCTAAACTTCTCCTCGTCACATTGTGCCAATCATGACAAATTGTGTGAAATCTGTGGTGAATTTGTGATGTGGAGAAAAGTCCACTAGGGACTAATTTGACACCATCAAATGCAATCTTCCTTTATTACCCTAAGGCAAGATTTAAACTAGTTTCCAGGGGTGAGAGGTTACTCTATTAACCCAGGGTGCTTGCCCCAGCAGGCTGCCACCTAGACAGTCTGGAGCATCGTTAAGTGGATGTAATTCTCCAGCTTCCTCAGTCTTTTCTGGGGTTTTCTTTTTAGGGTGGCACTTTAATTCTTAGTCTTCAGATAGACACCTCTTTTCACAGTAAGACCAATCTCTATCAAAGCCTTTTCCACAGCATTTTGTTGCAGGAGATAACAAAGATTTAGGCTCAGTTGTTCTAACAGGTCCAGCTAACACTGAAGAAGGGAATGGAGGCTGAGAAGGGCAAGGACCCCAGGTGAAGCTCAAATTATGCAGGAAGGCAGACATGAGTGGGGATATGTGGAGCACAGAATCAGCTCAGGTTCTTTGGGGCAGTGCCAGCCATCCCAGACAGAAGACACCTCTCCACTCACCTGCCCCATGAGTACATGGGCACCTGGGAGGAGACAAGAGCTTTTGCACTTGGCCAGGCTTCAGCTGAGCATCTGCCTTTGCGTGACCTTGTGCCTGAGGCACCACATCACTCAGATCAGCCAGAGGCTCTCCAAGCGGGCCCCTCACAGCACTAGCCCAGGGCCCAGCAAGGCTTCCTGACTTGGGGTTCATCATCAATCAAAGCAATTACTTTGCTTCTGGATCCCAGCCAGTGCTGGGAGTGATACAGCTCTAGTCTCATGAAATGACCACTGAGTTGCAAACCTTAAGCATAGCGTTTGATCATTTTTTTCTTTGACCATGGCATGGTTACCCTGCTGTCCACATAAACTGCACACCACTAAGAAACAACTGTGCAGATGCTAATGCTCACCAACACCAGGTGAGATTGCAGAATCATGTATAATACCCCTCTAATTCTCATTCAGGACTCAGTTCCACCAAGGTCAATGCCATAAGTAAAAATGGCATTTGCAAAAGAGCTCAGATTGCATACGCTTTTTTTTTTCTTTCTGTTTCTTCAGGATATTTTTCCTTCTTCCTTCAACTTCAAAAAAACTGAGTTTACTTTAGCTCTGTATCCTTTTATTTCTACTTTTCACACAGGCACTGACTGCCAGGGGACGTGTTGTTTATGTGAGATTTTGCAAAGGACAGAAAGAGAGCTCCTTGGTGCTTTCTGTGATGAGTCAGAAAAGCAAGGACAAAAAAAAAAATTAGAACTTTCCTGTAAGCCTGGGCATGAAACAGGCTCTTGTTAGGGCGGTGTGTGGAAGTGGTTTAGTTGAACCAGGGACTTTTGGTGCAGCAGAGGCAAAGCCACCCTGAATTTGCAAATATTGCGATGTTTGTCTTTGGCAATAATTTGGAAAAGGCACTGCAGAGACAGGGAAAAAGAATCCCCAGGAGGGCAGATGCAATATAATATGCCCCAGTGCAATATTCTGTATAATTTTAGTAGTGGCATAAATCCTGACTGGTGAGGTAGTTCTGCCTCTTTTAAAATGTTTTTTTTATTTGAAAAAAGGAACTGTTAAGTGAATTCAAATTGGGTAGTTTTAAGAAATTAAATAAAAATATTTATACAGGGGCTTGGATGTGTTTGTCTTCACCTCTAACCAAATTAGGTGAAGCCAAAATGTTGGGGACTGATGATTATTGCAAAATAATCCAGATAAAGACTGATGCCCCTAAATGGGTTTATATATATGTGGACATTCTTGTCCTGAGGCAGACAACTTGGAAGACTATGCATATTGGATCATCTGAGAATATAAATCTGGGCCACGGTACTCCTGATAAAAGCAGTGCACTTCTATTATTAACTAGCATTTTGTGGGGCTAATGCTGATTACTGTCCTTCAGGAACTACCCAACATCCCTTACTTTTGCCACATGACTTCTGCCTTTTTCACCCTCTGAGACCCTGTGGGAGGCAAGCCCCGTTGCCATTTAAGAGTGTTTGCAACACACTCCTTCAGGAAGAAAAAGACAGGCTTGGAGACATCTGCTTTCAAGACCAACAATTGCTTTGAGAGAAAAAGAAAAGGAAAAAAAAAAACAAACAGGAAAAGCCATTTAAACTGAATTACTGGCACTGCTATTTTCACCTCTCCACAACCTAGCCATGACTTACAGAGCATCCTGAGTTAAGAGTTCATAATTCCGGCTGAATTTAATGGGAGTATTCACACAAGAATTATGTTGCAATAGCTAATAGGCTTGGTTGTGGGCAAGTCTGTTTTCCTGTGTCTGTACTGATTTTGGGCCAAAGAACTTTCCCACTTCTGCAGTTCCAGCAATAGGTAGGAAAAATTCTAATGCTGTTGTGACCGATCACTGTTAATTCAAAAATAATATCGTCTAATAGACAGGCTGTAGTGTTTGCAATCCATGCTGGTGGCTGCTCCTGGCTTGTCCAGACCAGATCCCATCATCAGTACCACAAGAAAAGTTCTGTTGGTGGGAAACTTGTAAGGAAAATATGATTTTCATCAGGCCCTCTCGTCTCAGCTTTCTTCATGGACATAATAATAGTAACAATATTTCTCAAGGTTACTATGAAGACTGATGAGTAAATGCTTATAAAGCACTTTGAAGATGAAAAGTGTGAAATATTCTACTTAGTTATAAAAGCATAATGAGGCAAAGGAAGCAGTCAACCATCTAACTTACATAAAATTTCCTTTTATAACGTTCTAGTGATGCTGTTCTTTGAATGTGACAGAGGGCAGTCAATCTCTGTGCATAAACAATGACACCAGGAGATGCACTTCCTCTTCATGAACTTTGGAAAACCTGATCTGTCTCACTCAATAATGAAAAGAAAAATAAGGAAAGAGAGAAAGAAAGAGAGAGGCAGGGAAGGAAAATATGTTCTTTGATCCAATGTGAGATGTAGGGCCATGTTTCATATTAACCCCGGCTTCCTCTTCATCCAGCTGATTTCTTTGGAAAACACAGCCGTAGTTCAACCACTGGTCCTATGGCCTGTATTGTTCCTCAGGGAGGCCCAATGTTATGGTTAAAGAGCTAAAGGAAAAATATTGCTGAGGAATTTAACTAGATTTTTCAATCTAGCAGCTTTATTATTGAAACTAAAGTTTCTCATGGAATTTGTGGGGGGTTTTATTGATATTATCAGGAAAGTTTGGAGTATTTCCAGCCAGGACCAGACAGAAACTATTGGATTGCATTGGGTTGGGTTCACTTGGGTAAGGTAGGGTACCTTCTGAGGATATGGAGAGCTTGAAATCAAACCCTCCTGGTTCCAAACAAGAATATCCAGGTGGCTCTTCCCTGCCATAACAAGTGATTTTTGATCCACTACTGCCTTTTTCCCCAAATCAACTTGGACTTTCCCAGCAGGGAGATTGTCACAGAGGAAGGGAGATCCTCCACCCTGCAGTGACAAGCAGAGACCTAGTCATCCATCCCTAGTCCCGGTCAGGCAGGGAGAACAGCCTGAGCAACATGTTACCCTGGAGCTCAAAAGCTGGGAAGAACACTGATGGTAAGCTACAGATGATGGGCTAGAAAAGCCTGTGTCCACATGACAAACACTGCTAGGTAAGAGCTCCCATTCAACTTCTTGCTGAAGGGTCCCTAGCAAATATAATGGCAAAGAGGGGCATGAGCACGTTGTTCCTACAGCACAAGCACCCTCATCACCCAAGGAGACACAGGCATAACAGGGGAAGAGAGCAGTGCTTTCCAGGGGTTTCTTCAAAATGCTTCAGGCCTTTGTGAAACAAAACCAACAAGAAAGATTTTTGAAATCAGAAATATCAATGAAGTAGAATTTAATTTCTTGTGTTCTACCAATTGCTTGACCTCCCCTCTATGTGGTTTGTTTTTTTTTTTGTTTGGGTTTGGGTTTTTTTGTTTGTTTTTTTGTGTTGGTTTGGTTGGGTTTTTTTTTTTTGTCTATAAGTAACAGTGCAGAAGGGAAGTTAGATCATCTAACTTCAGAAATCTATGTATTTTACGACACAATTCAACTCAGTTCTTTTAGACATCTTTCACAAGACAATCAGTGTCTTTCCACCAACTACAAAAGCAGTCTAGATGATAAGTTCATATGCAAATACATGGTCATAGAATCATACAATCATAGAATAGTTAGGGTTGGAAAGGATCTTAAGATCATCTAGTTCCAACTGCCGCATCCTTCCCATTTCCCCCATGAAGAAATAAGTATCCCTTCACTGCACAAGGCTGAGCACAAGCAGGCTTTGCCTGCACAATCACAGCCGGTTTTGTTCATTTATGAGCGAAACCAGGTTCAACTGCTAGCTGTGGCCTCCTACCCATTATCTCTGCTAGGTGTTTAGATCTCAGAGAATTTGTGGAGTTTCTGGGTTTCCAGATACCAGATAGTCTTTTCTATGAGGCAACGGGCATAATTCCTTCAGTGATTGTGGAGGAATCTGTAGAAGGCAACCTCATGAGCATTACTTGCTCTCTCCTATAAGGGAAGAAATTGAATTCATAGTTTTCTGACAAAGGCTTGTTTTCTGTGGTTGTCAGAAAGCCAGGAGACATTTAGCAGCTGTAACAGTGGAAGCTAAATAAAAGCAGAAAATTTCCAGCCTGCTGTTACACTGGACATGTAGCAAAGTGAGGTTAAAGAGAGGTAACTGCTTCAGGAGAGACTGTCACCCGGTATAACTTTTGAAGTGGCACAGCCCTCCCTGCCTCCCAGCTTGATATAGGTTTAATTCTTAAAACAGCCCAGTGACCACTGCAAAGCAAAGATAGTTGTGCATTCAAACCACAAATCAGAGCTAAAAGTGGACTTGCATTTTTAAAATAGAATATGTCCACAGCCTTCATTCAAGATACTAATGTGTAATTGAAGATTCAGAGTTACATTTCTGACATGAAGTTTTCATGTAATAGACTTAGTGCGTCACCAGATACTGAAGTCATACTAAGCACTGAGAAAACAATATTCCGTACAAGCAATACCTCCATTTCTGTGGGATGAGAAACTCTTTCACTTTCTTTTCTGCTTTTATTTCCTAGGGCTATCTTTTCTTTAAAGCTAAAACTGGTATTTGCTGGTTTCAAGGGCTATTTATTGCTGTGACAGTGACACATCACTCCAAGTAATGCCTCCTAAGTACTATTAGCACGTATCTGATCTTAAAATGAACAAACACATTCAAACAAAAATGCTTTATTAATAGACAGGCAAAAAATAAGTAAACAGGAAACAAACAGAGCTTTCAAAACGAAGGAACTGCAGTTGAAATACTTTAAAGATAAATAAACTTTTAGATTTGACTCCCTCTAGAGTATTTTTAAGGAAAAGCTTGACACAGGAGATTCCTCTTCTTTTGTTGCAGAAACTCTCTCACCGCAGTCCCACCAAAATGTACTTCTCCCCAAATGCAAGAACCCCTCTGTGCCCAGCAGCATCTCATCAGCAGAGCACTCTGCCTGAAGTTAGTCAGAGCCGGGCCCCTGCAGGGCTCAGACCAGAGTGTCTCAGTGCCTCACTGAGACAAAAAGACAAAGGAAGATATTTTTTAATAAGCAAAGAAAGAGCCATTCCAGTCCAAGCCTACATTTTCCAGAAAGAGGACCAAATATTGCTTGTCTTCATCAGTTAAAGGCAGTAGGAGGGCTTTCATTTGGTCTATACGGGTGAGTCAAGACAGAGTGGAACCACGTCGGTAGGGTCCTTTTGTAGTACAGGACCTTCATTCACTTTGACCCTTGGGGATTCAAACAAAATCAACAGAGTGTTGCAACATCTGCAGGTACCAAATACCTATTTTTTTCTAAAAGGAAAATCAGTTCCCTATTTCAAAATGAGCAGAGTGCCAATGTAGTTACCAAGGTCTTCAAAACCCTTTCAGTTAAACTCTCTCAGTCCTGTTGTGCACGATACAAGAAACACCAATGTTCAGCCATGCCCTGTACCGTTAATGCTCTCACTACTGCTCAGTTGGAGGGATCCACAGAGCATTACAAGGGAGATATTGAACAGAAGGAAACGTAGCAAGTAAAAAGCAACTTAAATTTCAAGAAACAGTCCACTGGAAACAAGACACAATCTTTGAAAGCATTTGTAACTATGTTCATAATGAAAACCAAAAAGAACATCAGATACATTCCATACGTAATAATGAATAGGGAATAAAGGACATGAACAATTTTTCTTCTCTCTTTGCCACGCAGTAAGATGGAAAGATTCCTGAAGAAAAAAAAAAAAAAAAAAAAGAAGTGTAAATATATTGTAGCTGCCTGGATCTAAAAAGAGAGAAATTGGATTTCCTTGTACCTAGCTCCATCACTTCCCATGATGTAATGAATTATCACATTAGTTTTCTAAAGCCACAAAAGAAAGGGGGAAAAAAACCAAACCCTAATATCTTCTTAGCTGCAGAAATGTGTAGATAAGTTAAATCTGACAACGACACGTACTGCACTGTAGTCCCTCCAAGAATAAATTTGGATCACTGTGCCATAGACTCCAAAGGGTCAACATGACATATTGCATCATATCCCCCTACACACACACACACAAAAAGAAAGAATTCACTAACAAACATCACGTCCAAAAGTTATCTTTTATTCCCCTTTCACATTATAGTTTCTTATGAAATATTTTAGTGGATGGCTTTGGTGCTTTGCCACATTTCTCTCAATTTATTTATAAATGCTTGGTTGGAAAGAAAGTAAATACTACAGGACAAGCATTTTATAAACCTTTGCTATTTTCATATAATACTTGCACTGGAATTGGTTTTTGCTTAAAAAATAGTAATACTCCAGAGTACTGTGCAGAATAACACAAGTCTCCCATGCTTGTTAAAGGGCAAAAATGAAAAAAAAAAAAATAAAAAGCAAAAACCAAATTATTTGTGTCTTATCTGAGAACACAGAAAATATGTTTGATTATAACTCTAATTGAGTGACATGCCACCAGAAAGGCAGCAGAAAAGATGAGTGTGTGATATCCCCCTCTTAATAATGGGTTAAACAAATGTTTCACACCTTAAAGCTCTTAATGCATTTGGAAAAGCACAACTGGTTTCTCACAAGCACAAAAGCACTGGCTAACGTGCATGCTGCTTCAGCTGCACCCTTCCCACCTCACACACCCAGCGACTTGCTGCTTGTTTATTTAAATGACACTGTTGTTTGAAATGATGGAGGCTTCTTATCCTCTTGAGTCATGCATTCTCTGTCTGGGATCCTCTGTTTAGGCACTTTTAGCACCTCATTAATTACTAACTGCAACAAAGTCATGCTGTTTTGCAACTCTATTGCCTTTGTTAAGAAATCTCAATCCTGTGTTAGAATGTGAAAGGGGACTGTTATCTACCATATGCCCTGCTTGACTCCATATTACAAAATTAGCTTTCTAGTTCCTGAAATACATATACACGATCTCTTTAGATCCATACTCCATGGTTAAACAGCCTGGCTTCCGTTAAATATCCTGCCTGTAACAATCGTAGAAGCTACTGTGGCAGATAAAACACACTCAACTCCACGCGTTATAAATAAAGGTTTTACCCAGGAAGATACAATTTCGTAACAATGATCATTAAGTCTTGCTACAAAATGCTCTTCAGGATGACTTTTTATGACTCTTGGGAACTAAAACCCTCTCAAACAGTTAACTGTTAAAGGTAAGTAACTAACAGATTAAGCAGTTGGAAATTTTATTACCCTTTTAGACGAGAGGTTGGTGAGAGAGTATCACGTGAAGAACTGTAAAACTCTTCCCTGCAGTGTCCTGGATGCTATTACTGTATGCAACTCTGAAGGTACATTAAGGTAGGTTGGTATGAGAAGTTTGAGCCAAACAAGATCTCTGATGGCTGTGCAGACAGCTCTGATCATCTTCAGCAGCAGCTTAGCCTGGAAGCACCTAATTAAATTCACAGTGTCCTTCCTTGACTGGGGTGAATGCTCCTTGGAGTTCAGCCCCTGCAGAGACCCAGAACCAGCCCAGGCAGGATTCCTGTATGAGCAGCTTGTGGGCCAAAGCTCAACATAGCAGAGCTAAATTCAGTGAGGAGCTAAACACAGCCACCAGCAGGGCCAGGTCCCTCTCAGCATGAAAAAAACCAATAATTTCTTCATAAAACGCAGGTAGAAAAAAATGAAATTGTAATGATAATGCCTGTGCTTAGTGGTTATGATATATTGAGCCAGGACATATCAGTTTCCGCTCATAAATTTCTGTTTAATGTGAAATGGAAGCACAATCTTTAAGGAAAAAAAAACAAAACAAACCAAAAAAACAAAACAACACAAACCACCCAAAACCAAACATACACACACCCCTCCCCCCCAACAAAAAAAAAAAAAAAAAACACCAAAAAACAACCAACCAGAAAAAAAAAAAAAAAGAAGAGACAGAAATTAAGACTTCCCTTTATGTGCCTTAAAATCAGTTCCTTTTTATGGTCTGACACCAAGAATCTGGTCTCCTTTGCTATGTGGTGGTACAAATGCAGCAAGCAGCCCATGGAGTAACCCCAGTTGAAGAACCCCTTAACTTGGAGCAAAAAAAAAGAGAGAAAGTGACTCTATTCATTGAAAGAAAGGATTTGAATTTCTCCCCTGATGGAGAAGACTGGCTGGACCAAACACAGATGGTGGGCAAAAAAACAGCTGTGGTGGGTGTTTCCTTATTGCAGCTCCTGTTAGCTCTGAATTCAGAAGGAATGTTGGTTCTGACAGCAGTTTGGAGGGGTACACCTTTCCCCAGAGTTTCAGGACCTAACTGTTGAATGTTGGATGTCACTTGCAAAGTTCACATGCCTACAAGGTAAGTTTTGCTACTCCTAAATTGAAGACACCTCCTTATTTCATTAGATCTTGGCTTTCAAGTTGAAGCTATCTGATGCCTGTTTTCTAACTTGTTCCGTGTATAGATGTTAGATGTTGATATTGTCTTAGCAGAAGCTCCAAATCACTAAATCATTGTCATTCCACTACCAGCCATCTGCCTCATATGAAAGGAACCAAGTCCAGAACTAAAACATAGTGTGGCTCTTTCAAGTCATCTGAAATGTGCTGGAAGGTACAGAAAAATGGTAAAACTCTGGCTAAGGGAAGCAGGTCTCTTCAGACAAGTGCAAGGACTTCTTTCAGCATTATCTGCCTAATACAATCCTGTTACTGAAGTATCTCATAGAATAACTATGACATATTTAACAGTGTTTAGTGAAGGACCACCTCTTGTAATGTTTCAAATAGCATAATAGTTGTCTTCGCCTGTTAAAATTCTAAATAAGTGCCACAAAGTAAGGCCAGTGGAACAATTTTTCCTCCTGTTCCAACCCCGATGCGCTTGTTTAGGAGGAGCAGTGCTGCTGTTTCACTATATTTATTACCATGGGACTCGAGACACATTATGTGTGTCTCAGTCAGGTTCCTGTTGCCCTTCTCTGCTAGCACAGGGCAGGGTACCCCATGCTTGCACACCCTGTGTCTCATGTTGTGATAGTGACAGTGGATGCCCAGTCCCTCTTCCACAGCTACTACCTCTTATGCCTGCAGGTCACCAGAGCTGAACTGCTTTAGGATTTCCTAGCAATAGGATGGGGTTGCTGAGGACAGCTGGAACTGAACATCGACTCCACCAATGTGCACCACCACCCTTCTTCATGCCCTGTTGTTCCTCTATATGCACACTATGCCCATCACTTGTGCTGGGGTGTGAGCACACACATTAAGAAACAGGCTGCTTCTTTACTCCGTGCCTTTCCAAAGGACCCTACCTCTGTGATTTTACTTTCAGTAGTAAGATTACTTCACTGACCCTTTTGAGACTCTCCCTGCTCTTCCTGTTTTACATGTCAAGCTTTTAATTCACGCTTCCTCATGGTGAACCAGATCAGGGAACTGAATCTCCTGGAAAGAAACTTTTTTTTTTTTTTTTAATTTTCAGGATTTCATTTTTAAGTCTGATATTTCCCTAGTCCAGTGTATGACTGCTAGGGCTTGGATAAGCACAGTGCAGGAAGTGGAAATGAGCAAGTTGCTGGAGCAAGTGTGGGATCTACTTAGGCTGACACCAAAGAAATTCATAGGGAACACTGCCAAAGTGAGAAAACAGCTCTTAACTTAGTGTTGTGAATTGCCCTCCCAAATATTCAAATCATAGAGAAGTCAATGCCTAGACAAACGGATGTGTCAGTATCCTGTGAAACCTTTGCTGTTGGTTACTCACATCTTCCAGCTTTACCCAGTTCCAGTTCCACCTTACAGGATGTCACCACAGGAGATGTATGCTTAGGCAAACTGACGGGTGAATTTAAACCAGTGCAGTTATCCTGGTATTGCCTCCTGGGTGGTAAAAGTTAGTTTAGTCCAAAAGCATTTTCTTTCCTACTTAGCATACATTACAAAAACATTTATTTTAATCACTTCTGTTCTATGTTAAGTATTTACACCCGAAATACACAGATACTTCCATGGCAATGCTGAGATTTTTTTTTCCAGTACAGTTGCTCTAGGCACAGATTCTGCAAACACAGAACAAAAAAAAAAAAAAGCTGGTCTGCATCCCAAAAGTTTTACAATGTGAATGCAAGTCCAAGAGACGACCAACTGATAGATGAATACAGGGAAACAATGACTTAGCATGGTTTGATCATCCTTGTAGTAAGTGCTAAAACTTCCTATGTGCCAAAAATGTTCTCCTTTTGAGGCCTTCCTGTTGGACTGTCTTAACTGAGCTGCATCTGGAAGGTTTGTGCTGCAGAATTTGCCCATGTGTTTTTCCCACAAATATGTTTGGGTTTTTTTTCCCTATGTACAATAAAACAATAATTCAGCTTTCTTCCAGCGTAATCTAGAAGGCCAGATCCAAACCTCTCTCGGACTGATGAAGGGTCAAGCTGACAGCAGCAGGCTTTGGACCTAGCCCAGGCTGAGGAATAGTCCAGACTGACATGCTAATTCAGGGACTGATCCTGCAGACTTTGGTTACACTGGGATTTTATTACAGTGACGGAATTGCAGAAGTCAGAGATGGGAAAAAACCAATCAGGTCATCTAGTCTATTTGTTGCCAGTACAGGATTGTTCTCTGCTGCACATTTTGTTAATGTTCTGCCATTATATCTTCTAAATATCTGAAGCATAAAGAGATTATTAAAAATATTGGGACTGGATCTTTAGGAATGAGTTGATTTTTTTAAACAGTACACATGTTTTCATAGGCTCAACTTACTGAGAGTAAAGCATTTCTCATCACTCCTTTTGGTTTATTTAGACTATGCATCACAGCCTCCTGTTTGTGATATTAACAACTTTTGAGCATGCTCATGATGTTATAGAACATCAACTTCCTAAATTGAAAATGGCTAAAGAACAACTGGGGTTTGTTATGAAACACAGAGAAATGCAGCAACTGTCAAATTGGGAAACAGAGAAAAAAGCAGTGATACAGACACACACACATACTTACAGATATATATATCTCTGTGTGTTTTGAGTAATTTCTTACACATTTGTACCTCTGTGCATGCCTTGCCCACCCTGTGCTTGCCTCTTAGTTTGTACAGGGGAAGAAAAATCTGGGGCAAAGACTGTCATGATTTGGGGTCCTGTGCAGTGCCAAGAATATTGCTAGTGTTTAACAAATAGTGGATGTGTCACATTGTGCAACTTTTACTCGGCATGCCTGCTCCAGTCCTCTAAGCCTTCTCCCTTCAGAGGAGATGACTGACCCAGGTCTGTGGGGATGCTACTGCAGATACCTCCATGGTGGTGAAATCTGACATATGCCATCTACACCCTGAGCAGACCCTGAAAAATACGGATATTGTATTGGGTATAGTATGCTTCATTTTCAAGTTATGTATCAGAAGTAATCCGAGGCCTTCATTTCTTTACTGTGTTTCCGAAGTTGAAAAGACAAATTAGTGACTCCTTTGTTCACTTATACAAACTATTTCCAGTCTAGAGAAGAATGACAAAAGGTTAGCATTCAGCTGTCCTGTTCACATGGCTAGCTTTTATGACCAGAGTGTCATTTTAGGCAAGCACAATATCAGCTATTAATTTAACATTGTCTTATTTTTGAGTATAATCTAAGCATCTTCAGGCCACCTTCTTCCCCCCCCCCCCCCCCCAGTTTATTAGCTGTTCAGAAAACTGGAATTAATATTTTCTAGCTATGGAAAATTGCACAGAGAAACCTCTGGGCAGGAACTGCAATAGTGAAACCACCACACACTATTCCTCTTGGATTAAAGATTATTTTTGAAAAAGCCAACAACAGCACAACAATACCTAGCTGATTTTACAGTCTCCTGCTGCTAGTTTTAATGCAGTTCAGTAAAACAGAGGGCTCAGACATCTTTGACTTTCTGGCAACAACACAGACCATCAGCCATTCTCTACTTCCCCACCCTCTTTAATAAACCAAAATACAGAGAGGTGCACAAAACCGCCCTGGAAGCTGTTTCTGATTCATCCATTTTTAGCTGCAGGGAAATACTACATCCAGCTCCCTCCACCACATGCATTGCTGCTGTCTCCTGGCATCCCAGGGCCTGTCAAGAGGAGGCTTCTTCATAAGCCTGATGATCCCAGCGATGCTGGCAGCCCTCCAGCTACAGGCCCTTGCACAGCTGCATGGCCCTGTGCAGCCAAGCCCAGGCCACTGGCTCTGCCTCCCGAGGGCTGATGTCAGCCTGAACTTTGCCACCGATATCTCATCAGGATGAGTGACATAAACAGAGAATTGCACGCCAGAGTTTTGCTCTGGAACAAGCTCCTTCCACACATCTCGGCAATATAAATCTTCTCTTTTTATTGCAGAATGGCAGTAACTGTTTGTGGGTTTGTTTTTTTGTTGGGTGCTTTTTTTCCCCTCCTAATGGAGCTGGTTTGAGGGGTTAACCTGGCTCTCTTGTGTCCTCTCACCCTGCCTCTATTCAGATCCAATCTCAAGCCAAGGCACAGCTTTTGTTTTCTCCCTGGTCCATGCCTCTGCCCCTCTTTCACAGCAAGTAAGAGACCTCTCCCCCCCACCACTGGTCACTCATGCATTGGCCCCCAGTTGGCACACATTCCATGAGTCTGTCTCGCCAGGGAACTTGTGTGAACCCCCGTGGTGCCCAGGACTGTCTCCCAGTACCTCTGTCCCATGTACCCTGCCATAGCAGGGACACATGGAAGAGAAGGGGCTGGAGGCAGTGAGTGGAGTTTCTCAACCATGCTTTGTCAGGGCAAGGAGATGGAGTGCATTCCCCATTTGTTTAATGTTTTCCTTATGTTTCTCGCGCAGCGTTTATTTTTTGACATGCTTTCTCTGCCCACTGGTGCTAATGCTGCTAGAGCAAGCTGGCTGGCTGGCTGCAGGTCGTCTCACATGTGTGTCCCATCCTTTCTCCTCAGCCTTGTTTATTTACACCACTTTCCTGGCTTGCTCAGAAATCTCCACACAGGAGAAGTCTCAAACTCCAACAAAACACCGAGGCAATTGTGCTTTCTTCATGTCAGCATAGCCCCTCGGCTTGTCTGCAGAATTACTTTTATTTTATGCCTCCCTGGCAATCCCACCCCATCCGTCTCAAGTATCCTGGATTAGAAAGACTTTCCCCAGAGTCCTTTTCAAAGGGAGCCTCCCACAGACCTTTAAATCCCCCACATTTTATGGTACAGATATTTAACAGCTCTGAGAGAGGCAGCGGGGGAAGAAACTGAGGAAAACAGTTACAAGTAAGAGTGGCTGCTCCTCACACCACTGAGGCTCCTGATGCGATCAGCACCGTTTTATCCAGCTTGCTTTCTCATCCCAGTGGTAGACACCGAGATAAGAAGTGAAGCAAGAAAGGGTCCAGTGAAGTCGTCGGTTTCCCCTTGATCAGCCTCACCTCCCCTTCTCTAGTCCTCTCCTTCCCTCCAAAACAGAAACTCTTGCCGGAGAAAGGAAACGCGATACCCTTCTGTCAAACAGGCGGCCGTGCCCCGCCTTAGGTGCGCTTGAGCTGCACCTTTGCTGCCGGGGCTCCGGTGAGAGTCCCGCTGCCGGCGGGGAGGAGGCCGCCGGCACCCCGGGCAATGCGGCCTCTGCTCAGGTCGGCCCAATCCCTCGCCTCCCCTCCTGCCAGACGGCCGTGGAGACAGCCCCGGCCCCGGCAGAACACGAGGCTTTGCTCTGCTCCGAAGCCGCCGGAGAAGCCACCCCGGAAAATCCCTGCCCCGGGGGGGAAAGGCAGTAACGGAGAAAATCCCGAGGAGAGGGAGAGGCTGAACACCCATCGTCCCCCTCACATGAACCTCTTTATCTCCATTTTGAGCAAAGATGTGAGGGGCAGACTCAGGCTAAAGCGTGTGTGTATGTCTGCTGCGCTGGGTCCCCTCTTCCAGCACACCGCCCTGTCCCCCTGCAAGTGGGGGGGGTTCCTCCTTACGGACGGGCTGAGGCGAGGAGGGCAGCGGCAGAGGGGAGGCGAGTGGAGACCTCCAGGTGGGGGCTGCAAGGGAGGCTGCAGAGCCTCGCCGCCCGCCCCGGCCCCGGTCCCAGTCCCGCCCCGCTCCCCGCGGAAGCAGCGCAGCCGCGTTCCCAGCCGCTGGAGGATGCTCGGGCGCCGATGCCCCGCGAGGTCTAGCCCCAGATCGGGGAGCTTCCCTCCCCCCGTGCCGGGGAGCTGGGGCTCGCCCCGTCCCGCCCCGCCCCGGGGCCTCTCCCCCGGGGCCCCGCTCAGAAGCAGCTCCCGCATGAAGCCCGGGTTCTTCTAGTCGGCGGGTGGGAGAGCCGGGGGGGGGGGCCCGGCCCACCTGCACCCGGAGGCTGGCGGTGCCCGCGGCGCAGACCGCGGCTGCTCCGGAGCTGCGGCGGCCGGCCTGGGTCCTCCTACTGCCCCCCCGCCGCTCCCGCCCTCGCACACTCCTCTCCCACCGCCATCCATCCTGTCGGCACCTCGCCCGCCCGGCACACACACGGGCGCGCACAGCCGCACGCACCCCGGCACCCCCACAACATGCTGCCGGCCGCCCGCCCGGCATGGACCCTGGCGGCGGCTGCTCAGCTCCTCTGCGCTGCTGACTGCCCTCTGAGGTTTGCGGCAGGTAGCGGGGCAGGCTGTTGGAAAGTGCAATAGGAAAAGCGGAGGGGAAAAAAAATAAAAAGAAATAAAAAGAAAAAAAAAAAGGCAAAAGCCATCAAGCCGGCCAAGCCCCGCTGTGGATCTCAGTGCAGGTATTTCTGCTGCTGTGTTCATCCCTTGCCGCCCATCACCCCGCTCGGGTTTTTTGGTTTGGTGTTTTTTTTTTTTTTTTCTTTTTAAAGGAAGGAGGAAAAGAACGAAAAGCAGAAGTCGAACTCTCAAAGGGTTACTATGCAATTGCGACTGATTTCTTGGTTTTTTATCACTTTGAACTTTATGGAATACATTGGCAGCCAGAACGCCTCCAGGGTACGGCGACAGGGAAGAAGTAAGTGCGAAGAGATTTATACTTTGATAACTTCTGCTTCCTCTCGTTGTGCCGGTCACCTGCCCGGGGGCTTCCTCGGCCCCAGAGCCTCTGCAGGGGCGTCAGGCAGCAAGTCCCACGCCAGCGAAGCTGCAGGCAGTTTCACTGAGTTGGAGGGATGGAGGCGATTTTTGGTCTCTTTCTGCTCTTCTCTCTCCCCTCACCGGGATGAGCAGAGCTGACTCCGGGAAGACATGCGTCTGCTCCTTTATATTGCAACGCCTGGTAACGGGGAACGGCCTTTCTTAGCGCTTTCCTCTTCCGAAAGGGAAAGCGTGATGACACGAGGTAACTTCTGGCCGTGATGGCCGAAGCGCCTTTCCCCTCCCCGGTGAAGAAGCACGCACCCCGAGCCCCAGCAGTGCAGATCACCGCCGTAGGTTAAGCCCGGCAGTGTGGAGTAGGGAGCTGGGGTGTTGGGACGCTGCCCCGCCCGCTGACTTCCAGCCTCCGCTCGCCACCGGCCACCTCGGTGTCACCGTCCGGGTCATCCATCGGCACAGTCCTGGGGCTGTGGCTTCTGATTTTTTATGTTTATTTCATTTATATATATATATTTTTAATCCCATGGGATGAGGGGAGCTCATCCCTCCTGACTCAACCAGCCCCTGATAATGCCGCCTGGGTCCGGGTTGGTGACAGGAGGGAGCGGGAGGACGGGGGTGGGGGGCGAGAGGCAGTGCCCGGGGTGCTGGCAGCACCTCCTTGGGCGCTGCCCTCCGAAGGAGACTATGTGGGTGGCCAGGGGCGAGGGACCCCCGGCATCGGGGCAAGAAGAGAAGCGAGGTACCCCGGGGCAGGCGCTGTCCAGGTCGCGGGCGCTCCGGCGGGAGGGGATCTAGCTCCGTCGTGGGGCTCCGGAGTAGCTGCAGCACCGGGGATCCGGGTCCGCGGTGACCCCCGACAGGTCTAGGGCGCTGCCAGGAGCCGACGGGAAGGGATAACGGGGGGGTGGGGGGAGGGAGGGTGGGCACCGGGACGTGTCCTCGTCCGGCATCGCCACACCGCCTGCGTCCGACCCGCCGCCGCTTCTGGGGAGGGAGGCATTTTGTGCGTACCTACAGCGGTTGGGCTGCTCATGCCTGTCGCCTTAACCTGACAGTTGCAGATGCCGTGGAAATGTCACAAAACACGGCAGCCTGCATTTAATCAGCAAGAAGTAACTGAGTTATTTCCTCGGGGAGGGAAAGGGAGGTGGGTTACTATTATTTTAATTATTTTTTCTCAGTCCTCGCTCCCTTCCCCTGCTTGGCATGGCCAGCCCTTGAAAGCCTCCTTTGTATGGTCTGCCTCTTGAACACAAAGTTCGATTCACCTAAAGTGCCCCTAAAGCGGAGCCGAGGACGAGAGAGACCGGGGACTCCAGCCCTCCGATCCCCACGGCCGCGCAGCGAGGGAGCACTGAGGGCTAAGTAAAACATGTCAGGGGCATCCGATTTATTATCCTTGGCAAGGGAGGGCTCCGGAGCCTCCATCACTTCCAACCCACTCCTTTAACCCCTGGCAGCCGCCGGCTCACAAGCTGCTGCTCCCCCCCACCACCACGAGGACACCCCGACTGGAACTGTAGAGGGGTTCAGCCCTGGGTCGGAGGTAGGGTGGGGCAGCACCCCTGTGGGGCGAGCGCTGGGGAGCTGGCTCCTCTCCGCCACTGTCTGCTCCGGCACCTGGTGCGCGCCGGGCCACAGCCAGCGCCAGCGCCGGGCCGGCGGCGACCTCTGCTGTCCTGAGCCGCGGCGGGCAGCCCGCGCCGGCAGGTGCTCCTCTCCGGTCCGGTCCGCTCTGCTCCGCTCCGCTCCCCTCCTCTCCGCTCCGCACGGCCGCCGTCCCATCCTGGGGCACGTCTTTTGGCCGGGGAAGGCTGCAGGTCTCCCTCCTGGCAGCAGCCGGTGTTGGTCCCGGGCGGTGGGCAGCCCCAGGTTCCCAGCAGCTCTGTGTGTTTGTGGTGTGTTTCTCGTGCCGACCCGCCTCGGTCCTGCTTAAGCACCCTGTTCAGCGGCGTGATTTTAGGGGAACAGAGGTGGAAGTGTTTGCTGCAAATAGGTGGTTGGTACAATGTGGAGAAGGTACCAAATACTGGCTCAAAGTTTTCTGGTTAAACTACAACAGTTAACCTAAATTCACAGCATGAACAAGGGGCTCAAAAATCACATCTAGAAGAGTCAGAATGGAAATCTGACCGTTTAATTTGGCAGTGTAGGCAAATAAATGTCAGAACCTCACCTGGACATGGTGTACATCATCTGCTGGCCGGGGTCTTTTAGTTGGGCTGGTTGTAAAATATGGTTTGGTATAGCTAGGGGTTATTTGGCGTGAATTAGAATGTGAGTGTTTATGTAAGTTACTATAAGAGGGTATGGTTGCCACTTGCACTGATCATTTTGGCTTTAAAAATCTGTGAATCACTACTAGTGAATACAGTACTTAAAAAAAAAAAAGAAAATGGTAATAGGAGTGTAAAGAAGACACCTGTCAAATTCATCTGCTACATGCAACACTTTCTCTGGATGTCTGTTTCTTTTGCCCAGATGCTCTCCTTTAAGCATACATCCCAAAACCGATTGCTAGCAAAGTGTTTTCAAATACTCATTTAATCTAAGTATTTTTAAATACAATACAAACCACTTGCCCTCAAGTAGTCAGTGAGCCCACTTGCTTCATTCTCTTTAATATTCAAGTCCCCCATTCTGCATATTATATTTTAGACTCCTATTTTATTAAGGAAAAGGAATAATGAAGCTTGAACTGACTAATTCAGTATATGCTGGGCCAGACTCCCAGCCCGTATAAATTGAAGTTTCTTTGTTATTTTACCCTATCAGAAGGACCCAGTCCTGAAGCATCACTTCTTTTGTGCCTACTGCCAAAGTAATCTTTACTAGAAGAGAAGTCTGGTCTTCCACCCTTTCACTCCCCAAACTCCTACTGAAGTTTGAGCATCCTAAATTTCTGTCTCATAATCAGCAGTAAAAACTTAAGTTGCCTGTGCATAGGCAAAACTTCTCTGAAGTCAACAACGGAGTGCAGATGGAGGATCGGGTCCATCATTAGTCATAGTACACAATCAATAAACGTCCAAAAACAAACATCAGCAGCAGAGATTTATGGGTTTATTCTGATAAGAGCAATTAAGATTAACAAATTAAGTTGCTTTTTCGGGTCCTACAAGAGAGATTAATATTCAGCTGAGTACAGACTATCAAAGTAATAAATAAGAAATTCTATGTATCTGCCAGTGATTACAGTTTGAAAAAAAAGTAGAATAAAAATAGTTCTAAAATATTTTGGAGGCTACCACTAACTTTCAGAACTCAGCTCTGACAGTTATGCACCTTTCTCACTGTGACATTTTAACTGACAGAAATGAAGTATGATTCAAGCAAATCATACTTCATACTTCAGTGAACTATGATGACCGGCAGAGCATTTGCCATGACCCAGTGGACTGCCAGTGAGCCATGTAGTAAATTTGGAAATCACTAAAGTAAGCAAAGTGGTAGAAAATTCTGCATTTGTACCACAGCTCCTACATCTGGGAGTAAATCTATCAGCATGGCTTAATGGAACTGCAGTTTGGATGTAGAGCTACCATGACGTATCTTATCGGAGCACATCAGTGTGTGATGTTGGCAATTGCCTCCTGCCTTTTGCTGTAGTGGCACATTTGTGATACCTGGTGTTCATTCCTTCGGTTGCTCCTCCGTCAGTTCCTCTGTTGATGTGGGACTGCAAGTCTTTCAGCATCTGCTTCTGGTCACAGTCACGAGTGGAGGGCTCCACTCTGCAAACACTCTGCCTCTCTGGCTCAGTTTGCATGCAACTACTCACGAATTCAAGATTAAGCAGATGTGCAACAGCCCGTTCGAAAACATAGCTTTATAAAATGAAACAGGAGAGAACTGACAAAACACAAACTGGTAAAATTAAGTCTCTGTTTTTTCCATACCTTCGTGGAGGGTGTCATTCATCTGGAAGTAAAATGTCAACAAGAAAAAAGGAATTACCTTCTTAGCTGAGATAACACTGAATTTTGGAAGCAATGTTAGTAGTTCACCATCAATACTATCTATTACTGATATCTACATGTATGCTTTAGGTTGGCATGGCATAGATGGTAATGCTACATATTCTGTATGTAATATAGGTGTTGTTAAAAATTTTTAATTTTTTTTTTTAAGAAATAATTTAATATCTCAGTGCAATAACTTAAAGCAGAAGTTATCTAAGCAAGCAGCCATCAAGTAAGCTGACTGTCCTTGGGCAAGATTAAATTATTCAGTGGTAGTTCTCTTTCAAATTATTTGCATGCCTCCAATATTTTATTTTTTTTTTTCCCTGTGATGTTTTCATATTAGTACCATTAGGGTAAATTCTTTGCTGGTGACAAGTGCACCTTTTTTGCAATGAAACTATATTTCGCATTTTTGGATGAGATCCTGTTTGTTTCGAAATAGACTGTAAAATTCCTATTGCATTCATTAGAAACAAAAGCAGATGGAGAACTGTTTTACTGTATTTTCATACAACTGCAAACATATTTTGTTATACTGATATCTTAAATAACTAAATATTTGACAATCACTACCCATTGCTGAAAGTGTTAGAAGTATCACAGGAATAGTCTACTTGTTTTGCTTTTTTTATAACTCTGCATGTATGTGGATCTGTGCTTGAAGTATACCAGCTGCATGGAACAATACGTGTTATTATCCCAAAAACTAAAGGACGTTACAGACCAGTTCCCATCTCCTACCTGATATCTGAAAGGGTGATAATTTCAAGTTTCATTTCTTTCAGCTGCTGAAGATGTTTCGTATACTATATAAAATTAATGTTAAAATGTAAACACATATATTAACACAACTTCTCAAAGACATGGATGTAGGATGGTATATCAGCAAATATATAAAAAGTCCTGTTTCTTCTTTCAGGAAGAATAAAATAGTGCTATTAGATGGTTTTAGAGCTTGAATCTGACTCCTTTGCTTTCAGTGGAGAAAGTCCTATGGACTTCACTGGCATTGGAGAGGACTCTTTTTATGCAGAACCTCAGAAAACATTTTGAGTTTGGAAGAATTCCTATGCTAGAGTATTTACATGATCCAAATATGTACAACCCCTACACAGGGAAAAACAATGCTCTGTACCTTTCAAAACTTGCTTGGAAGGCAATCTCTTTCTTAAGCATACGTAAAGAACAGCTATTTTAGTGCTTTTACCTATTGAGCAAACTGAAGTCAATGAAGTTAACTCTGAGAATAATTCCTTCTTTTAAGCTTTGTTATTAGTGTATCAAGCCTCTGCAGATATCTGGTCTGCTGCTGCTTCTTGCTGTAAATTTTTCACTGAAGATAATGGAAGTTATGCCTAATAAAATCTCAGCTAGGACATAAAAATCAGTTATAATCTCTTGCTTAATGTGCTCATTTTGCTTTCTGTTTAATAAAGCTAGTGTGCTGGCTTGACCACTGATGTTTATCGCTAATATTAATAAGCTGTCTATCATTTCATGTGTAATCATTTATAGACAGTGACTACTAGCGACACTCATCCATTAAAACTATGGAAGTTCTTATGAACTTTTTTTCCCTACAATGAATTGTCCCTGTTGCTCTTGAAATTAAATTAGAAGTTGCGAAAGCCTCGTGGAGGAGATATAAAAGCTAACAACAAAAAAAAAAAGCAAATTTTTTGTCTCATTTCTAATTTTGGAATCTGAACTACTCAAAATCACTTTGCCAATTTTTTACCAAAATAATTCAGAACAAAGCAGTCTTATCAGATGACAAAAGGCAGCTGAAGCCATGTTCATTTTTATACAAAAGTCTGTCTGCTATTACCACAAACAATGCCGCAGATAAAAATATTCAGGGAATATTTGTTTATGCAAAAGATGTTATGGCTCTCTCTCAAAAAAAAAAAAAAGAAAAAAAAAAAGCTTTTTTATAAATAATTGAATAACTGAGTTTCTGGCAATAGTAGAACGATTACCTAGATGCTTTGTTTTAATAAAGCCAATGGATTTTATTAACAAAAACTTTGACCCTATTTTTGTTCTTAGCAGTGAGCAGTGTGATAAGCAACACTATTTAAAAAGGAGTGATTCTACTTTGATTATACGATAGCTGACTACCGAGCACTTTTGTCTGTTTCAATTTCTACATTATGAGCTATAGACCATACATTTTACGTTAGTGTTATTTACTCGTGTGAAGCAAAGGTGCCACAAAACATATCCCTCTCCAGTGCTGCTAGGGAACAACTCAGCTATGGGGACTGGAGCTGAACCGGGAGAGCTCTGACAGGGACTCCCACCTTTGGCTGCTATGATGGCACTGAGTTTCCACCAGCTCCAAGCACCACCCTGGCCTTGCACTGATATTTTGGCTCCACACAACAGAGTAATTAAGGGGAAGAACATAAGGGAATGAATATAGTGATTTATTTAAATGAAAGCAAAACCCTGAACCTCAGGTCTACGTCAATTTAAGGTAGCAAGCTGCTAGAAACTATGCTTTCAAGCTTCTTAATTGTGTGCCAACTTTACATCCTGACGCGTTTCATGTTTAAACCTGAAAGCTCCTAGATGGGATTTCAGATGTTTGATATTTCCTGCAGGGTAAAGCAGATTTTGGGGCACTGTAAAATAAAACAGGAGCTCATTGATGGGTGTTGGAATAGCAATGATGTGTGATTCCTGCGGCTTCCTGTAAAGTGCCACAGCAGACACAGCAAGGCTCAGATCCAAGAACAGGACTTAGGTGCCTAAGGTGTGTCTCGGGCAGGATTTAAACACAGGTCCATCACCTTCGAAGTCCTGCTTAATTGCCATCTCACCCTTGACACATAAGTGTTTGTCAAGTGTTTCGTCATTTCTAATATGATGCTTACCGACACTGAGCATCCACCTGGCATGGGGAGGCTTCTGAGCTCCTTCTGCAGAGTACCTTCTGCAGAGACTTTGATATTTTCTCTTAAAGAAACCCTGGGTAAGAAAGACAATAAATAAATCATAACAAATAATAAAAATAACAATGCAAAGTTTTTTCACAGAGAGCGCAGGAAGAGATCGCTTACTGACACTGCAGTATAGTCATGCGCATCCCTACTCCTGTATACCCAGATCCCCCAAGCCTTTTCCTCTTCTGTGCTAACTAAAATGAGTGCAGACAAATGATGTGAGGTTACATGCAAACCCAGGTGATAAATCATCAGTTTATTAGAGCAGGTTGGACTCATGCTAGCTAAAATAATTAATTTAACTTAGATTTTCAACTCCAGGCCAAATATTTTTAGATATATTAAGAACAGCAAGGCTGCAATGCCTCATTCTTGGTGTGTTTCAAAATAAAAGAGTGAGGTCTCTTTTATTTAATTAAAGAATATATTGTCTTGCGGTGCTGGCTAGCAGTGCAGGGCACCTAAACCACCTGGACAGCCAGGATTTGAGACAGTTTTTGACCCTGGCATTGCCCAATGACTTGGCTGAGAATCCCTTGTTCAGCATGTTGGATTTTGTCACTTGCTTTTGGAGTTGCCCAACTCTTCCCACCTACTGAAAGGTAACTCAAATGCCTTGCTATAGGCTGTCACCTGTACTTTGATAGAGGTGTCGATGGAGGGCATTGCTACACAATGCAGGGATGTTAGTAAAATGTTTACCAAGCACCAGCTCCTGCACCCCACCTCTCTCCAAATAACTCATCAGGTGCACATCTTATCTGGTGACAGTGTTTTGATCGGAAGTTACAGTAGAAGTAGGGCTTGAGCCCTTTTTCCTCATCTTCCCTATAAACTAAGTTTCTATTTCAAGAGGAGGGAAGCGGAGGCTCTCTTGTGAACCAGAAATGTAGAAGCAACCAACTGGTGGAATAAGATTTCCATTGCATTCTTCAACTAACATTTACAAACATCCACATGAATCAGTTACTAAAACCTGACACTAATATGTTTACAAAGTTTATGTATGTTATCAGCACATGTAATACCCCCAGCAGGATTTATTACAGGTTCCTTTAGCAGCAACATTTTTTATCATAACAGCTCAACTCACCAGTTGAGCTGTTATGATAAAACATATCAGAGAGAGGAAACCAGCCAGTTTCTTCAGAGCACGCCTCCCACAGACACTTGTCCAGTGTTATTGCGTTGTTTATTCATGGAGATTACAAACACCAGCATCGGCAAGTGTTTCATAACCTTGTTTCCTTTTCCTAGAATGTTCATAATTAAGTTCACTTTTTTCTATGCCACTGAATAAGGAGTTGCTGGTTTTGTTTTATTTTACTTCATGTTACACTGCCAAATGAAGAATTAACTCTCCAAAACAGAACCAAGTGAGACCAAAGGATATTTATTTTACACGGGAGTCAAAAGATGTTAAGTTCATGTATTTAGCAAATACATGGAGATGTATGAAGGTTCTAGAAAATTTTAGTATAATACAGAACTGGAAATAATCAACCTGGATGAGACCTCCTTGTGCTGGCCACAATGACCACAGATGTCATAGAATCTAATAGACAAGATCTTGAAGACAGGAAAGGTAAATAAATTACACAATTTGGTATTTTTCAAAAAAACGCAGCTTCTGTTTTGCAGTCCAAAATGAAGCCACGCATTCGTCTTTTGTGTTTATGTTTTATGAAGAGTTGAGCAATTAACGACTTTCAGAGATGAGGATATACTAAAAGTGAAAGTAAAATTCTGTACAAGAGTAGAATTTATAGCCTGTGCTAATACTTGTCCTGGACGAGTATTTTTAAACCCAAGGCCCTGGCTTTAGGAATGAAACAACTGGAGTGTGCTATTAAAGCTATCCATTGAGGGAAATCTTCAGTGGTGTAAGAATTTATCAGTAGGATTCAGTTGTGAGTGAACGCCAGCAAGAGGACATCCACAAGGCTGTTTAGTTCATGTATTACTTATTTCCTAAGAAAAGACCAAAGTCATTTTGAGGAGCAGGCAAATATAAAAACAAGTTCCCCGGACAGATTGTGGACCAAAATGCTTCCCTTTCTCTGTTGGCATCATTTATTTCTGCTAACAACCTACAAAATAAGTATGATTTAAGATGCCTATTCTCTTCCATGACTGGATACCATGTTCCTTCATCTGAGTAATTCACTGAGATACTAATCATGCTTTGAACCCCAGCTTCTTTCAAAGGTATGTCTTAGAACAAGTAAGCTGTTATGTTACTAACTCTGAGTTCAGTATATTTCAGGAAATAATGTAACATATATGTATATGTAACATATATACTGACATATATGTGACATATATTATGGTTGTGTGGTCTCTTAGAAGTCAAAGTGGGCTCAATCACTCCATGGACATGAAAATAGTGGAGAAGGTTTCAAATAGGCTTTCTTTTACAATTTATCTACGTATTGTGGCTGGATACTCTATGAGGACAAGTCTCAAGCTTTATGGAGTTTAGAAGCACTGGGTGGAGAGTGACTGGAGGAGGGGGTCTTACTGCTATTTGCCAGGATCTGTCTGGCCACAAAGGGAACTGTAAACTATACCCTTTGAATATGAGGCCAAGCTGCTCTTTCTGAAATCGCATCATTTCCCAGCTACTCAGTGAGTGAGAAGTTAATTTCTTCCTCAGTATAAATCAAACCTGAGTCCAGATAAAATAGATTAATCAAAAGAGTAGTCTTCTGTTGCATTTCCATGTTTCAGGGATTTCACAAAAAATGAGGATTCTTGCCATAGCTACCACTGAAAGACCACCAAGTATTACAAAAATCAATCCATAATCCTTTCTGAAGCCTTGCATAATTTATTGAAAAAAACTATGGAATAGTTGATCCTTCTACACTGGTTCCATGACTGACTGTGATTACTGCTGTGCGCACCAAAAAGGGCCTGTGTTTTTCATCTGGAAGTATGCAGAGACCGTGAACACCTCTTGTCAAAAAGAGATCAGCTACAGAAATTCTAGTATTGCAGATAAGAAAGCTTATTCAGAAGAATCTTCAATCTCATACTCCCTGACTCCTACATAAGCCTTCTCTGCCTTATGTACTTCATCCTCTAGAACCTCCTAAGCCTACAGCTGTAGTCCTAGAGTTGGAAAATCTTCTTTACAGAGTCTATGCCCATGATCTGGCATAGATCATGGCATCTATGAATATCAGTATATATAACACTTGACAAAGGCGCCAGAAAACCACAAACCTACACAAATGTGCAGGGTGGTGTTTAAAACTCTTCACAGAATATTGTCAAAATTAATAATTTTGATGGAAAACATATGAATATTTTACAAAATATAAATATAAAAAATATAATCAATAAATTAGAATAAATGCTTATACATTGTAATCTCTCCTTTCTCCCTTACACATTCATATCTTATATCTGTGTATACACATTCACATATTCACACAGACACAAGCAAGAATCAAAGATCTTGATGTGTTCATAAAGCATTTTCACTTTTAAATGGTATTAAAATATAGGTAAAAATTATACTGATAACCCCAGATAGAGAAAGTTTTTTTTCAAGCCACACAAAGGCATGTGGTTTGTCTGAAAACTTCATCTCTTCTGCCACTGTTCTTATGGTCTGTTTGGTCATGGAAAACCAAAACCATTTGTTTTATGTAGGTTAAGCCAAACACTAAATTAGCAAAATAAAAAGATAAAATTGCAAGGGAAGCTTGGTAGAGGACCATCTTCTCTTTCTCTTGAGCCTGGAATGCTTAAAACTGTAACAGAAGGTTATGCAGAGCCTTCCCTTTTCTGTTATGTACAGGTGAAACCTTTTTTTGGCTTTTCATAGGATGTGAAAATAGGCTGGAAATTTTTTCATAGGATGTATAAACAGGCTGGAAATTACTTCAGCCACTGAGGAGGAAAATGATGCTCCTTAGGCTGGGCTCTGGGCAGGGGAAATTGATGGTGATAGAGTCATCTTTCCTTGCCTCCACCACGACAACCCAGCAACACTACTGCTGATGTTCCTGTGGGGATGTCTATGCATACAGGTGCTTGTGTGTGCCTACATCTGTGCCTGTGCTGAGGGAACAGCGAGGAGAGTTAATAGGCTTCTCTTTTATCAGCAAATGGAAATGCTATGATCATAAGGCATATACCAGACTAACGTGAGTTTTTCAATTAAAGCCTCTGCATTGTTTTCAATGGGAGTTGGTTTAGAAGGAATAAACTTCTCATAAAGGTTAAAAGACTGATTCTGCTTCCAGTTACAACTCCTGTCAGGAAGCAAATAACCCATAGAGCTCTGCCAGCATTAAATATGAATGTGCTCAGAATCCAGCCTAAATGTTTATACAGGCTATTAAAAAAAAATGATAGCTGGAGATTTTTATTCTCAGTCACCAACAAAAGAAGCAGCAATGCAATCTGCACTTCTCTTTGCAAGGTGCTGGTAAAGGGCATGAGGGTCTTCCACCATCTTTTGTCAGAGAACAGCTGCAATTTGCCACTTGTGGCAAAGTGTGGGAGGGATATTTTTGCTGCGTTCCCTATTTTATGAAGTGGCAAGTGGCATAGGAACTCTAGATCAGCTCCATTAGTCTGCCTGATTCAATACAGGCATGGTCCAAGTCCTCCTCATTAGCCAACCGAAGTCTGCTGGAAACAAGAACTAGCAGGTGAATGTAGTGAACCAGAGCAGACAAACCAGAATTCAATGTTATATAGGGTACATGACAATATGCTCTTTGTCAAATGAATTTTTATTTTTTCTCATCATCCTGTCAATTCCTGTTCATCCTTAGTGTCACGCTAAAGGAACACTCTCCTAGCGTTCCCTCTCCATCACTCCCCATTCACACCTGTAAGCAAGTTGTCTCCTTGGCATACTTTTCTCTTTTGATGCCAAGCCACAAGTTATTGCAATTTACAGTTCTAAGCCCAGGGTAAAAGAGAATGGACACCCTTGAGCTGTGGTGTGATGAGTTGATGATAGCAGTGGATTTCTCGGTGAAAGAAAAGAAGCAGTGAACAGCTTCTTTGATTTACAAAGACAGATTGTAAAAATAAGCTATGAATCTTTGCATATACCAAAAGATGTGAATCCTTGGAGCATTTGCCAGACATGGCCTGCTAGAAGTAAGGAAGGAGCTGGAAAAGTTTGCAGGCTGTAAGAGAGCACATAGCCCTGAGGCCTATCAAATACAAGAATATGAAGTGTGGAGTCTGGAAAATGGTGAACTATTCTAAATGTGTCAGCTGACATCAAACATGGCCATGGCTGTTTGTCCAAGCATAGATACCAAAATACTCACCCAGTCTACCTACTGCTCTCCAAGCAGCTGGGCAGGACCTTCAGAGACCAGTGGAAAAAGTTAACTGTTTGCAAAATACTGTGAGTGGGGGGAAGTCTCCTCCACAAAGCTTTGCATCTCCCCACAACTTTGGCAGGGACTGTCATGCGGAATGGCAGAGCAACTGGTGTCAATGTAGCACAACTTACAAAATCCTCTTCCTCAGCTGCAGAGCGATGCTGTGTCGCAGAAGGGATGGGTAGCAGAGGTCATCAGCCAAACTGCAACATACAGCACTGCTTGCTGCACTCTATAAGCAATTCTCAGCTTCTGTAATGCCTGATGGTCCTAAGTTTCCCTATGCCAAGCCCTTTCTCCAACACATCTAATTCCTCAACGCTCTGCACATCTCTATTCTTTCTTATGACAGCAGTTGAATAACGTCTACAGTGGAAATATCTACTCCTCCTCTTGGCTTGCTGAGGAGCCATAACCCCTTCCCCCAGTATATTCAGTCTAAGTGGATTTACAGAGTTAGCCTGACAGTTTCTGAAATAGAAAACCTCTGGTTAACAGCAGAGCCCAACCATTGCTCTCTCTGTAGGCAGGCCAGTGCATCTTGCTTCTCTTTAAGATCGACTCCCTCTGATGATGTATGTGGGGACAAAGGAGGTATCACACCCTGTCCAGCCATCGCCCTCTTGCTGAGACAGCTATCATGACTTCCAGTTCTTCTTGAAGATTTTAAAATGTGCACGGTTTCAAACAAACATCAGATGAAAGCAATTCTGAGTCTAAACCAAACACAGCCAGGTTTGTGTTGGTGATTTATTGGTGAAAGTCATCAGCTCCTATTACCTATTTATTGAGCCATCCAGTTCTTTGGCTTCTAGCCATTTCTATGGCCTGATTCTGTTCCTATTGGAGTTAATGGGAGGTTTTGTCACTGATTTCAATAGGAGGACTTTAATTTTCCAACTTTCTGTCTATAGAGGCTTGAAGTGCTTCCAGGTTTCCCTCATAGTCTGCGGTTCCCCTCTTTAAGTCAATTGGACATTAACAGATTGCCTGGACCCACACCTTTGGATGTAGGAAAGCTCTAGATCTGAATCAGCTCTCACTCACACACCATCTTTAAACCTCAGTGGAGATCCTCCTGATTTATACTGGCAGGAGAGCAAGGTCCAGTGTTACTTATGTCTGGGTCACTGCCAGCATAACAGGGAGAGAATTCAAGTCACTTGTTATCCCCTTGCCTGCACCTCTCAAGCCCAGCATATACTTTCGTATATATATGCAGATATATTAGAATCATCTGGACTCTTTTAAGTTATCCACCATCGAAACTGACTTCAAATTCAAGTTTTAAAGTTGAAATAACAAAGAAAGAAAAAAGAGCCAGAAGGGAGCCAGCTGCAAGGGTATTCACAATTTTCATCAGCCTACGAGACACTCCTAATAACATATTTTAGTACTTTGTAGTGAACTTTCTTTGCTTCTGCCATAAATATATTCCCTATGCTGCAAATGAATAGCTTGCAAGCTCAGTAAAATTAATATAGAAGAATAAATCTTAACTACATAATGTCAGGTCAGAAATATAAATCTTATCTAATATGCCAGGTCAGAAGGAAAGAATACTTTAGCTGAAAATAGCAAATACTTTCCAGTGCAGAGTAGGAACTTATTTTTCTCTTTAAAAAAATATGCTGCTCCTAATAAGATGAGTTGAACAGTCTCCTTTTAGAATCTCTGAAAGAAAAATAAACACATAGAGCAGAGTTAATTTATAAAATGCTCCAAAGTTTATCTTGGCAGAACAGTTTTAGGCAGTGAGATTTCTCTCCTTCTCGCACATGCATTCATACACATACACATTCACATTCACACACACATGCACACACACACACGTCTCAAAACTAGGACAGGCCCTTGTAGTAGCAAATACTACAGAAAATTTCTATGTCTGATCGAAGTCACAGATCCTTATTCAGGCAAAGCTCTCATTTTCAAATTGATGGAAATTTTTTAAAAGCAAGACAACAATCCTTGAAACCTTTTTGTGTAAGTACAGACCTGTTGTGTCACAGTGGGAGATGACGAGTCACACAAGTGCCTCCTGTCTCGGGTCCCCCTCTCATGTGCCAGCACTTATGCCAGCTGTAAACCAGTGACGCAGCTGCCCTCCCCTCCTCCTGCCTGCCTGGACCCCAGTTGTTGGGTACAGCTGGATAGCCTGCTGGGTGATGTGCCAGCCAGCTGCTGCTGGCACATGGGACCCTTTCAGAAGGCACAAGCCCTCACTGCTGCCTGTCTTCTTGTTCCTCCTTCACACACATCTTGCACAGCAGAGTCAAGGCAATTTAAGAGGCTGTGGAGATGAAACCCACCAAAGGCTTGATTTCAGCCTCACAGGCTTAGCTTTTTTTTGCTTTTTTTTTTTTTACAGCCTGTATGCCTGCAATCAGCCTGTGCTGGGGAGCCACAATAACAGGAATACTGCAGGCTCCAGATCTAACAGCCAAGAGACTGCACAATTGCAAGGCACAATGCAACCAACAGCAAAGAGCACTGGGCCCTACTGACACCCCCAAAGTTTAGCGCTTCTCCAACTCTTGCAGCAGCCACCGGCCTTTCAGGCAGTTGATTTACTTCAGGGTCTGCAAAGCAAACAGTGACTTCCCTCTAGATAAGCAAGAATAGAGGCAGTTTTATGTGGCTGAAACACAGCTCAAGGCTGGTGCATGTACAATTCTCTGGACTATCTTTGCTCAGTACCACCGAGTTGCAGACCCTGATTTACTAAAATCCCACAGAAGAATGCAGTGAGTCCTCTCCTCTCCTCTCCTCTCCTCTCCTCTCCTCTCCTCTCCTCTCCTCTCCTCTCCTCTCCCCTCCCCTTTTCTCCTTTTTCCTTTTTGGCTGCTGGGAAGTTGCCAGTAATTTCCAACATTTGGTCTGACAACTGTTCTGCTGTAAATATTTAGAAGAATCCATTAGAGATTAAACAAAGTGTAAGTAACTGCTCCTAAGTGATAGTTCTTGTTAATGTTTGCAGCAATAGGCACTTTACAAATGCCTATGAAAGTCCTACCTCTAGGCTGCTTGTAGGAAAGGGCAAGATAGAAGGCAGCAGCCAGAACACAGTGTAATTTGAGCATCAGTGTGTTATCATTATAAATAATCAGTGCAGAGACAGCATTCTGTAATGTGTGCACCATGCTTGCAAATCCTGTAGGCAGCAACGGGTAGAGTCCGCTATCCTGACCAATGTATTCTAAATGATGTGTATCAGGCTGTGAAAGTACTCATTTCCCTGTTTGGAGGACATCTGCCTTTCTCTGGTGTGCTGCCTCCGCCCCCCCCCCCCCGAAACAAACAAAACAAACAAAAAACAAACATACAAACACAAACAAACCCACACCAAAAAAAAACACCAAACCAAAACCAAGCTCTGCTCTGGTGGAATTTGTAACTTTTATTGTATTCTAAAATTATCCTGATTATGCAGTGTCTTAAATGTTCCACTGCACAGTGTAATATTACTAGCTGAGAAGGGATGAACACAAATGCTGTGCTGGGGCTGACAATGAGGTATTTAATAAGTAATGCTGACAGTAGTCACTTTTGAGTGGAGATAGTTTTAAGAATAAAAAAGGCTGCATTTACAGCAAACTGAAATGAGTGAAGATGTATAAATGCATCTACATGCTAACCAATTTCTCTGCTGAAACAATATGTGATATTCTAGGAACACAGTGAACAGCAGGTACATGCCTATGCATGTGCATACCATAGCAGAATTTTCTATCCCAACAAAGGAGGGTTATACTAATTATTATTATTGTTTTTCCATTTTAATTACATTATTTATTGTCAGTTTGCAGTGAGTAGAACGTTCTGATTCCAATACAGAAGGGGTAAAAAGTGGATCAGAAGACTTGGCTCCAGTATCTACCTTGCGTTAGTTAGGTCCTGCAAGAAAAAAGGCCTGGGGCTTATCCAGGCTACTTGTGATGCTTTCCTAAGGTGGTGATGTCTGCTACTCAGAAATAATGCAGATAAGGCAGACCTCTTAGTATCACATCTAATTTTTGAAGCTGGCAGCCTCCTCCTTTTCTGTCCCCCTACTTTCAAGAAAACGTCTGGATAGTCTCTAGGAGTTACCTGTGTGCATCCTTTCATTTCAGTTTCACAGCCACATATGACTTTTCAAACTTAGAGTCACAATTTTCTGTATGTGAGTTTAGACCTTCACTGAAGAAACAAATAAAAGCAAGCTGGGCAACTGGGAGAGCTGGGTACAAGCTGCAGAACAGGAATATGCTGATTTGTTGGTTACTCCCATCACTGATCTTGGTAGCTTACGGAGTTGTTGGTTTCAGTGTCACAGCAGTGAAGGATGAAACTTGTTAAAGTGAAATTTGGTGTTGCAGGTTTAACAGTGAAAGAAAAGGAGAAGATAGAATTATTGTGATCACCTGAAGTAGGCCTCAGCAAGTTAAACAGAAAGGGAGGTGGCAAAAGAAGCTTTAACAGCCTCCTCACTAGGTCAGATGTTGAGCTGGTGTCAAGAGGGTAATGTCTGCTCCAGTTTTCCCTCTGCATGGTCAACTAGTACCCAACACAAATGAAACGTGTTAGTAGCCCTTCCCAAGCATGAGATTGACTCAAAGTGTAGGCAGTGATGTGCATGACTCCACTGGGCACAGTGCATTTTTGAAGTACTACTGATGAAGGGGTCAGCTCTGACATTTGTCTGAAGTCGATAGCCATCTGCAAGAGAACAACTGCTACAGGCTGGGTCTGGACTTGCATCACACAATGTTCATGTTCAAAAGCAGGACACAAAAAGCCATGAAGTCTTCTTTAGGCCTTAGTCTTTCTGAACTTGTTTATAGGCTTCCGGCTGCTGACCCTTTTCCACCTTTACAGCCAGTATCCAGCAGGAGCGGAGTGAGGGAGCCATCCTGAGCTTCTTGACAGTGCCAAGGATGATTACTGTCAGGTAGGATGTATGGTGATTGGGAGCTTCAGGAAGTCAGGCAGTTATTCACATTTATCTTACAATGTAATGATCATGATGAAAACAACTGTTTCTCAAAATTTGCTATTTAATTGCTGTATGGCTGGTTACAGCATAAGCACATGCACTTGGAGTGTGAAACTGCTGATTGAGAATAGAAGCACTTTACAGCCACTTATCCCAGATGTGAATGCATACCCCAGGGTGAGTGGGGGGAAATCCAGCTTTACCACTTCAGAACGGGAGCCACACTGCAATGGGGATGAAAGAAAAGTGTAAAAAGAGAGGCCACAAAAATAAAGGTATTTTTTCTTTTCTTCACAGCCCTACTGGCTGAGAGAATATGCTGTTTAAGGTAATGTTCTATGTAAGGTAGTGCCTTAAACACTTCTCCAAGATGGTGGTTTGAAGAAACAAAGTGGAATATATACTGTAGTTCAGAACAGAAAAGAGCAGTGAATAACATCACTTGTTATTCCTTCTACTTTTTGACAGAGAAAGAGTATTCCATCATTGCACTCCATTTTTTTTTCTAGGAAAAAACTGTTCCATCATCTTTACATCCTCTTTGAAATACTAATTTACTAGTGCTTTCTTACTTTTTTTCTGATATAAGGAATAAACAAACTGAGGAAGAGACCATATGGTTGAAGAATTTTGGATATATATTTAGGCTTTAAAAAACTAAAAGGTACTGTTCATTTTATTTTGTTTTGCCAGTAATTTCGTATGAATGCTAAAATGTATTAGACAAGTGGCTAAGACACAGCAAGAGAAAATTATGTGAAATCAAAAGGATACTTTCTTGAGATTCTCCTCATCTTTATCCTGCACAAATATATCATGGTAAAATCAACAAGTCTCCTACCATCTGTTTGCTTACTCTGATGCCTCATCCAGCAGATATGCTACATTGAAACCTTATGAGACATAAAAATCCAATTTTGTTCATAAGGCTACAATGTGGAGTTTGTTTTAAGGAAACTGAAGTTTATTTTATTTCTGAAAACTCCTGTGAAGCAAGTAGTTCTCAAATCACAAAGAAAATATTGGCTCATCACCCTATATTAAAAATATGGCATTTTTATTTGCTTTTATCCACAATTATTTCATTCACTTTTCTTATGTCACCAGAATCAGATTGATGAGCATAATACAACTCACTGTAAGAAAACAATGATATTGCTAATGCTATCTTAAGGCAAAATGCTAACAAATGGCTGCATGTGCAGGCCATAGCCAGGGGTACAGCAGTGAGGGACATTTGAAGGTGCATAGCAAAAACCAGAAGACTCACTCAATGGTTCCTTTCTCTGGCACAATAATTTATGATTAAGCTACAGCATGCTTTTAGAATGATGTCTGACCCCTTCTTTGAAGCATACATGCATGTGACTGAGGTTGTACTGCTCCCCTTAGACCGTTGCAATGATTTAACTATCAAGGCTTTCTGAAATTTGTCTTGGATAATGCAGTTGAGACTTACCGATGGTCATTTCCAACCACTGATCCATTGTACCTTGACTTCCAGTAGCAGATAGCTTTATAGCACCATATATTTTAGGGGTAATAATTATACTCACTTTTTTCCACCTAGAGAAAGAGGTGCTGCTGCAAAGTATCCCTCAGGCAATACTGTTTTGGGAGAAAACACTTCACTGAGCTATATGCAGTTTTCACTATGCTTTTTCAGCTCTAAGAACAGGTACGACTGAGGCTTTAATGTACCCCATCTCAGCCCTGTTCAAGGCCAGGAACTCTTTTGGTGTTAAACTTTCATGAAGGTGCTCTTTGCTTATAAAGTCATAACAGAAGAATTGGAGTAGGGTTTACCACAGTGCTGTTCTATGTTGCGACTAAGCAACTGTGCTCCTGATGGAATCAAAGACCATGAAGACATCCCAGTACCACTTTCCCTCATGGCTGTGCCCCACCTGCCACCAGCAGCTCTCAGGTATTATGAAGCATCAAAACACTGCAGAGTTTAGAGATTTTCAGAGGAAGAAAACAGCAGCAAGGTGATGCAATGACCCTTTTGGATCCCTAGTACTTAACTATTGCTTCAGCATGGGCATTGGGATGGTTGCACCCCCTCCTTGCAATAAAAAGAAGAATAAATCTGATAGCAATCAAGCTGGGTTTGCTGGTAAAAGCCATAATTTCAGCAGTAGAGGTTCCCCAAATGTCTCATTTCAGACTAGTTATAGCAGCTATGACATAGGGGGTGCATTTCACTTCTCCAAGCATGTGTTGTTAAAGAGCTGCTGCAGTTACCTAAGAGGAAGGTAATATGACCCCTAAAGCATTTACTTACATCATGGATCTTCATCTTGTTTGATTACTATAAAGTGCCTTGAAGACCACAAGGTGAAAAGTCCTACAGAACTGCACATATTTTTGGAGCCTTATTGTTCCTGCTGCTGTTGAGAGATGATTATATCCTGTTCTTGGGTTTTGTGTTGGTTTTTGGTTTGTTTCTTTTTCTTTTTTTTTTTTTTAAGGAAATTACAATATAGTTTGCAATAATTACATTTATTCTCTTTTTCACGTCTGTGAAAAACCTTGTAATCATTTTCCCTACTCATTTGGCCTCTTTTTCACTTGGCTTCCCTTTGAACACCTCCTTCTAATTTTCCGTGAGAACACCTTTGTTGTACTGGCTTTTTTCCATATGGAGTGTTACATATGATGTTGGTATGGAAAGTATTATATAGTAAACAGCAGATTTAAGCTAAAAAAGATACTTTTGAGATTAATGAATGGGCTTTGAGTGTCTCCTTTTATAGACACCAGTTTGATTCTTACTGAAATCAAAGCAATCTCTTTTCCTTCCCATCAGGATATAGTTTAGTAGCCCCTTAAAAAAATATTTAATAATCTCAAAGTTAAAAATCTTTATATTAAAAAATAATGAAATTATAATCTGTGTTGGGTCTCCTGCTGAAACACAAAGAAACAGGTCTGCTAACTCCGGGCACTGTAGGAATCTTAGTCCCAGATATAATGGTAGTGATATAAAATGCATGAATATTAACTTTAAAAAGTTAATACATTAAAGTAGTACCAGAAGACTTTTAAATTCACATAACTATACTTTTCTCTGCAGAATTAGGGAAGAATTCTTTTTTTTTTTTAATCTTTTTAAAAAGAAAAAAAAAAATGGTTTTGCTCTCTGGAACACCCTGAAAACATAGTAATTATGTTGAAAATATTTGATATTTTATTTTCTTCACTACAAAATTGCCTACAAATATTCAGAAGTTTAAAAAAGAAAAATAGTTCAAGCTTTAAATTAGTTAAGAGCTAAGAAGTCCAAGGCACTATTTTCAAAGTTTGTGTGTTAGGAGTTAGGCGTTTGCCTACTTCAGGAAGATATGTGTCTGCTCCAAGCACAAGAGCCTCTATTCAAGAATGTGTCCTTAATTTTAATCAGGTATTTAAGTCTAATTGAAGTCAAGGGGTCTGCAACACATGTGTGAAGATAACCATATGCTGATGTGCTTTTTTGGATAGGGAGGAATTTAATGGGCTTACACAATAATTGTTTGTGGGGTTTTGATTATTTTGAATTGGGTCTGGGTATGCAGAAAGGAGCATGAAAGGGGATCAACAAACATTAAAGCTTGTTAACTTGGTGCTCAGTATAGAGGAGGAAAAGGGCCTTTTATTCCCCTGAAATTTCTGACCTTTTTTGTTATTTTTCTTCTCCCTGCTGCTCTTTGCTCACCAACCACAGCTCTCGTTTGCTGTGGACAATTCCCAAAGGGAACATTCCTCACTGGAGTAACTTACCCAGCTATTTTTCTTAATTTACAGCAAGTACAGCACCCCTTGCAGAATGCATAGCAGACCCTTTGGCCACAAGCCAGCGCTAATAGCATGTTTTCTAATAATCTAATCTCTTCAGTCCCAGAGCAGAAATCAGATGGTTAAAAGAACTGGCTTCTCAACTTGTCTCAGTCAGCCTTTGAAATCTGTACATGGAAAGGTTGTATGAGTGACTACAATAAATTGTTACCACACTTGCACCCATGGCTCAGTAGTTGTGTTCATAACAATCTCATGTGCATGAGAGAATTTGTATAAAGCACAGTTTAATGCGGTTCCAGGAACAGAATCACACATGAAGGCTTGAATGTGAAAAGAAGCCAGGAATTTCACCCAAAGCTGAGGACATATTATAAACATCCATGAATTAAACACTTCAACACTCCAAAGAGATAGGTATCATTTCTCCTTTGCAGATGAAGAAATTGAAGCCCAAAGATGACAAGGCCAAAACTTTCATGTTTAGCTCTAGAAGTGAAGCAGCAATCCTTTGATTGGATTCCTGAATAAACAGTTGCATTTTCAGACCTCCAACCACCTGCATCTTCCACAGGCACTCTGAAAATCAGGTTATGTACATAGGAATGAAGCAGATTAGTTGTCTCTGGAGGCCCTGGGTTTGAAAATATGGATGCTAATACTTTTAACTTTTCAATGCTAGAAGAAGAGCATAAGCAGGCAACTTCACCAGCCTTCAAATCCAAGAACCCCTAGGTTTCTCCAAAATCACATAGTGGTGCTTCTAGGAGGGTTTCGAATATAGGGAAAGACAAGATGTTGAAAGTTCACCTATTGCTTTTATTTTCTTTTATGCTCTTTGTTTCTTTTTTTATCTGTACTGGACTATGTGTATGCTTGCTTTGGGGACGGGGAATTGTTACCATCACAATAATTTTTCCTCATTTCTGACATGATGCGGACCTCTGGTGGTCTACAGATTACAGGTTGATAACTGGGTCCATCACTTTGCCCTAGGACAGAATACCCAGGTACAATTTCACTTCCCTTCACCAGAGGCATTTACTTGTGGGGAATTGCTACCTCTCCTGGGAAGCAAATTGCTTCACTTGCTTCATGCAACTCTGTGAGGTCAAGGAGTTATTTAAGAGGGATGTTTTCATACTAGGGCACAGTTCAACCTTTCCTTTCACTTATTCCATTTTGGCATCTGCTTGTGTCATTTTTTATCACAATTTTTGCTGCAGCAGTCCAGTATTTGGAGTGGTGTTGTTGCGGTCATCTCATATCCGAGCCCTGTCTCATGGCAGCCCAACGTGGTGCCGCAAGCCACTAGCCACCAGTTGAGCTGCCAAATATTCATCATATTGGATGCTTTAAAAATAACTGCTGCGATTTCATGTTTTTCTAATATCTAGAGGATGTCTGGTTTTCACCGAAGCCTAGCTAATTACTGGTATAACTTAGAGTACACAGTTTTATTTGCAGCAATGGGTTCTATTTCTATCATTTATTCTGCATCAGCTTAATTATTTTACAGCATGACAAAACAGAATTAAACAGTCCCCTCTTCCTCACTACTGTAATTATATGAAAAATTCTGCAATGGAGCACTGTTGCAAGGTGCCAAGGATATTTTGCAAGCTGGCAAAGGCATCCAACACCTGAAAAAGCAGCTCTCTCTGGACACAAAACAGCAAATAGATCATTTTGTTGTGCAACAGGTTGGGTAAGAAGAATTGTCTCACAAATTTGTACTTCTGTGTTCAGAGAAAGGTTGAACATGTTCCCTGTGGATGCTCCTATGATCCAGCCTAAATTAAGTGACTCCTACCATTGTTACTGGTGAAATACTTTAGCAAAAGTGCATTTTTTAGACCACTTGTTCACTTGTGCATAAAAAGTGTCAGATATCCCTTTGGATGTGCATCAGCAACATCAAATAATATATCAAACAAATAAAACCCACTCATCCCTACAAGTTATAATTCATAGATTAACCATTAAATGTTTAGGTTAAGCAGATTTTACAGCACATAAGGCTTTTTTTTCTTTTCTTTTTTCTGTTGCAAAAAAACACTAGAGTAGCTTCAAAACCTTTGACTTTACAGTTCTTACTATAAAATATTTAATTACACTCATAAAAAAAATCTTAAATTTCCTAGATATTTAATTCTTCAGTTTATAAATAATCATATAACTTTGTTTTTCTTTACCTAGTATTGTCAATAGGTGGCCTCAGTTTATTTTTTTTTTTTACTTTATTATTTCCTTTTTCTTTTAAATTGAAATTCTGTATCTTCCCATTCCTTATCACCTTTATGTTGTTACTATTATTATTTCAAATTAAAGCCACTCGAAGAATCACTGGCAGAAAAAACATCTATCAGAACACATCAGACTCTAAAAGTAGAAATATTTCCAACAACTGAAATGGATTATCTTTAAACTTTTGTGGATTATTATATAAATTTTTGCATTTTATGGTGATTTTGCATGAATCCCACTTTGGAAAATCCTTGTGAAACAGCGTTCTCATCGTCCACTATAGGTGCAATCTTTATGGACAGTCATTGTAGCAGAGCAAAACATTCACAGAGACTCTTAATCGATTAAACTGATTTCCTGGTTGCTGCACATCCCTTCCAGTGCATCCTCAAGAGGCTGGAGCAGCCTGGCAGCCTTTAGCCTTAGGTTGCAAGGGAGGTGGTGGCAATGGGGCACGTCTTAGCAGGAAAAACATGGGCAAAGGTGGGTACAGGGGACTTGGTCTCATCCTGCATTGACCTAGCAGCTGTGACAGTTGTCCTCTACATTGGAGGTGGCAGCAATAGGACAACAGGGCATTTTAGCCTCTGCACAGACCACTTTGTGTCACTAACACACTCAATAGGACTGCTGCAGGCAAACTAGCTTTAGAGGGAAAGGTGTGATCAATTGATCTACTGACCACTGAGCTTGTAACGGCACTGCTTGGCATTTACCTGTGTGGCTGCATAAAGTTCACCCAGTCTGTGCAACCACTGGCTGCAACAGCCACCAACAACCCTGTGCAGTTTACAGCTCCTGTTTTCAAAGACAGCCTGCACGTAAGTTTTCAATTAATTTAACTATCATCTGGAAAGTTTGACGTGTCAGCATTATATTGTTAATTGGTTTGGGGATAAAGAACATACTTTTACAGATGTTACATTAAAAAAAACCAAAAACTAAACCAAAACCAAACAAGAAATTATATTTCATTTTAATTCATTTTCTCTTGCAATCAGCTTAGCTGATTTGTGCACAAACCCTTGGAGTAGCAGTGGTACGTCACCACATAAAAAAAGAACTTCATCCCTGCTTAAGCACAAAATGGACAATAGCCTTGATTTCATCATCATCACCCCAATAATTCAGCTCAATACTTGCTATCATGGCTTTAGCTTGACTGTAAATTGCCTGCTGTGTATCACTGCAATGATGTTAGATGTATTACGGTTTTAGGGAAGTGAATGATGCTTGGTGTGAGCACTTAATTTCTTTCATGTGGGTCAGCGTGTGAGGCAGTGAAGCTGGCTGGGAGGGGAAGGCTCAGACTTCAAAGGGAGGGCAGAGCAGAAGGGGTGATGAAATAAGCACTAACTACGTGCCATTCATAGTTAGTTCACAAGGAGAGCCAGGCATGGGGAGCTGTTGAACTGAGTCAGTTTCTCAGGAATCAGATGCCTACTTAAATCTCTCCTGTCCAATTACTTAATTCCAGTCAAAACAGGCCATCCAATCACAATGCCCTCTAAAAATCAGATAACTGTACTTCAAACCACAGAGTATCCTAAAGTTAATTAACAAATTAGTGAAATCCTCACCCATCTCTTTGCAGGAGCTTTGCTGTTGACTTTGGTGGGCCAGGACTTCCTTCAGTGAGTCCAAGCTGAATGGTGATTAAGCTTCTTGTCTGTTTTCCATCAGAGTTGAATTCAATTTCATACCATACTGTCATGGCATGGGTCCCAGGGGCATGAGGGAAAGATGAAAATAGTTGGCTCATCATTTGCTGAGTGCTGATAGCATATGCATCACTACACAGCACTAAAGCAGAGAAGCTGTAGCTGAACCTAATATTTTAATTGTTAATTTAAACTTGGAATTTTGGACAGTATTTTGTGCCATTGACAGATGCACAGTCCTGTCAGCCTGGAGAATTTACTCTTTTTCCTTTATAAAAATTTCAGATCAGATTTTCCTCTTGCTAAAAAATATAGAAAACCATTTTTAGACATCTTCCAGCACTGTAATACTCCTTACTATCTATACTCTGTGCTCAAATCTTGATGTAAGACTTAAATGTAAAGAGACAGGTTCCACTTCAATGTTTGCAGGCATCAGTCCAGAACAGTTTCCCTGCAAGCAACATACTTTGAGGCTTTTATTTAGCTTCACTATGGTATGAATTTAATTGTTACACAGAAAAAATAATTTTATTCAGTACAAACGTCTAATCAGTTCCACTTATGAAAATACACAGAATTGAGAGGATATTAAGTAATTGACCAAAGGCACATCTGAGCAATGCCAAGGCAGTGGCCTGGCTTGACGTCGGGCTTATTAATTTTTTAACGCTGTAAACATGGTAGTAGAAAATCATAGCTTTGACATGGGATTACAGACTTTTGCTGTCTAAACCCTTCTCCCTAGTCCCCAGCACGGAAAGTAAAATCTGTTACATCCTGCTGTTCTTTCTGTGGTTTCTGAAACAAAACTTTGAGAGAAAAACTCTGGTCTCAGAAGACCCTGTGGGAAACGAGAAACTTGCAAATGCTACTCTAGTTGTGTAATGTTGACAGTATGAGCTGAGTGATCCTTATACAGCCTGGAAATACACGAGCATCTGTGTAATACGCAACAATAAAAGCCTCCAGTATGCTGAAGGAACAAAATAGGAGAAGCAAACAGTGGGGCTTCCTCTGCTGCCACCACGACAACCTGAGCACCAACAAGCTTTTTTAGAAACACATAAATGCTAGATTGAAGGCTAGCATCAAGCAGAAAGACTGCATGTTTCAAAGAATAAGCATGTGCAATATACAGATGTATCCTTTTTACTTGATAGAAGTATGCATCTCTTGTAGGGAAGAGACTGGGGAGTCATGGGAGTCACAGTGACATTGACAACTTTGTTTTCAGAGTTCTGTATGCATATGACCAGTGTAAAATCAACTGGGGATCTTCATGACAGCATCTTGCAGGATTAAAGTATTAAAATACTGTCTAAATATATATGCACCAAATATAATCTCTTTCCAAAACTCACACCTCCTTTTTTCATCTCAGCACAGACACTTTATTTGCAAGTAGCTGAGTCTGACAAGCGTCCTGACACATTGGTTATACAACTATAAGTTTATGCAACTACTGTAATTCAGTTTTCCACTTTTAGAGAAGATTAATGATGTAGAGTCTTGAAGGCTGGGTATTTGGAAACAGCTACAGCTGACTTTAAATTTAGGACTTGATGCGAAAATGTATTGTGTTACCTGGTCTTACCTTTACCATCACTATTGGGGTGCTTAAGACAACTTGCCTCAGGGATCCTCTTTGATTCCTATACTGGCTAAACTTCCTGGATCCCTGAATTTTGGTGGTGCTCCATGGTATGTGGGAGAAAAAGTCAATTTCCCTTCTCTGTCCATGAAAAGAATTTTTCAGTTTATTTACAAAACTCTCTGGAATGACAAGGAACCATTTGTGGTTGCTGTGGCTGATTTCTGTTGTGCTGAAGATGCTAGGAGACTGCATAAAACTCTGCACCCCTGGTGAGATTTTTCAGCCTGTTGATGCTCTTTCTAACCAAATTCAGGACAAATGTGTTCTGGCAGCCAGTATACTTAATTTTCAGGATCACTTTGCCAGACATGTGTTTAATAATGATGAGGCATTCCCCGGTGAGATCTTGGCCATCTGGGCAGAGGGCCTCCTTTCTTGTAGACACCACTACAGAAGAGTTACAGATACTCCCTGAGACTGGGACAGCCCATACTCATGTTTCTGTTGCTCTTTAGATCTGTTGACACTTGGTGAACAAAATAGGTTGGTTTGTTTTCCGTCAGATGGGAAGTGCCTCTTGAGGAGGAAAATATTCTGTCAAGCCAGGCAGATGTTTGAAGAAATTTTGTTTTAAGTCCTTATGGGGTCTTTTTCCTTCAAAACACAGGAGGACATTTGAGGATCTTCTTTGTTCTGTCTTTTGTACCCTAGAATGCAGAAATGCTCTGAAATAAAAGTGAAGTCAGGCAAATCTCTGGAGGAGCTACCATCTTATTAGAAAGAAATCTTAAAGTATTTGTGAAGCTCAAATCACAAAGAGAAACAGAAGACATGAAGCCTTTAACAGCTGACTTTTAGACTGATTTTTCCTATTTGCTCCTTTTGAGGCTGCCTCTCCTTTCAAGGCTGCCTCAGACTCCTGTAGATACAGGGGAGGATGGACGGATAGGCCACATACCTCAGCTATCACCACTAGTTCAGTTGCATCCCAGAAAACTCAGGGCCAATCCAGCGTAGTAGTTGCTGTGTATGGGTCTATCTTCCTCACAGAGCCCAGCTGCTGCCCTATCATGACACATCAAGTCCCTTACCTCCCTGTGGGTGCTTTAAGGCCGAGCAATCAAGCAGAGATTAGCCTGCAAGATTAAGTTCAGTTTTCATCTTGGCCCAGGCTGACAATATATCTAGCACTGATAATGAAAACTTGTCAGTCTAATTTGTACTCACTCTCACAGTGCTGCCTCACTACTCCCGGGCTTTCTCTTTGCTCCTCACTGCATGTTGCCTATGTGTTGGTTCGGTGGATTTGCCCCACCATTGTCCATCCCACTTCTAACCCGTTTCCACACAGAGAAACACTGTCCAAGAAAGAGTCTGAGGAAATACACTGTGGTTTGTAAACTGAATTCTTTAATGACTTTCTCATTAGAAGAGATCACTGCCAAATGTTGCTTGCATTTGCTTAAAGGATGGTCTGCGTGATGAAGAGTAGTTCTGCTTTAAATGAAGTATTGTTTTCAGGCCACTGCCACAGGCAGCTGGTTCACACTAGTCAAGAGAGAGAGAAATGAACACCAGTGAATGCACAGGGTGATCAAGTGACATGAAAGCCCATGGGATATCCCATCCCAAATCCTCTCCAACACTAGTGCCCACGTGGGTGCCACTTGGTGGGCAAAGCCAAGGCAGGGCCTGGGGCTCACGGATAGGGGCAGCCCAACCAGGGAGGCTGAATTCCAGAGCAGCTCTGCTATGAGAATATTTCCTGTGATAGTGCACAAGCCCAGGAAACCAGGAGTGGCAGCAGCTCTAGCAGGGATTAATTTTGTTTGTCCAGCACATCCATTTCAAGAGCGAGCCTCTAAATGGACATATTGTCACTGACGATTGGTGATGAGACAGTGCACCTCAGCTGCAGCAAATGGGCAAAGAATATACTTCTACCCTGAGCTTTTCCCCTGGCTTTCAGAACATATACCCACCTGGATTCCTCCTGCATTTTCTTATTTTCATCTTTTGATCCCATAAATTTGATCTATATATAAAGTAAAACTGGTGAAAAAATGTCATTGCAAAGTTTTTAGAATTCATTTGCTGTATGCAGTCAAAATCTCCTATCACTTTGTCACTGAAAGTTCAGATTCCAATTCAGCTCCTTGTCCTTAACTTGCTATTTTTAACAGAGACCACAACTCATTGTTTCCAGAGCAGGGCTTTGGAAAATATTATGAGAAAGGAAAATCCCCAGTGATTTCATTTGCTAATGAGGCTTAAAACTAATATCTGGACAAACAGTTTGCACAAAAAAAGGCCTCCAAAAAAGGGCTTAAAGCCAGGCAGGGGAAGAGAATAGCTCAAGATTAACTTAGTGTCTTCTCTGATCTCCAGTATTTAGATTTTATAAAAAGAAAAATGGAAGGACGGATTCTGGACCTAACGCCAGCCACAAGCCTGCACATACATACTTTTGTACCTGATGAGTTAGCAGGCTTGGCTGATGCTTGTGTAGGAAATGGAGAAGAACTTGTCTGTGGGTCTCTGTGGTCCCACCACTTACTTTGCCCATTACTGTGCTCTGTTTTCCAACCTTGAGAGTCTAGGACTTCACTGTGCTCAAAGGAGCGTTTGAATACAAAAGGGCAGATATTGTTCCTGACAGCCCACGAATAGACTACTTCACCCTCAACAAAGTGAGTTCTAAGGGTTGTGGAGAATTCTTTATATTTCATTTTATTTGTCTTTATAATGGAGGAGGTGGCATAAAAGCCCAAGTGGTTACAAGCGAGAGCATTTCTTGGATCTGTTTGCAATGCTAATGCTCAGACCTCCTGGTTCTGTAGCCAGCGCCTAACTGACGAGGCCACAATGCCTGTCCCTCTGTGAGGGCCTGGACCTCTTTTTGTCCCTCTTACCACATCTGGAACTTGTGGCTAACAGGAGTGGCTTTCATTCTCCTACTGCTTTTTTCACATGTAGACTTCAAAGTGTTTCTTAAAGTGCACATACATTACTTACCTATTTTTGCTGTTAACCTAAGTATAGAAATTTGAAGCAACACTTACATCAGGTGTACCACAGCCAGATTTCACCAGATGGGGTTTATGTTCCCAGCTTGTTGCAGCACATCACTTAAACTCAGTGAGCTCAGTGTCTGATATGGGGAAAAAAAGGGGTAAAACTTTTCTTTGCTTCCTTGTGGTTGTGGTCTGCAGTCCCTAAAGTGCTTGAGATCTGCAGGCACTAACACCTTGCTGCAATGACAGGGGAAGAGTAATTGCCTGTTCTGTACCCAGCACTGATAAGTTCCATCCCTGTAGCAGAAAGATGTTTCAGAGATTGAGTGCACCCCATTTACTTCTGGAATCCCTTCAACTCCATTCTGCCTTCGCAGTAGGGGAGGTACCGGCCTCTGCATTGCAGGGATCAGGCAAGAGCCTGCACTGAACTGGACAGTGAGGGGGCTGAGGTAACGAGAATGAGATCTTCAGCTGGAGCTTGGAGATGCCTTATTTTAAACATGCTCTCTCATATTTTAGACACAAATATTTTTCCTCCATCATTTATTTTCTCTCAGTTCAATGACAAAGCCCAGTACTGTGCTTCCAAACAGTACCAATTTCTGGAGCTCTCAGCTGCCCCTACTTTGTTTCTTCCCTGAGCCAGAACAAGGGTCTACCTAGCATTCAGAGCAAGCACAAAGAGAGAAAGTTTTATTACACAGAGACAGGGCTTAAAGAAATGTCAGGCACAATAGAAGACAATAATAAAAAAAAAAAAGATAAATCCCTTTAACAGCTTTTAATAGAAAAAACGTCTTTCTTAATTTAAAATGTTAATTCTGAATTTTCAATGAGGCTTTTGCTCTATGGAATTTGTTTTGCTTCACACATTGAGTTAATACATGGCATTAAATCAGCATTTAAATGGAGCTTGACTTACATATTTCAACTTATTTCTTGCTCTGTAATACTAACATTATGATTCTCCATTTGGAACTACACGCTTTCTTTTTTTATAGGCTTATTTGTATGGGATGTATATGGGATGCATGAAAGAAGGCAGAAATTGTGAAAATGGCTAGGAGTACATTTTATTTTATACTTAATACTTCTGGAGTTAAAGGGAAGATGGAAATCGGCCATGTAATGGATCTTAGCTATAAAGAATTATCATCTTTTGGTAATAAAGTACTGCCTGTCTCAAGGGCTCACACACACAGCTTGACCTCAGAGCAGTTGCACATAATGTTTTCTCTGTCAAGAGAACCTATTCATAATGACGTGTCACAGGTGCTCACACATAATATGTTTCCTGTCAAAAGTGATCATCCATATTTTATATAGCAGCTTTGATGACAAATATTTTGTACTTCAGCTGCTTTTTCTTCCCCCTGTCAGACTTAATGAAGGAAAGTCATGGATAGTTTTTAAATAATGTCAGCTTCTTAGATCCCGTTACTCTCTCTGCCTTTGAAAGTAGCTTTATACAAGAGCCACAAGACCAGGGAGAGAACATTTTCATTTACTTAACTTTAAAAACAAAGCCAAATTTTAGGCTCTTAATTTCAAAATCAATATACTCTGTATCCTTGGAATCTTTTCAGAGAAAAGCAGCTATACTTCTTGAGCACCCAGTATTTTTTGAGAGTCTAGTGAAAGTAAGTCTGATAACTGAATTGGGGTTGCAGCTTCTCACTATGCAGAATGCTGTTTATTCTCATAGTAGTGGTTTGTCCTGGTGGTCCAACGCTTTCCTCCAGCTTGTTCTACAAAGTGAGTACCTCAGGGGGTACAGAGGACTGGGTTCTTATGTTCTCACTGAAATTGTCTGCCCACAGCAGGGCCAAAGTTTGTCCTTCTCCTACGTGTTCAGCCCTACTGAGAGAAATAACCCTCATTCCTCATTCTATTAATGAAAGAGGAAAAGTGAACTTGAACTCCCTTTGAGGTTTCTCAGATTGCAGGACTGGTTTTGATATGCTCATCGAAGCCTCAGTGCATAGAGGAGCTCTTTTCCCATTCATGGGCCATTTATTTTTTTGCCAAAACTGTAAGCGAACAAAGTGCAGAGGTACTCCTGAACTTCCCTGCCACTAGGAAAACTCCCCTGAGCTAGCACGGAGTGGTGGCTTTCAACCTGTAACCCATAGATTTGTATGTGCTTCTGGTCTGCCTCCAAGGGATCCAAGAAGGGAGCTGCCAAAAGCAAGTTCATTGTGGATGCAAGCTATTTAGCAGTTTCTGCAGCTAAAAAAAAAATAAATCAAACCCCTAAAATAGGCAATCAAAGTATGGCATGTCCATATTTACAAAATCATCACTGGCCTGAGGAGAAGGCAGAACAGGAAGCCAACAGTATTTACAAATAGGATTTACAAATGTAAATGAGGATGGAATTTTTCTTATATATGAAATATAACCCGATGTCTCAGGTTGAGAGATGAAAACTTACACTTAGAAAAATGCCTGGGTGTCTCATGCAAGACAAGGCAATAAAAAAGGGGGATACAGGGTCTGGAGATATTTGATGCTTGATTATTTTGCCGATCCAACTCCTATTTAAGAGTGCAACCAAGGAGGAATTAAAAACTTCTAAAGCACAGGAAGATGAAAAACATTATTCTCTACCACTGAAAAGTAAAACACTGATTAATGTCTGCTACTGAAAAGATAGTCAGCAATAGAATCCTCTTTTCTGATACCCCCAAGCCTCTAAAGAACTGAACAGTCTAAAGTAATGAGTGCAATAAGCTTTCCTTTCCTTGTTTGAAGAATTGGAACAATTCAATTGAAAGGCAAATATAATCCTACCTATGCTCCACGCTGGGACTGGGACAGGGTAAATGCCACAGTTAAGTCTGAACATCAGGTTGTAATTGTTAGAGATTAAAAACACACCAGAGAGAACATTCCAGGGAAAGAAGGAGGGCGAGAAGGATGGCTCTCCTGTGTCTTCTTATTAAGGTAAATTAGCATCAGATCTTACAAGGGCATATTCCTGTACAGCAGAACTCAATCAAAGGGCATTTAGTCAATGAAGGAAATTATACACTAGGTTGATTTTTAATCATCCAGCTAGTAAAAGCAAAGATAAGTGAACATGTATTTATTTGCCGTGCCAACTGCACAGAGGGCAGAAAAGCCACTGAGCATAACTAAAAGAAAAATAACTGTTCTCTAGAATGCTGCTGTTCCATAAAATCATTTTCAAACATAATTTGCTGTTAGCTATTTCTACAAGATGGGAGCACATCAGCTGAGCTTTTCACTTTATGCAGATGAAATAATTGCTAAAATGAAATGTCAGGTCAGAAGGGATACAAGAAAAAATGAAGCAATCCTGAAGAGCTGTCAGAGAGGTGGACAGTCCACCCTTCCAAGTACAGAGGAACTGTTATTTCATGATTTTGTCTAGTTATCTTCTTCTCTTACCTTTTATTTATTTATTTTTTTTAATGCTTGTCTTCTCAGTGCATCCTAACGTGAGCCAGGGTTGCCAAGGAGGGTGTGCTACATGTTCTGACTACAACGGATGCCTGTCGTGTAAGCCCAGGCTCTTTTTTGTTCTGGAGAGGATTGGCATGAAACAGATCGGAGTATGTCTTTCCTCATGTCCAAGTGGATACTATGGGACACGGTATCCTGACATTAATAAGTGTGCAAGTAAGTGCTTGGGAAAAGGGAGCACATGGATTTGTTTGCTCTCTCTTGAATGCTGTGTCCTCTTAGGAGTCAACAGAGAAGCAGATGGACAGGCTGTCTCTTTTTTTATTCAGTTCTCTTACAGTAGTGCAGTAAATATTAACCTGAGCAAGAAGTTAAGGTGAAAGATCACAGAACAGCCTAAAGCTCAGGGTTCCCAGCTCCTAGGACCCTCTATATCCCCATGCAAAAGAGAAGTGCCATTGGGCGCCAGGCAGTGTCATCTGGCAGCAAGAGGGATCTGCAGCAGCTCTGAACAGGGGCCGGGATGCTGAATCTCAGTGGCTGGAGCCATTTAACCCACTGCCCCTTTCCCACCTGTCCCCTGCAACAAGGAGAGAAGATGGCAGGTGCCATTCTTGGGAGATGCAGTTTGCCCTGGTCTCTTTATAGCTTGTCTCACACACAGTGTAGTCCTCTAAATGCCTGTAGCAACTGGCCAGGTTTCAGCTGGCCAGGTTTCAGCCTGATTGAGGGGAAGTTACCAATTAATGTTGCCTCCAGGCAGGGAGACAGAGGACCCAACTCTATTCTTTAGTGCTCTGGCAACATTCTGACCCTACTTATATATTTTGAACCAAAAATAAACTGGAAAAGATCGCAATGTCCTCCCCACTCCTCTTTCTGTTGTTGAATTCACTGTTTTTAATCCCACAGGTGATATAAAAACATAAGAGTGATGGCCAAGCAACTCTCCCAGTTTTTACCTGGTAATAAAAGTTATTTAATGAACGGACCCCAGAGTAAAGTCTTACAGAGTAACTTGACACTGTAAAGTATTTGCTCACTTTTTAGCAGTGTGTGGCCTTCCATATCAGACATGAGCTGTGCCATACACAAGTTTTTATTTAAAAACATCTGAGAACTTGGAATATTACCACTAATGCAAATTTGGATAGTCATATAGAGAATACATGAAATACTACAGGGCATCTGATTGAACATCAGGGAGCCATTTAATAAAAGAAAAAGTTGTTGATGCAAAACAGCTTTTAGCAGATTCTAAATTCTGGCATATTTTTATTTCTCTTGGATGAACGGAGATAGATAGTGTGGAACTGGCCCAGTACTTGTGCCCTGTGGGCTTAGTATCTATCCTGTGTCAGTGTAGGGCAGAAGCCATATATTGTTATTCTGATGTGCTGTACTCTGTCTTCTGTTTGCATAGAAGAGAAGCAGGGTGAGGCTGTTCAGCATCAGGCCATCCTTATTAACTCCCCACTTATGCTAAGGTCATTTGTGGCTGGCCTCACTATATGTTACAGGCTGCAAAGAAGATCTAAATATAATTTGCTTCCTCTGAAGATTGTTTAATATTGTTAGAATTGTGTGATTCTGGTATATGTGGGAGAGCCCATGGCATTTTATGGCAAAGAGCAAAAACGTTGTTAATGTTTGTGTTTCAGAATGTAAAGCTGACTGTGAAACCTGCTTCACCAGAAACTTCTGCACAAAGTGTAAAAGTGGGTTTTACTTATACAGTGGAAAGTGCCTTGAAAAATGCCCTGATGGGCTGGAAGCAAATAATCACACGATGGAGTGCGCTAGCATTGGTAAGTCCAGTCCTGCTCTGTTCCCCATTGTTTCCTCACACGGGGTGTGGGATCTAAGGAGGCCATGAGTTGCAAGATCAGTTATACCACCAGGGAAGTGCAACTTAAAATTGAAACGTTCTGCATCACAAGATGCATTCCCCAGCACAACAAACTCACGATATTTCCCAAATATGCCATTTCACAAGAGGCACAAGCTTGGTTGTGCCCTGCAAACACAGCCATGATGCAAAGGGCGATTCTGCCTCAGGAAATACAGCCTGTTTGGTCTGCCTTGAGGTACACTAACATCCAGCTCTTACTTGCTCTGTTGAAGTGTATTGTAGCACTGCTAACATCAAAGGTTCAAAAATCCAGAGCCAGACCCCACATGTAGTTGAAAGATTAAAATACTAACTGCTTTGCTTTAGCTCCCTTGTACTTCATGCCTTCAAAGCATGCATGCGTCAACATTTTGAAGCTTACCTTCACAAAGGTGAAAGCTAGAAAATAAAACATGAGAGCACGCCCAAAAACACCTCTCAAATCCCCAGATGGTACGTGCATAATCACCTGACTCCAGAAACTGAGGATCAAAATACAACACCAAATAGTGTGGCACTGCCACTGCAGGAATGAGATTGAAGACACTGGTCCTGTGACTCACAGGCTGCTTTTGTATCTGTCCAGCCTCTGACTCACAAGCTCTGATTATGCACACCACGGCATTTTTGGAGGTCACAGAACCTAAGAGTCTGCTCCATCCCTCTGTCACCCCCCCAGTTAAAAGCAAAACAAGTGATCTATTTGCCTCTGGGCTGCTACAGTTGACATCCCTTGCCATGGGCATGCTGAAGCTGTGGCAAGGTTTAGCTTAATTTACTATAGTGGCTGTGAATTGTGGTGGCTGAGGGCCGAGAACTGCAGTGGAAGGGGTAACTCTTTGGCCAGCAGCAACCAGGGAGCACTTAGGCGCAGTCTGGTCATGATGGAAATCTCCTCCCTTACAGTATTATGCACATAGCTCTCCCTGGCCTCATGTTTTTTGGTGGGGAAGTAATGCAGGAATAAAAATAATATACAGTAGTTTGGCATTTTCTTTCTCAAATACATGTTAGTTCAGGTGGTAACAATGGTTTTTACAGTTTTACTTTCAAGCAAAGACCTTCATCTTTGAAAGAAATTCAAAGGATCATTTTTTTGTTTCTTGATGGCTGTTTCCACATGCTATAGAAGTAGCTGCTATAACAAGTCAGACTCAACTAGGAAAAGCCATTTCAAGCTACAGAGAAAAAACAGAACCTATTTGTGCCCGTGAAGGCCAATTATTTGAACAGGAGTTCTGCTGTCATATTAAAACCAAAATGACTCACATGGCAATTCACTGGAGGAAGGCTCAGAGATTGCCTGAGATCTATTATATTTTTAATTTTGAAAAATTTGGAAGTAAATTCTGGAGCTGGAAAAATGCTGACTTTCAAGTTCCTCCTTCTACAGGGGCTGCAAGTCTTTCCCTCTTCAGCTGTGGTTTATAGTGTTAAGCATGCACATGAACATGAAGTAAATATAAATGTTTACTGCCTTTTATCAAGAGAAGGATGCTGAGGAGATGGCACTGAAGAAATAATTAAGAGCATGTTGTTAAGCTTCCAAGGTTACTCCCATTTTTGTCTATACTGTTTGGAAAAGTGTCCAGCTGCACACCTTTTTGTTCCTAACAGTACGGATGCGCATTCAGATCACAGTGGTTTAGAAACTGTAACCCACACTTTTTTGAAAAGCTTGCACCCGCCCAGACAGAAATTGTCCTCTGCTCTGCTTGCTTACAGCTTGTATATGCTACAGATGACAGCTCTTTCACTATCCAAGCTAAATCCTGAGCAGCAGATCACCAAAGATCTTTGATTCTTTTGATATCTGTTGGTCCTTTATAATTCTATTGATTTCCAAATTTAATACCTTTGAGACCAGATGTAGCAGCCTGAGCCAATGACTTCATCCTCCTTTCACACAGGCAGGACCAAAGTTTAATTCCACTGAAACTGCAGGGGTTCAGACCTCCACAAAACCAAAGCAATCTCAGGACAAACCTCAGTGACTGATTTTATTGAGACCAGTTGTGGTGGTGGTGTCCCATTTCAGGAATGGAATTACAAAAAAGAGAGTACAAAATAGTTACTGACATAATTATTTGACATTATTTTGTGCATTATATCCTCAGCTATTCAATTTCTGTCAATTCACTGCTGTAAATTCTGATTATTTCCATTAATTTTTGCCACCTTTTGGCTGATGCAGAATAAAATTAATGTACCATATGCATTGTGTGTACAAAAAGATATTGGTCAGGCTCAGCTTATCCTATGTTTATTGCAGTGCACTGTGAAGCAAGTGAGTGGAGTCCATGGAGCCCTTGCACAAAGAAAGGAAAAACTTGTGGTTTCAAAAGAGGAAATGAAGTAAGGGTCAGAGAGATCGTGCAGCATCCATCAGCAAGGGGCAATCCTTGCCCAGCTACAAGCGAGAGCAGAAAATGTATTGTACAAAGAAAGAGATGTCAGAAGGAAGGAAAAGGTACCACGTTATCATCATCATAATATGAGATTGGTATTGTGCTTGTTTAATAACTCACATCTGAATTACCAGGCCTCAATTGTAGGCTTCATCAAAGCTCCCATTGATGTGGTGTTCTTTGGGCTGGAGAGAACCGTGCCATTGCCTGGAGTAAATAAAGTCCTAACGCTGCTCAAAAAATGCTCTTTGTGTGATCTAGAAAGTACAGGGTGGGCTGGATGGGAAGGCACATTGTCTCTCGGTTCTGCTGAAAGAGCTGCCAACAAGAGGGGTTGCATGGGGAGCTCAGAACAAAAGGATCCATCCTAAAACAAGTCATGGTGGGAGCTGTTCGTGGTGTCTCAGGCAGCCAAATTTCATGTTTTAACCATGGGATTCCTCCAAGCCAATTCCTATTTCATGCTTTCCTACAGGTAAGACCATAACTCTTGCAATTGCAGTGCTGTGGCCTCTCTCCCATCTTGAACTCTTTCTACCAGCTCTGGCTGAACAACATGGCCTGATCCTGCCATCTGCGTCTGGCTCATGGAGTCCCAGCATGGGAGAAAGACCACAACATTGTGTGGCAGCCAAGGGAAACTCCACTTGGTTTTACACATTGAGCATGAATTGCCTATCCATGTGAGCCAGCTTGCCCATCATGGCAACTGTACGGTGGGATGATGTGGGAATGGCCTCATGCGTGTTCAGAATGGGAGATGCTTAAGAAGTCTATGGAAATAATTTACACAAATACCATCCAGTAGAGATTGTTGTTACATTGCTACCTTTCTCCCCTTCTTGCAGCAGGGAGATTACTTCCTATGTCCCTTTTGCAGTTACTGTGGTTGGCACAGGATTGTCCATGGAATATTTCCTCTTCTGCACCCCTCTCATTTTCCCCATCCCCATTTCCCTTTTCCTTCTATTTTCCCCATCCCCATTTCCCTTTCCCTTCTATTTTCCCCTTTCCTTCTAACTCATCAGGAAGGTTTCACCCCTTTTGAGGATGAGTGGAAGAGGTGGAGCAGCTATCCCCTATGTAAACATCCATGAGCCAGCATGAGCTGCTGGCACCAAGTACTAACTTACTGTTTTGTTGTCAAATGATCTCTAGGGTTGCTGCAGATTACTTGTAGAATATGTTAAAGGGGTTGGAGCTTGTAATCTTTTTGAATGTTAGCTTGTTTCCTAAGGATATACCTCATGAGAAGGGAAATAATGTCAGAGGGATGATCTTATGAACCAGGTAGCTACAGGTGCCTCCCCCTCACCCAAGAACTGGCTAGATCTACAGATTTATTTATCTGCTGATAAATAAACCTCATTTATACGTTAGCTCTACCCCAGCTAACCTATGGGGTAGATGTCACCTTCTTGTGTCAAGCAGTGCCTTGAAGAGGAAGAGAGGGGTATCTGCCCCAGGGGAGCAGCCAAGGCAAGATATTTATGGATTCCCTAATGCCTAGAATCTATGTCCAAAATGTTCAAGCTTACTTCTGCTCCTGGACTGTGGCACAACTTGGAATACAGATTCTCATTAGCCCACTGTAACTGGGGTAAGAGTGCTTTTTTTCCTACCAAGCCAATTTTGCCAGAGCTGAAAATATAGGAACAAACTATAATTTTGGATCTATGAAACTGGTTGTGTTTTAGTTGGGCTTTTTTTTTTTTTTAAGGTAATAATGCTGTTGTGTATTTTCTTATGGCAATTTGGCAATACCTTCAGACTGGACAAGACATTTCTCTTTGAGAAATGCCTGCTGTTCCTGTGTTGTAAGTACTTTAGAAGAAACCTCTCACGTACTTTACTGTCAATTCTTATTTTATGGGATCTGAGTCAAACCATACTTGAAAAATACTGCACACCACAAGAATTTGTTCACAACCATGAATGGTTTGGTTTTTTTTTCTGTAATGTGCATAAAGGTGGATTTTTTTTCTTCCTTTTGAGCAAGTCACACAATATATTCTAACCTGTTTTACACTCAGCATACAATTTCTTCAGAACCAATGCAGGCAGATGGAAAGTTATGTTCCAGCTTTACCCATGCCCTTGGGATTTGTAGGTCTATATCTTAGATCCCTTTTTTTTAACATTCTGAAATCCACCACTATACACTCTTCAGTATCCACAGAAGTCACCATTCACTTTCACATACCTTCACAGGGAGATAAATTAATTTTTTTTAAAAGAAAGTTAATTCTTCATGAAACTGAGGAAATTCACACATAAATATTAGGTTAAAGTAGCTTTAAGGGACGGATTATGGTGACAAGCTAGGAAACAGAATTAAGCTAACAGTTTTCCTTCTGTTCCTACTGGAATGGGGAAATGAAGCTTTCCAACTCAATCTCCAGGTAACTTATCTTCCCTACTGCCACCATCCCTTATTACACAGAGAGAAACTTCTGTTCGCCTGTGAATAACAGAATAATTGCATGAGAAACCAAGCCAGGCTCTGTTCTTATGGGTTGCTGTGTCATCAGTGAGTGTAGGAGGTAACAGCAGAAAGACTGGGAAACAGAAGGGAAAGTAACTATGTATTTACTGTTAAGAAATACTGAAAATGCTCTTCTGTACTGTATGACTCCCTGTTGCTGCTGAGGCACTGCTTTGGAGTTTAGCTTTCATGACATCAGCTTTTGAAGTCTAGCAGCAGACGCAGCAGTTACCAACAGTGCTGCTAATCTTTTCTCTGCAGCCATAAAGAGGGACTTAGCTGGATCAGCCTCTGCCGTTTTCATGTTGAATAGATGTCTGTGGCCAAGGGAGTGAGGGCAAAGACCACATGATGACGGGGTATGCTCGTCACAGATGCCTCAATGACTTTGCTCAAGAAGTTGAGGTCAGAGACAGGATGTTAGTCAGTTAAGCTGCTGCTATCACACAGAAGCAAGGACATGTTTCTGGAACAGCTACACAAAACAAGATAAAACAGATGAAGAGGGTTTTTTTTTCCATCTGCTGGTATGTCATTAAAGCTGGTGAGATCTATTACAACTTTTTTCTCTCACTGGTTACAAAATGAAGTTTTACTGGTAGAAGGCGCTAGAATTTTCAGAATGAATGCAAACAAATGGAAATAATGAGGATACAAATAGCCTGACCAACATACAACGTTCTTTTTATTCATTTTACAACTAAATTAGTTGATCCCAGTGTGTTCTGACATGGTAATTCCCATATGTCTCACACACAGCCTCCTTTCATAGTTCAGTCCCATACAAACCTCCCTGTAATTTATTTCAAAATTCTTCTCTTTAAATCCCATGATAGTGAGTTCTTTCTAGTCTGCATGGCTACACAATTTTTAGTTCCAGTTTTTCTTCTTCCTTTCTTTCCCTCACACTCCTTATTTTGTTCCCCCAGTGCAGCGCACCATTACTTTTGCTTTCCCACATTCAACATCTTCTTGGCTCCTACCTTTCACTGATAGCCATACCTTGAGTCGTTTTTCCTGTAGCCACGTCCATTAGTGGCAAATAGAGGTACTGGGGAAGAATAGCTTGCAGAGCTCTTCAAACACTGCAAATTATCCATTAATATTATTTCTTTGCCTCAATGCATGTGCTGCAGCCAAACACAAGTCCTTTTGTACTGATGTCTGCAAACGCATGAGACTGACTTTTAGTGGCCAGAAGACAAATATCAGGAATGCATACAAAAGTATTTGTGGAGAAGGAAGTTCACGTTTTCATGCATGAGTAATTCTGCCAAGAAGTCACCATATGATTTTCTGCTGAATCCCAACTAAACCCCTGAGAGAGCAGTTTTAAGTTCTTTTAGAGAATGTGTTCTTACAAGTTTGAATAGGCTAAAAACACTCACCAAAAGACTACGTGCATAGTTATGAGCAAGGAAGACATCTTAGAAACCTGGATATTATGCTAGCCAATAGGTAGGCTACATCACTTACACAGTGGTACTTTTGCAAGCAAATAAATAATACATTTCACGTGTTACTTGTTCATACATCAATTCATGTATTGCATGCTGGTGGCATTTAGATGTTCAAAGGAGAAAACCAATGATGTTAACTGCCATCAGTCCTGTGCAAACACAGGCCAAAGAAAGTTCCTATTCCTGACAGGCAAAAATTCAAGCATTAGACATGAAGACATGGTGGGATGAATGTAGAACAGCCTCCTCCTTTATATTCCTACTACTATGGAGTGTAGGAATTGTCACCTTGTAGAGTGTGAAAGCAGGATACTATTATGAAAGGAAGAGGGGCAATTTTAGTCAAAATTCACAAGAGGCATGGTGGTTTATCACTTCATGGTTTGTGCTGCAAGGAGAATACAGACATTATGCAGTGATTTATTTTTTTACTTAGTGTATAGCACAAATGAGAAAAAGCAGTGTCTTTGAGATGAGGAGCTGATTTCCGGAAGCAGACTGGCGAATAGAAGGGAACCAAGGGAACAGCATTTATTGTTGATTTAATGACGACTTATATATAGTTGAGGAAAATAAAATAAAATAAATGTTTTTATTGTACATGTGAATATAAAAATCCAGGTTTGATTTGAATAGCTTAGAGAACTGAGACTCAGTTCACCTTTGTTGTTTCTTTGAACTAGTTCCTCCACCCCTTATTTGTTATATATATGTAAAATGCTTCAAACATATTAATCAGATCAAGTCTGAAAATTCAGTGTTATGTGTGAGGAAGGAATCCTATCAGGCATTTATCAGATTGCCAAATCGAGCACTCAGCTAAAACTCCCAGGCCATTCATCAAGAATTTACTTTAGCTGAAAACAATGTAACTTAATACTAACAAACTTAAAATATTAGTCAATAAACTAAACTCATTTAACTTAAACTCACTGAGTTACCCACCCTAATGTACACACTGATGCTGTATGGATCCATGTAACAAAAGAGCACAAAGGGCTGTGGAGTCTAAACTAAGTTGCCCTTTTAGTATTTCTCACACAGAAAAGTTTCTGCAGTTCATCTCTGGTTGTGGTGGACTAATTCCGTTAACAGTCAGTTAAGCTTGTCCCAGGCAACAGAGAGAAAGAAAAAGAGCCCCTACTAAATAAAAGATTGTGTAAGTTGCATTACATTTTAAAATGTACGTGGAAGTACAGTAGTGCAGGAAGCCATTTGAAATCAGTGCGAGTTTCACCACTTTGTACAGCTTTTGAATTGTGGCACATAAAATCAGTGTTTCACGATCTTCACAACCCATAGAAATTCCTACGTAGCCACTTAAAACTTGCATATGTATGTGCCACATCAATGCGTTTATTCATATAATACCCATTTTTCCTGAAAAAATCTGTAGTGCCAGGCATCTGGAACAGTTGCTTGTGCATTTTGTTGAGCTCTATTGTCACACTGGACAATCTGAATTTGACATGGATGCGATTTTCACCGAGAAGGTTTTGCTGTCTGAGAATTGAGATGAGGAATGACAAGCTAAGACTCCTCTAAGCCTCCGTAGGTTTGGTAAGAGCATGATGAGATTCACTGTACTTAAGCTGGACAGCTACAAATCAGTTGTTTTTGTCAAAGCAAGGGTAATGTTAATGGTGGGGTTAATACTGCACCTGGGAGCAGCATCCGTGACACTGTACAATGGATTCTAAGAAAGACAAAATAATTTGGCTCCTGAAAGTGCCTGTTTCGTTCCAGTGGCTGTTAAGGACAGCCTAGTATGAGTTATCTGGACTTTTACCTGCTAACTTCTAAATTAAAGGGCACATTCTCTCCATCTATACAGTAATGACTTTGCAGCACTTCAAAATCTAAACCAAGGTTCCTCCAGGCTGACTTTGTAAGGAAGATGAGCGTGTTTCAGAGGATCCATCAGTCAGCCACAGTAAAACAAAAAGTAGAAGTGAGACATACTCATTCCCAATACTAATTTTATTTAGTGTTGGAAAAATCCTGGTTAGAGCAACATTTTGTTGTGTTTGTCGATAAGCATCTAGTAATGGCTATATACCTGCTTATTCAAAGGTCAACAAGCTTTGAATAATCTGCTCCTACACACTCCACACACCGAAGATACATTCTCTTCTCAAGGCAACAGAGGCCCACACCAGCCCAGTAATTCCTCAGTGTACTATTTTAAACATTTTTCTCTGATTAAAAAAAAATAACAGGGGAAATTCTGGATATTTTTGGTACTGTGTATTTTTACTTAATCACATTTAAGTCCTACACATTGCTACATGAGAAAGTAAGATATTCCAATCACAGCTCATCCCAAAAGTCACATCCTCTTCCTCACATATAGCTCAGTGGCATTTCAAACAAGAGGGCTGGAGCACGTGAGCCAGGGAGACATCACTGCACAGTTCGCTTGTATAACTGTGAGATATGGGGTGTCCTGTGTGAAGGTCACCAGTGTGGCTATGGTTAACGACCTTACTCCATGGCAGGTCACAGGACTTCTGAAGCCTCAAAATGAACACAAAGCTAATTACTGCATCCCTGTGTTTACATACTGCATACGCCAATGGGTCATAACTCCGGCCTTTGCAAGTCTGAGTTACTATAATTGAGGAATCTGTCTTGTGAAGAGTTTGGTTGTTTATTTTCTGTTTGTGGATGCCAAGAGGACCTCTCATTTCCTTTCCTTGCAGGGGTTTTGACTCTTAAACTTTAACACATTTCCAGCCTCCAAGAGTAGGGCTCTTGAGACTGGGAATCCACTAGATGCAACATGAAGTGAAATGGAGTCCTGGGGATGCCTTGAACAAGGCAAAGCACAGACAGCACAGGGCTAATCTTCATGCAAGGCAGACAGGAGCACAATCTAGAAAAAAATCTCTGTGAGAAGGGTTAAGAGGAAAAAAATAGGATTGATATGAATCAGAGTGATTTGTGAATCCAAAATAGCTAATAGTAGAGGATGCAGTGGCTCTACAATTCAAGAGCTTAAAAGGCTGGAAAAAGCCATTCTTAAACTTTAATCACAGCATTTGCAAAATGTAGTCACAGGCAGTTTTGAAAGTCTTACTAGGTATTACCTGCAAACAGAGATCCTAAAATCTGAACTAATTACTAGTAATACTGCAGTTTGCTACAGTATGTTTATTTTGTTTGTGTTAGTGTGAACATGAAATTCCTATCATACCTCCCAGTTCTGACATGCAAGCAGGTACATACACACCGTGTGCCTCTGGTACTATAGGTACTATACATGTATGCAAACAGTGTCTACATGTGTATGGCACCAAGGTTGTATTCTCTGAATGACACACATCTCAGTGAACAGCCAGGCTGAAAATGGCTGTGTGGCTGTACACCAACCTGTACGGCCCTCAGGTATCAGATTTAGTTTTAGCCTCTCAGGGGTCTGGGCTGACACTGTCCCTGTGCTCCTCAGGAGACATTCTCCTCTCCTGCTGCCAGCTCCTCTTTTGCCAGCTGCCAGCTCCTCCCTGTCCTGGGGAGGCAAGGATCAGAGGGGAGGTTGCGCAGCTGCTCTGAGGCCCCCCCCAGAACATGCTATCAAAACATGCGCTGGACACACTGCTGGTAAACAGCATCATCCTCACATTAACAGGAATGGCGTCAAAACTGAGAAAGAAGTGTGCGGTCAATCGCTCCCGCAAGGGAAGTGAATCAGAAAAAACCTGATGCATTCTTCTATTAAAATGTGAACGATGCGAGCGCTGTTCTCCTCAGAACACTAAACCAAATAAGGGATAGAAATCAACTCTTCTTTTTCTTTCTGATCCTCCCTTCCGGTGCCTCCTTGTGCTCTAGAATTAGCCAGCTATCTTTTAGATGCCTGAGCTCTGTAGGAAAAACAGGAGGGAATACAAACCTCTCATGCAAACCTCTTCCTCTCCCTTCCAAAGTGCCCATCAGGTGCTCATTCAGCACCAGATTTCCAGCACCTGCTTCAGATTTTCCCTCTTGGATAAAAATGTTTGGGATTGAGAGGAGCAGCTTCAGCTTTAGAAGGTGAAATCCACAGCTATATAAAGCTGAAATCCACAGCTATATCTATACTGCTAAAGGAAAGCAGGCAAAGGTCTGCTCCTTGGATACAAGGCAAGGGCCACCTTCTGGCTTGCATCCAAACTTGATGGGGCTATTCCCTTCACAGCAGATTTGACTGGGGAAGAGGGATGGCTGTTGCAGGTCAGAGTCCTAAATCAAACTACCAGTTATGTTGTGCAGACACACAGGGGTCTGCCTGGTCTCTGGCCTTCTTCCCTGTTACAGCTATACTTTACTTAACCATGGCACCTTCACCTTCAGCAACTTCACATTGCTGAGTTTCAGGGAGAGGCAAATAGGGTACTTAGCTACTCTCTCAGAGCTAAGCAGAGACCATATGCAAAAGAGCAGTGTCATTCTCTCTTATTCCACTTCCTCACTCTGCCTGCATATCTTTACAGACCCTTCTTTTCCCTCCACACTGCTCTTTCTATCACTTCTTGCAGTCATTGCCTCCAAAGTCCTTGTCCTAAATTCTAGTGTTGTAAGGAGCTCTTTCTGAGGGGGAGGACATCTCAGCTGGAAGAGGAAATAAGCCTCTTCCAGGCTGTGTGCCACAGCAAGATACCTTGACAACTTCTTTCTCTTGACTCTTCAGAAGACCACAGCAAACCTTTTTCTCACCTTTGGGCAGTACTACCATGAAGTAAATGTGAAGGGAAGTGGCTGCTGACAGCAGTGCTCACTCAGCCCGCACCACCTGGAGATCTAAATCCCTCACTATTTTGGCCTGTGTGTCCTGGAAAGAAGAACAAACACAAGAGAGAAGTTTGCTAGCACATCTAGCAAATTTAGTCCAAGAATGCAAACCATTTGGGGTATGTGAGCTACAGAGTAAATCAGGCAGTGGGTGTTTCAAGTCTAATGGTGACACACAGAGCACTGTTTAATCAGATAAATCCTGGGCTGTGGAACACTTCCATGTATAGCAATGCTGTTATAACATTGCCAGTCATGGACAGCAATGGCACTCATTCACTATTGTGTTACAGCTGCCCTTCTTTTAAAGGGTCTGATCCATGATCTGCTGAAATCCCGTTGACTTCAGAGTACTTTCGATCTAGCTGTAATGAAGGGATTTTCAGCATGCCTTTGTAACAAAGCGAAAACAAAGGAGCACTTTTCAGCTGCTGTTTCTCCTCATCTTTCTGGATATTTGCCTCTTCTTCCCCACCCAGGCAGCTCTGTTTGTTTTTCCCCACCCAGGCCTCTGCATCTCCAACCTCATCGTCTCTTCTCAGCTCACTCTTCCTGCCAGCTCTGACACCTCATGCAGTCTTTGGTCTGCTTAGGCTGCCACCTCCCAGCTCTCTTCAACCTCGTAACTTTGGGAAAGAAAATACTCACTGCTATAACTTTCCTTTATGAAGGTCCAAGGAGCATCGTAGCATTCCCAATGATATGGTAACAACCAGCATTATTATCTGAGATCATAAAGATCAGGAGAGAGGTTGTGGGAATCTCTATAATTCAAGATTTTTAAGGAGGTTAGACAAACATCCATCAGAGAAAGCCTAAGTATAGTAGTTCAGCTTCTAGTAAGGGACTTTATAATGCTTTGATAAGCATTTCTAAAATTGCTACGAAATTTCCACAACATTTTCTTTTGCCTGTTGCTTTCTGTCAGCTTTCTACAGAGAGACCACATACTGCACATTTACATAGAACAAACCAAAGTATCTCTGTCCACTGACACTAATATAAGGCCTCCTGCTGTCTTTACTGTGCTCAGACTTTTATTTGGGACTGAGTCAAAGAACCAAAACCAATTTTCCTTTCATTTTGTCCAGTTTAGTCATTTACATAGCTGAAATATCTGTTCATGTTCCTCTTTGTAATCATCAGCTTTGAATCATTGTTCTAGGAAGACTATAGAGCTGGGTCTTCTAACAGAAAAATTCAGTGAAATCATTACAGTAACTCACCAGAGCTTGCAAATCTCTGCCAGTGAAGCTATGCATATTTTAAGAGCAGGTGAAGATATGGTCCATGAGGGGCATATTGCTGTAAGCTTAGACCTGAAAAAGTGAGCTAATTTTAAGGACCGATGCAAACATATATTATCTTTTCAGTAATTTTTTCTGAAACAATTTTGCAGTGGCAAGAAATTAAAGGGGAGGGGAAAAAAAATATCATGTAAAGATTCAGTGGCTGTGCAAAATTCAGAACAAGCATTTCTTAAATTTTCTATTTTAATTTCTTAAAATCCAAAATGGTAACAAACAGTTAACCAGCGGTCCATGAGTGAAACATACACAGGTGAGGATAAGACTATAATTTAATGATAACTGTGGGGATCTTTCCACTTTTTTTTGGTTTACAAGCAAAGTGACCCAGTAATGAATTTTCTCATTTCTAATCTCATCCTCCCCAACATCTATGACAAACAGTAGCCCCAGTATAAAGATTTACAGCTACAGTTATGTCTCTGCTTTGTTCTTAAGCATGTATTTACTTCTGCTATTTACTTTCTGAAATTCTCTCTCTCATTTGTCATCTGAAGAACTCTGTTTAAAATGAAAACAGGCTTTAGACATGAAACACAGTTACATTCCTGAAACATGAGATGAACAACCTTTAATTCACACAACCTTTCATTTACAGTAATGTTTAATGGATGGGCCAGTTTCATTATGGACAATGCCTCTCCCTGTCATTAGCCTGCAGAAAGGTCTAAAACTCTTAAGCATTTAAAGGAAGGCTGCTCCAGGCTCTGTATTCCCTCCTTCCCTCTCTCCCTCCCCCACTCCCCACTACCCCTTCTGACTGCCCTTATTCTAAGTGCATAATCTAAATGCTGTACTCTGCAAATTGCACTTCTTGTTGGCTTCGAGCTTCGAAGGACCCTTCTGAACACTTTTTTTATACAAACCCTAACAAGGTCAAAGCTGGAAGGATCTCAGCTGGTGGATTTGGATCCCATGAGCTAGTGATCATTTATAATTAATATTAATGAATGGCAGACGACAGATGTTTATTGCTTAAGTAGAAATGTGCATTGCTAAACCAGGAGGATTTAGTTTAAATCCAGAGGAACTGACTTTGTTTTCTGTATGGATGTGGATGGCGGGAGGGCATGCCAGTAGGTGATCCAGCCCCTGCTACCTTTAAGCATGAACAAGGCAACGATACTCTGTAAAGAGGGATCCTGACCTCTCTCTTTGATTGAAGCATGATGTCTGGACCTTCAAAACATTAATTGAAGGAGGACTCTCTGTTCACTTTAGTGGCTCTAATTTGCACCAGTAGTGGTTTATATCTGTAGATCCCAGTGCACTTACCAAAATTAAGGCACTCTTATCTCCATTTTACAGTTGTGGAACATCATAAAGTCATATGAAGACTGTATTATAAAGAAAAAAACGCTTTGTGTCTGAGACAAAGGATCACATTCCCAGCCACAGTTTACTTTATGTCATTGGATTTTTCCCCTCAGCGGTCTTAAATCAAACTGAAGCTATGATGGATAAAGTTCTTAAGTTTAAATGTGACACAGTGGAAGATGCAATATGGAGATGGAAGTCTCTGTGAATCCTTCTGAGTACAGGCTTAAGGTTGATGGAACCTCTATGTTTTCAAACTGAAAGCAACTCACTCTTTCACAGGACATAAATTAACTTCCTGGACACACAGACATCTTGGGTAATATTTTCAAAAGTACATAAACAATTTGAAGTAACTTCTTAGTTACTTCTGGTTAAGGTTGGAGTAAGGGTCTATTTGCTTCTGATTCTTTGAACAAAGCATCCTGATCCTTTTAGTATCTCACTACAGTATGTGTGCACTAACTGCTGTTTTCTTGCCTGTACACTTCTGTATGACAGTCTATAAAGTGTTTCTGACCATGTCATACCTGCTTGCGAAATAATTGATTTTAGGTATCAAAGAGGGCCTAAGAAGTCACTAGCAAGAGGAGGTGGTACTCAGATATGTAGAAACAGTGAGTAGTTTCTCCTTTTGACTAACATAAAAGTTCTTGGAGCAGGCAGCAAAGTGATTAGTTACTCGGTTTTAAAGAGTGTACAGTGGGCTTCTTCATCTGCAGGGAAAAGACAGCTGGAAAGAGAGATTGCTGGTCTCCACAGGCCTCAGTTTTCAGAGGCTAGAGAAGGTCCTGACTTCTTGAAATACATCGCGGTACAGAAAATATCACCTGCTGAAATTTAGCTTTGGGTTGCCTAGAACCTTTTTGCGTCCCTACAATTTGGCTCCTGTAACCAGTCCTGCCATACAGGCTGCGCACTCCCCTGGAAGTGTGGAGCCCAGGATCGCCACCAATTTACCAGCACTGCTGTAGCACTTGTAAGACACCAGCCAAGCACCAAACAGAAAGATAAAACATGCCTACAGCTAGCTCTGAACTGCCATTGTATACTGCTGGTTGGGACTGTGCTAGACAGGACACAGGGCAGATCTCCTGGTGGGGTGACTTAGGGGTTACAGACTTTCCTTAGCACTCGGTGGTGCCCTCTGTCATGAGAGGAGGCTTCCTTATCTTGTTGGGGGCTGCATCTCCTCTAACCTTTGAGCCATATGACCTCGTTTGTATCTGATCTAAATGGCATGGTGGTCAGCTTATAAAGTATACTAAGTGAAGTGGACTCCAGTGATGCACTGTCACACGGCATACTCATTCTTCACATTTCACTTCAAGCTACTCATAAAGCTGGCTGCCCACTTCAGTATGCAAAGCCAGTGTTACTACAAACAGTTCTAAATGCTCAGTTCATTCCCAGAGGGATTTAATAAGAATAAACTTATCACAGTCTTGGAAAAGGGGAAAAAAAAAAACAACAAAAAAAAAACCCACACAGCCCCCAAAAAAGGCATGACAGCCTGAATAAAATACAGAACAGAACAGAACAGAACAGAACAGAACAGAATAGAATAGAATAGAATAGAATAGAATAGAATAGAATAGAATATGCATGGACAATTTCTCTCTGCGATTCATTTTAAATGGAAGACTAATGGGCAATATTAAAACATCTGCATTCAAGTTTTTTTCATGCATGTCCTCCATGACCCCTACTTAGAAATCTTTTTAAAAATATTTTATAGGGCTGAATTTTCCAAAGGAATGGAAAATACCAGATCATCAAAGTCATAACATTTCCCAGAAACTTGCTGATTCCAATGAAGCCCTAGTGGAAAGGAATAGGCTTCGAAACAACTTTGCCTCTGTGTTAGGTTTCTGTCTAGTATCTTGGTGGCTTGTCCACTGGGTTGGCCTTTGGCAACCCACCTGGCAGGCTGACAAGGACTCGAGAGCTTGAAAACCTGAGATCCCTTTGACAGTATCTTGGTCACCTGAGCTCCCTGAGCTTCCTATGGCCAAGCTCTGAATCACTTTGGCATAAAAACTTCCTTGAGCCTTTTTCAGAGGCAGCCCAAGAGCCTTGGTGATCCTAATCCTCTTCTCCACAAGCTGCTCTCTACCTGGCAAACTGCCAGGTATCTTCTCAATAGGTGAGAAAAACTCTTCAGAAACATATGGAGATGTCCAAAGTGAAATGTCACATCACCCTTTTTTGAAAGGGCACCTTTGGAGTCCCTGATATGTATGAAATTTAGAAACCTGACCTGTTATTTGCACTACCTAGAGAGGGGAGGATCAATGCTTTGGCCAGCTGAAATAGTATACAACACACTAGAGACATGAAACAGAAAGAAACAGCCATTTTTCAACACCTTGTTTTGAAAAGCATCCTTGACAGTAAATTCTCCCTTCATTTACACCAGAGACCAACCTTGGTGACCTCTGTGTGTTTCAGCAAGTACAACAGAGGGCAGGATCGGGCCTCCAGCAAATTTAAGCCATAGCACCTTGGTTCTGGGCTGATGGCTTCGGTGACTGGATCCGTAAGGTGCTACTGCCAACCGGCTGATCCATCCATCCATCAGGCTGGCCTGGGTTACCTGTGGGACACGCAGGCGCTCCCATCTACCTGTCAGCACAGGTGTCACCCCAGGCAGGAGCACAAACAAACCATGCTTAGAGTGGAGGGGACAAGTGAACCATGCAGAGTGGGGCCAGAGGTGCATCCTGTTGACTCCTCATCTTCCTTTACCTTCCTGCCACATCAGGAAACTTAAGGAGATGTAAAGAGGGGGCTCGAGGGGAGTATATAGTTGCACCTGTACCAGCAAAGAAATGGTGGAAGATGCATGGGTTCCCTGGCCCTGGCATCCAGTACCAGGGCAGGAACTGCTGGCCTGGCCCAAGTGTTACGAGTCAGCACTTGCAAATCCCCTCCAGGATGCTCAGCCATCAGTACAGCCCACCTCTGAGCTATGATCACCTAGGGAAAAAGGCATTCTTACACATGCATCCAAACACTACTGTCATACAAATATCTTCTGAACTGGAAGGTTTCATTAATGCAATCAGTTTAAGTAAAGCCAAGGAAAACGTCTTTTCTCATTTCTCCCTCCCTTCAGAGCACTCTGAGTACAAATTTGAGTACCAAAGAAACAAGTTTCTTTGGGTGTTTTCTCCTTTTTACTATTGTACTAGAAAGAGTTGAAATGGCTGCTGAGGCACTAGCATCTGTCTCTTATCATGTGTAACTTTTCTTGATTATTTCTAGAGAGGCAGACTAAACATGCAGCTCTGACATAATGCAGCATCACATTTTTATTTCTGGTTTGCTCAAAAGCCTGCATCAGCTGAACTAAGTCTCTAAAAAGGACTATATTTATTACCTCAATCCAGGATAATGGGAGGACTTGGATTACTGGTGCCTAAAAGGAAAAAAAAGTTATTATAGATTTCTGCCAATATCTTTATACTCTCATAACAGGGTAAGGGGGTTTGGTACCAGTCACTACTATCGCCGGTCCTTGTACTGGCACCTGGTTCCCTTAGTCTTAAAAGAAGATTATAAAGTAGATTTGGACAATCATCTACCTTTTCGCAACTTTTAGGAGAGCTATAAAAATCAAATCCCATTGAGAAGCTGCTATTAAAAATCTCAAAGCAAGCCTTGTGAGAAAACATCACTTTCCTAAATACCAGCATGGTGCATGTCACTTCCCATCCTAAGCAATGCAGAGTGGTTTTCCGCTCTGCTAAACAGCCATTACTATGCTGTCTTCAGAAGCTGTGTTCAGAGTTTATAAGCTGTGGGTTCTTATAAGATGAAAACTGTTAAGTAATTGTAAAATTGCTGTTGTTAGCACAACATTAGTCCTGATTAAAACAAGGCTGCTAACAAACTCCCTTAGTCCCAACAGACAAGTGCAAAGGAAATAATTCCCACAGGCTCTGGTTTAAAGACACAGCAGTAAATGTCTCCACAAACAGCAAACAGAACTCATTATAGAAATCCTCCTCCTCTGGCTGCTTCTTTGACTGGAGGATAGTCTAGTATTTTCAGGCACTGGCAATGTCTTTTCTGTGGCACAGGAAAGACAGATCCAACCCATTTCTATTGCAAAGAGGTCATCAGAAGTCAGTTAAGTCAGAGACTTTCTATAAGCCTTGTTTATGAGCTCATGAGTCTGGCAGTGTGACTTCTGAAGCAGCCTATAGAAGCAGTGATGCTTTCCTACTTCCTATACACCTAATGGGATACAACTTGTTCTTTATACGCTACAGCAGCCAAACCTGACATCTCAGCACAGCTGATCTGCTCAGCCTCCTCCTGTTCCTTTTCACCTGCTTCATGGCTATTGTGCAGGCCTGACCTATTCCTCTATTTAGACACAATGTTCTCATTCCCACTAATGTGCCTGCCTCAGTATGGTCCTCTTCTTGGAAGGACAGGCTAATACACACAACATAAATAAGAACATTTTCAAGTGAATGTAATTTAATAGTCCAGTTTCTATTTTCAGAGGCAAATGAAGCTCAAGGATACTAAATCTCATAGAAAGATATCTGGACTCTACATCTAGGGAAGGATTTTCATTTTCAAGAAGAGATAAGGCATGTTAAGTGAGTAACTTTAAGTGCCAATATCATTCGAGGTATCTTAGGTTACCTAAGATCATCACATGGGACTGTGGCTACTCATGTGCCTTAAGACCTGTACTCATCCAGACTGGTATATGGAAGCCAGGTAGGCTGTCCTCATGAATCTAAACAGCGGGATAACCTATGTTGGGCTCCTTGAATACCTTTGGACCTTAGCTCCTTTAAAACTTTTACCCATATTCACTTCAGCAGTTGGTGTATCTTCAAAAGGAAATGCACTGAGCTATGTAGCACTTAGGTAGTTCTTGAAGTTGTTGACTCTCACCACTCTGGTCACCTGGAAATATAGTGACTATCAAATTGGACCACTGTAACTAGGAAAACAACAACTGCGGCTAAGAAAGTCATGCTGTTTAAAAATCAAAAAAGCATACCAGATGATTCGGCCACTTGTTGCTTGTGAATGAAAGGAGAATGTCCTTTGCACCACTGGGCAGTTGGGGGTTTCATCTTGGCAAGCAGTGTGAGTACATACTACAGCCTGTGTTCCTGAAAAAAAAAAATGTGTTGCTTTTCTTGAGAATGGGACTGATCTACTCATTTGCACAGTATGACACAACCATACTGTAGATGCAGCTCTAGTAAGTGGTTTTAGAGACAGAGGCATGCTCCTCTTACTGGTATCTTCGCTCAGCGCATTTCATGCTGTCCACATCGTGTCATGAGGAAAGAGCGACAGACTTTCAGTCTAAGAGGACTAAAAAAGTCTCTGAGAAGACACTGGTCTGGTGAGAAGGAGGGCTACACACTTAGCCCCCAGGTTTTTTGTCCCCATACCTCCTGGGTGGTGGAGCACTGGAGCTGACATTTCTTCTGTAGCCAGGAAAGTGCTGGGAGGTCAGATGAGGCTGTGAGGGGTGTGAAAGAACTGTGGCACGTTACAGCTGTGGCTTGTGGTCTTTTATTATAGCTCTTGAGCTCATTACAGTGTAGTGGGGAGGTTTTTGTGGTCCGTGGCGACATGTACACTCTAAGCGCCAGGACCCTTCCAGACTGCACCTACTACCTTGGTGTCTACAACCCCAACAGGTGCAGTTTAGTGACTCCTCTTGCCCCCCTTCTGCTCTCCTGGGGTGAGTTTCTTCATGGGAGTGATGTCTCCAGAAGAAATACAGTCACCCCAAATGCCTGACGCCGGAAGTGAACAAATATGGTGCTCTGAGTTACCTGTAGTAATTACAGCTGAAAATAATAGGGTGGGACTAAGAGACAGTACCTAAAGTAAATGAAGTCTGGAACCTGCACTAGTTAATCCACGTCAGCCATGATTTTTTCACTAAGTAACCCTCTCTCATGTGGTGTTTTTAACTACCAAGTTCCCTCAAGTTGCGACCAGCCCGTCCTCCCTTTACTCCATAAAATACGGCTATGGGACTAGTGGAAACAACGTATCTGATGCAATAATGCAAAGACTTCTCTGAAATACTCTGGCTTACATATTTAAAGATGTATTCAGATGTGGATTGTATAAATACAGATGCAGGGATTTCTTTGACCAAAGGCTATAAATTAGATTAATAAGAACTCAGCACCTCTAGGCTGATCTGACATGTAATTATATTGTTGTTCGAATTAGCTTCATGTCTGCATTTAATTTGAACTACTGCAATTCTCAAAATTATAGCATGTTTGCAGATTTCCCTCAGTATACAAAGTAGCTATTATTAGAAGTAGTAAATTATTCCCTACCTAAAAGAAAATTCACTAGGAAGCACCTACAGACCAATTCTTCCAGTACAGCCAGCTGTACAAAGTTTTGGTTCTAAATTAAAGCTATTTTAACGCCAAATTATTACTTTACAGAACTATTAGAGTCTCATGAATCCACACCTCCATAAGCAAAACGCTCCCTTGGAAAACGTTTGTGCCTCCCATCTAAAAAGACTTTTTTCTTTTGAAAGGATTTATTGAATCCGTAAGACAAACGTTAGCTGCATTAGTGTACCACTACATGAGAATTCTGTGACCCACCAGGAAACAACGATATCCCCATGCTGCGGCACAACATACTGCCTTTTTTTTTTAATACCCTCTTCCTGGCACACTAGAAAAGTGAATCGCGTACGCAGCATAAAGCAGGGACGGGAGAGAGCGCAGCATGCAAAGCGCGGAGGAAGGGAAGAGGACAGGAAACGCTCCTCGCTAGCTCCTGCAACTACAGCTCGAGGGTACAGAGGAGGGAACCTCTACGCATGCAAAGCCGCTCTCGCTTCCCGGCCCCAGGGCAGGCGGCACGACTGCACCCCGCCGACCCGGGCTCCCTCCCACCCCTGCGCCGGACTCCCGCGCACTCACTGCCCTTGCGCGGGACCACGGCGCCCCCGCGCGACCGGCACCGACACCGCAGGCCGCACCCCCCACCTCTCCTCCGTACCCGCTTTCATGCAGTACAGCCGCATGAAGGTGCGCTGAGATGTATGTATGTGCACATAAACGGGACACGTTCAAACAGCTTCCTTCACCAGCGAAATCGAAACTGCGGGAGAAAGTTTTCTTCTAAGAAGTTACACTGTTCACAGTTTAACTTCCAGTACCTAAAAGGGGCCTGTAAGAAATCAGGAGAAAGACTTTTTACAAGGGCAGTCAGGGTAGGACAAGGGGGAATGGCTTGAAACGGAACGAGGGGAGATTGAGATTGGACATTTGGAAGAAGTTCTTCCCTGTGAGAGTGGTGAAGCACTGGGACAGGTTGCCCAGAGAAGCTGTGGCTGCCCCATCCTTGGCAGGGTTCCAGGCCAGGTTAGGTAGGACTTTGAGCAACATGGTCTAGTGGAAGGTGTCCCTGCCTGTGGCAGAGGGTTAGAACTGGATGACCATTAAGGTCCATTTCCAACCCAAACCATCTTATGATTCTGTGTTTCTTTGATAAGGTTTAGTTTTTCTGCTATCCTTGCCTGTTCTTCTCCTTTAAATTCAAAGCAGTTCTAAGGGGAATTGTAAATGTAATGGCCCATGTAATTTTTACACTTTTCACAGATAACCAAATGTCCAAATTTCCAATAAATTTACACAACTTCTTGCATCCAGTCCCATATGCTGTTGTGAAGTGGGCTTCAGCAAGTAGTAGAAAGCAGAAAAAATACTCAGGAACAAGCTTCTGGGATGAAGAGAGCAGGGATATGAACAGAGAGAGATGCATGCAAGAATGTGGCTCCAGCTACACCCCAATGCTAACAGATAACTGCTGGTAGAATCTTCCCTTGCACCTAAAATGAACCAATGACTGGATGAAAGTAACATTATGCTGTCATATAAAAACTCCAGTTTTTTAAAACAGTGATGAAAGGAGCTAAACAGCCTGCAAAGATGACCCTTCTGTGCTTTATTGCATTACCAGAGCAAAACAGGTTTAGAGACCAGATCTTTTCACAAATGGCAACAGCATGAAGGTGATAGCATTAAGCTGTGTATAAAATTGCACAGAGGACTCCAAACTAGGTATCCTCAGAGTAGAAGAGAATTAGGACTGAGTTTTAAGTATTCTCCAGGGATCAGTTTCGCTTGTGCTTTATGACACCAATCTGATTAAAACAGAAACAGTGAAGCCATGCCTAGATAAGTCTGTAGCTAGACACATAGTGTATTCTTAGTATATTCACCCACATACATATAAATGGATGCATCCTGACCCATGGAAGGGAAACCATTACATGTTATTCCAACATACTTAAAGAATTGTGGCTAGGAAGTCACAGCTGAAGGATTTTGGCTAATCACCAAGTGAACAATGTCAAACACTGAATGTCTGGACAGTTTCCATTCAAATAACATTTCATCTGGGACCAACTGTATTTACAAACCACTGGGAACGAAATTCCATACTGTCATTTATCCATTAGTCAGAGGCAGCATTACAGCCGGGTAATATGCAGGCTTGCTTTTGCATGGAGCTATCCCAGCTCTCCCCATGGTGGTAGCTCTCACTGAGCACATCTTAGATAGCATTGCCAAATTCAGAGAGAGATTCTGCAGGTATGGGGGGCACATATTAGGGTAATCTCTGACTGGTTACCTAAACTCTGAGGTGCTATTTTACATCCAAAGCTTTACTCCATGTTCCAGAAACAACATGAAAAAGGCAGATGTTTGTCCTCACTTGACTTAACATGTGAATATAAACCTTCCCTTGCTTTTCAGTCTCAGGCAGTGTTGGAAAGGAAAAGCTGTAAAATAAGCCCATAGAGGTATACAACAAGAAGAGGATGTAGCATATCCTCACATCTTAGTCTTACTCCTGGCTTCTGCCTTCTCTTCACCTCTGAATCTCTCTCCCTTTACCTGACCTACTCCTCCTTGGACTGTCATCTGTTCTCAGAACTAAGGCACTGCCCCTGCACCTACTCCCTTACTGTGACCTACTTACTCCCACAGAGCCCACCATGGCACTAAAAACTCCCATCTCTGTTTTCAAGTCTGGAATGGGTACAGTTCCCTGCATTCAGCACCCTTGAGCTATTGCCAGGTTTGTGTAACTCCCCCAACATCAGTATAGAAAAGCCTGGATTCTCTCTAAAGATATTTAAGAGCAAAATGCATTTTTGCTGGAACAAAGAGGGATAGATAATTTTCAGTAGTATCATTACTAAAATATCATAAAACAGAGTTTGACCAGATGCTTTTCAACACTTGTCCAGAAATTTCTCCATGTGAAGAAGCATAGATGTCAGCATGACATTGTATCATGAAAGTCTCAAGAGAAGTTGCTTTTGAAGACATCATGAGGATTCATCTAACCACAGATGAACTTCAGCTGCATAGCTTAGTAGATGAACCAGTTCCACACAGAAAAAAACAAGTGGTTTGTAAAGCAAATAAAAGGAATACAATCATAGCACCACAGAATGGTTTGGGTTGAAAAGCACCTTTGAAGGTCATCTAGTCCAATGACTGTCTTCTATGGGCAGGGACACCTTCCACTCGACCAGGTTGCTCAAAGCTCCGTCCAACCTGGCCTTGAACACTGCCAGGGATGGGGTAGCCACAGCTTCTCTGGGCAACCTGTGCCACTGCCTCACTGCCCTTACAGGGAAGAACTTCTTTCTTATGTCCAAGCATAAATGCATTACACAGTATTTTCTCCACAGTCAATACACAAAGTTTTGATGTTCCTAAGGGGATGTAAAACTTTATTGTAGAGGTCTGTAGTGATAAAAAAATCCTCAACATCTTACCTTTATAAGTATTTAAAGCAATGAAGTACTTGAACACCTAGTTTTGTAACAATAGCCTAAAGCTTGGTATGAGACTTGGAACACTGTTTTTTAGTCTGAAGATGGTCCCATACATGTCACCAATGTTATAGTGGGATTCATGTTGCAATACCAAGAATCCTCTGGGATGGGTGCAGTTGGGGTTAAGGGAGAGGAGAGGGTTTTATAAAAGAGCTAGTTGCTGAATGTTGTCAGTGAAGGGGAGTAACATGATGGCTAATTTCCTCTCACCATATGCTCTGGGTCCCAGCCCAAGACAAATTTCTAACAGTCAATAGTTAATGCTACCTGGCTTCCGCTGTGGATGTCCCCAAAATGGCTGTGTTTAGGTCAAGTACGTGGAGCTGTGTCCCTGGCTGTGGGAGACAGGCTATGAGTGTGTGAGGTATTTATACCAGCTCTAAACCACTGCAACTCTTCCAGGGAGTTCTTGGCTCCTTGCTCAGAGTCAGATTGATGGGAAGTACTAGTTCAGTGGCTGAATTTAGTAGTCTGATAAAGAGGTGGACATTTCTAAACACTAGTACTGCTTTCCAGCTTCTAAGGGCAGGTGTTAATCAAGGGCGGGTTTTACCAGATACGGGAAAGTGAAGGAGTCAGAAATTGCTACAGCCTGAGCAAATCTTCTAATGTGCCATCATTTTTATTCCAGGGAAAAAAAGTAGGGAGGAGAAAAGAAAAAAGTCCAACAAAGACGAAAGCAAGGAGACAAGACAGGAAAGCAAAGGGCGAGCAGCACGAAGACAAAACCAAGAACAGAGGGAAAACAACAATAAAATGCAGCCGAAAAAAAGAAAAGCCCCAAATAAAGAACAGAACCTGGCACCCATTGACACTGCACATTAACAGCCCTCCACAATTGTTTAAGTCTTATGATGCTGCTATCTCTACCAGATCGCCCTGACAGGTGCTCCAACTGTTCAGGCTGCAAATGGACGATGCTACCAGTTATTATCAAACTTTAAACAACATTCCAAATACTTCCTATATTCTCCAAGCAACCATAGTTTATTAAAGAGATTGACATGAGCCAAGGAAAAGAAAAATAAATCTAAAAATGGGATACTTTAAAACTGTTATATTATATGCTTCCATGCATCTGTAAAAGGCAATTAAGAAATTTTGTATATATTAATAATAGGGTATAAAATATAGCAATATAATAATGAATGACATTCAGATGAACAATGTTTTCTTTGTAAAATATTTTTCAAGTTATTGTTTAAGTATGCGGCAAGAGATATGTCTAAGTCAAAGACGCAAATCGTATCCCTTCATATATTGTACATAAATACTAAGGGAAGGAGGAAAACTTTTCCGAAGAGCCAGTAGGAACCCAAGGGTTTATAGCCTCTGGTGGAGCAGAACGGGATTGTGCTGTGGTTCCTCGGTCTGTGCTTCAGCCGCAGGTGAGGAACACCAAAGGAAAGCTGACAGGGCTTCGCAAACTGAGGGAGAAGAAGCAGAAGCATCTGCAGCTTTGAAGACTGACTCCATGAGGCAGAAGGTGGTGGAGCTGAGCTTGAATAGCAGTCTTCTCTGTGGAACATCACAGTGTTTTCTGGTCTAAACAGTGGTACCGTGTGTGCAGTTTTATGCTTTTTATACCTATGTGTAACTTAAGTCTACATTTCAAATCTTCTGGTAAATGACAAATCATTTGTAGGAGACAATGTTGAGTTAATAAAACCCAGAAAAATAGATCATGTAAATATGTGGTTTTCAGTGATGGTGCCACCTTTTCTACTGGGGGAGGGAATCATTTCATAGCTCTATAGACTGAAGAGGACACAACTTACAAAGCACATCTAGTGAAAGTGTACCCACAACAGCAAATCAATTGAAGGATAGAAATTACAAACTTCTGTCCATTTTACCTAAATTCTTGTTCTAGTTCTTCTCTCTGACACAGCAGAGGTGAAAATCTTCACTGCTCAGAGGACAAACCAAGCCCCTTGGTTCCATTCTGGCTATATAAGAGGCTAGAGTGACCCACAAGTGAAGGACAGGCTATGCTATACGCTGACTCATTGCTCAGAAATGGATTTGCCCTTTACAGAAATACCTTGAGGAACCCACATGCTTCACCAGATGTCTTTTGGTGCCATGTTTTCCTCAAGGGCAGCTGTCACAGGGGTAACAGCCTGCCCAGTGTAGTGCATGGACTAGAAAATGTGGCAGGCAAGCTTTCCCAGCCAGTTCCCATCCCTATTCACTATTTCTGTTTCTCACAGTGAGTTTGACCTATAAAACTACTCTGCCCAATACTGAAGCCCATCTCTCAGGCTGAGGAAACCCAAGCGACAGGCTTCAGTGACTTTTGGAGGAAAATCCTAGTCATCCAGACAGTGACACAGGGGAGCTTCCTACATTTTGTTTTGTAAGAGCTTTGTCTCTTAATGATACATGTATAGATGCAGCAGTCTAATAACATGGGTGTTTCAGACTTCCACAGCTTGCCTGAGCTTTCATGAGAATTAGTCAAAGCTTTCTGTAACCAGTCCATGGTTATATGCATGTACTGTATTTTTGCTGGTGAGAAGACCTAAAGGCTGAACTTTACAGAGATGATCATCGTGCACATGGAACACTCATCACATACAATAAGGTCTGAATGGTGGAGAGAGAAAAGCAGGGTGTGCTGAATGCCTGTGAGAGGCACCTACGAGTGGGAAACTGGAGTGGGGGTGCTATCTGTGGGCTCCCAGCTCCACCACATATCTTGTCTACATCCTCCTCCAGAGTGAGCTGGTCTCAGTTTCCCACTACCAATCCTGGCAGCAGCAATCTTCCTCCACCGACATCTTCCCATCTTCTTGGCAGCAGCAACTGAGGAGAAGCTTGTCTCACAGAAGTGGAGGGTGCTCAGCACTGAGGCTCTGAGTGATACTGAAAGCAGGCAGAGAGAGGAAGGGAGAAATCCTGCTGCTGCCAGACTTGGAGGTTGGCACTGAAAGACGTGGTGCAAGCAGGAGTTCTGCTCTGAGAGGTGCTGGCATCACAACAGAAAGTGGCACTTGGTGCTTCAAACCCTCTCCTGCAGCTATAGTCACCAGTCTGTCTGAGGTGCTGGTGGGCAGATGGGAATGTTCAGCTGCTCAGGAAGAATTTACTGCTTAATTTACTCCCTCCAGGGACAGGCTGTTGGCCAGATGAAGTAGCCCTGGTCGGTTTCAGCAAACTAGACCACTAGCTGGACCACATGGATAAGTGAACTCAGGAAGCTTTGTCTGCAACTCCTAATACTAACCAGTAGGATTGTGCCTTTTCTCTGCCTTAATTAAATATAGGAGGTAAATAGCAAGAGGTTTCAGATGGAAGAATGGCACTTGATAAAAGCACAAACAAAAACTATAAAAATGAACAAGAACATTCAGAGGGGAATTAAAAAGAGGAAAGAGCAAAGAAAGGAGCTAAACCCAGAATGACCCTCATCTCAGTTATTCTCTACTACAACACTTGGAGTCAAAGGAATGCCATTTATCTGGCAAAGACAGACAGAAGACTGGAAAAGCAGTACCAAACAGTTCAAAAGCTACAGATTGGAGAAAAAAAAAGTAAAGAAGAAAGGAAGAAAATGTAGGATATAAATGTGAGCTTTTTTATACACTGCCACATAAACCTTTACTACGAACTGCAGCGTGCGTCTCCCTGCGTATGCAAATGGCAGTGACAAGAGAGGTGTTTTGTCTTACCAAGAGAAGGACTTGGAATACTATCACCTTTCAGCAAGGGATAAAAATGTAAAAGGAATTTGGCTCATGGCAGTAAAAATTCATAGCAATCGTACCTGAAAAACCATGACACAATTTTCCTGGAAGTGATCAAGGAAGATGCCGTCATGTTGTTCCCTCCCACACAGGATAATGTTTGATAATATTTCCTGTAGCCATGGTGAAGCACTAAAATGTACATCCATCTCATCTGGGCAACTAAAATTTTATGCAGTCGTGGCACTGAATGAAGACTACCCTGGTGGTAGTGGCACCACTCCACTGGGACTCCCAAGAAACTGAAGAATGTGGACCTTTGTACTTTTTCCACCCAGTAATAAATATGTAAAATAAGGAGTCAATGCTCTTACACTCTAAGAGTGTAAGAGATAATGGGGCCTCATATGACCTTACTGGAGAAGATCTATGATCGGGTTAAATACTGCAGATAGCTGTGAGTAGATTTGTGTGAAACTTCTTTCCTGACTATTGCTTTCCAGTTACAAAATACCTAAAACCATTAAGAGTCAACTTTAATTTCCAGAGGATTATGAACAGAGTAGGATCATGAACAACTTTTCTTAAAATGGGAGCTAAAGCGAATGGGGTTAACTGTCACCCAAATTCATAGTGTGATAATTACTAAAGCACAGGCCTAGAATAAAATACTAAATATCAGTTATGGTCAGTAGATCAACAGGAATGAGGTGCTATTTCTGACAGTTAAACTGCTCGGGGTTATAATCAGTAACAAAGAGGCAGAAAAATGAAAAAAAGCAACTGTTACGGTTCAGGCTTCAGATCTGTCTGACCAAGGTGTTGCTTGTTCTCTCACCTGCCTCCATTTTAGTGAAGACCCAAATAAAGCAATCCTGTGTTAAGGTCTCATAAACAGTTTAAGCTCTAAACTGTTGAGCCTTTCACTCAAATCGTCTCAGCACCTTTATTCTGAGACACCAGAGCAGAGCTGTCAGACTGATCAATGCACAGGTTTTGCTGTATGCTGTAGCAAAGCAGCAGCAGAAGGACCCATCTGCAGAATGGGACCATCATGATCATAAGTCATCCCCCACAACACTTGTTGCACACCCAGAAGGTCTTGTGTCATACCCTTTACCAACCAGCTCTGGATACTTGTGGTTGTTATGCTGATGGGAAAGAAGCTCATGAATATTGTTATTAATTCAGAAGTATTCCTCTATAGTCCTCATGAGTCACTGTCATTTATTTTCTGTTTCTGTGGTTTTAGGCTCTTAGCTTTATGATGCAGCATGAATGTACCATGACTGTTGTACTTAATTGCTATACATTCCTAATTTCAGAGGCAGCACAGGGTTTCATTCTCACGGTTCACATGAAGTTGCAAGAATTCAAACAAAAATATCTGCACACCATGACATAACAGCTAATCATGGGAGCCACTGTTCACAGCCATATTCTGCAAGCATCAGCTGAAGCTGCAGTATCAGGCTTTCCTAAGTCCAACAACAAGGGCTTGGGCAGCACTGTCATGTTTTCAGGCTCAGATCTGCTACTTCAGTGTTGTTACCTAGCACAAAGCTTTATATGGTAAAGACCTTGCAGTCTTATGTGGCAAGCGTACTTTGCAGTTACACATCCTCAAATAATTCTCCCATATGGCCTCTCGTAAATGAGGGATTGGATTTTTCCCACTATTTCATAATAAACTGGCATAATTTAAAAAGAAGTTAAGTCAGCATGTTTGCTTACCATTAAAATATCTCATCTGTCTCTTACATCTTCCTCTCCTAACTTAGCTGTGATAGTCTTAGTGGATTTAAGCCTGCTCTTTCAGACCTGGAATGCAATTGCATTTGCCTTTGAGAAACAAGAGTATTCATTGATTGGTTTGGCACAGAAATTTCTGGGTTTTCATGGGTAGATGAAATTTTTATTGATACTGTTCTCTCTAGCATTTCAGGGTACTGATAATGTCCATATCAAACCCTCATACACAAGACATTCAATTCCTTAAAATTAACCCTCTGCATTTCTGCAGAGCAACATTCATTAAACATCTTTTTAGATATAAAGCTGTCTGAGAATAATCATTCGTATGCCAGCAAGAAAATGGACCTTTAAGGATCTTTGAGATTGGCCATCTGGGGCTACTTTCTAGAATTTACTAAGTATTTCTTAGGACTAGTCTTAAGATGTATTTCAGTGCATTGTGGCTCTGTTTCCACCTCAACCTTACGTTGTCCAGTCTGGGATGTTCATGGGAAGGTTAATAACAGGTCCAGTACTTTTCTCTGTCAGTGCACATGCACATCTGCACTTACCCTGTGCATTCGTCTAAATTACTCTGTCCTGCTTAGCTCACATAGACACTGTACATTGATTTGGTCTGGGGTCATTAACCATTGTCCTTTCTGACTGGCTTTTTTTTTTGTTAGGTACAGATATCTTCTGAATTTTCTGTCTCTAGCTGAACTTTTGAATCTCCGATCCCTGCGGTCACATATAGAAGGAAACAGTGGCCTCACATTCACCCGTGTTTTGCTTCTTCCTCCTGTCCTCTCAACTTTCTGCCTAAGTGTTCTTTGCTTCCCCTTTATTCTGTGTTACCATGGTTCCTCTCCTGATCCACCTCGGGTATCCTCAGTGACAATCCAACTGCTGCCTGATGGCAAACTAAGTGCAATGGAAGTTTGAGTCTCTTCCTTTCGCTTCACACATCTCCCTTGCTTATCTTTCTTCAATTGCTTCTTATGAAGGCTATGAAATAAAGGAAAACCAAACTGTTTTACTAACAGACTCATTTGTGATCACAGGGCCTTAGCCTGGGAAAGGGGGGTAAGGTAAGCAGCCTTTCTTGGATGAAAATGCCATCGCAACTTTTTCTGTAATCAGTACTGTGGAGGCCGGAGAAATTCTGCAGATAGCACAAAACCAGGATGAAGTATTACAAGGACAGGAGGGAAAAGAGTTGTCAGGTGGTCTGCCACCCTTAAAAGAATGATGTGAACAAAATTAAACTAGCAACAGTGACTGCATTTTCATATATAAAAGGAATAAAGCACTGGGATAAATGATCCCAGAATTAAACCAATAAATTTCAATTTACTTAGTTCCTGATGTGCCTACAGGAGGAAACCAGAGGTGAAACAAATTAATGCAAAGATGGGAACAGAAGGATGGCTGGCTGCAGATAAGCAAGAAGCGGAAAAACATATTGTCACTATTATTTAATTTATGCATTAAATAATCTCTACTCATTCACAGTCTACTCCAGTGCACCTATGGCTAAACAGGTTAATAAACTTCTACTGATATTTGTAGAGCCATTACAGTGGGGGAGATGGTACAGCTACTAATACCTTCCACTGATGAAACAGGTATTTTCCCAGAGCATGAAATTAAGGAATAATTTTTGTGATTTTTGGTTGGTTGGTTTGTTGGGGTTTTTTGTTTTGTTTTGTTTTTCTTTGTGTGACTGAAAAACAGGAGGGCAGTTCCCCTTTCTGCTTTATGCTACAGCACAAAATAGCTGGTTTCACAAACGGTTTGATCCTCACTGTATTATTGATGCTCCATATAAATATACATCAGTCCATAAAATAGGCTGCTATGAAAAAAGAAAAGTGTATAAAATTCCTTAGGCAAATCAAGATAACCTGCTCAAGGGTATGTTCCTTTTCTATAAGAAATTACCTATTTTTTTTATTCTGCTGTCAAAGTTGAGCAATGGTAGAAACTGAAAAACATCTTACAGCAAAAGTATAATTCAAAATGATAAAGGAAGTTATTTTTCACGGTGATGCTTTGTCTTCACGGTGAAAGAAACCTCCAATGAGTAAATGACAATACAATCTGTCATATAGCTGCTCTAATAATTCTGTTGTCTGGAAACAGGACTTACAATTTCAGACAGCAGGAGGGGACGAAAAATGGGTAAATTATCTCCACATGACACTGACAGATATCAGTGTACCCCTACTAGTTATTGGGCAAGTAACGTCCAAAATAATAAATAAACCAAAGATCATCCTTTTACCACTTCTTTCACCCCACTGTTAATTCTCAACTAGCTGATAGAAGAGTATCTGGTTTTGCAAGCCAGACAGCAAATGGCTGGGCAAGGAGTTGTCATTTGCTCTGTTTTTAAACCAGGAAATTCATTGAACAGGGGCTGAAGTGCACAATTCTGTCACTTTTGGTGATGATGCCTCCATGTCAGATGCTTATATCTTGCTGATACACAATCCACTAACAGTATCTGAGATATTACTGTTCTTCCAGTTTCTGCTTTCCATTTAAGAATGACTTTGACTATTCCCAGTGTTATAACCTTCTATTTTTTCCAGATTCTACTTACTTCTTTCTGAAATACATTTCTACCCCCCAGACCCTGCCTTCTGTTCTGTAGATGTGCCATAGGTAGGATAGTTAACACAGTTGTATGTGGAAGAAGACTGCATGACTTAGACATCCCATGAGCATGTGTATATGTATTGGGGTCAGGGATGGAAGGACTGATGGAAGCCGATTTTTGGATCAAAGCCCTCTAAAAGAGGAAAGACATTAGAGAAGCAACCATTATAGTTTTAGACACCTTGAAAGCCTTGGAGGGAGCATTCACACATCTTAGTCTTTTGTAGTTGTCCCTGAAATGAATCCCAAGTGTACAGCCTGACCTCTTGGACTACAGGTTTGGCCTATTTCTACATATTTGTGATATACTGTGTTATTTCTGTAATGATCTCACCACTGATGCTCAGCTCACTTCCTAAAAGGATTTGTAATAAATGAACAGTCTTCCTGAATGTTAACTAAGTTGTTGTCCTGTTTACATTACTGTTAATGAAGAGTAAGGGCTAAGCCACTCACTGTTCTCCATATGCATAAATCCTCTTTGGAGATAGCTCTCCAGCTCATCTTAAGCACAAGTACGTATTCTACTCCTTATGAGTCCTTCTACCTTACTGGCATTATCTGAGCTCCAGTAGCACATCAAATGATGTAATTAGCATCCCTCACCTGTGGTTACTTTTCACGTCCTGTTTCTTACGACCTCACATTTGCTGTGCCTAACGAATTACTGAAGTCTAGACATATTGTGCTTGCTGCTTAGAGGGAAGGAGAAAAGAGAACCAAGTATTCTTAAGGTAGTGAAAATCTTGCATGAGAGATCAGTTCCTTGTTTTGCTTTGTTTTGCTTTTTACACATGGGAGAAACGTCAACATAAGGCCATTTCTTAAGCACATGCACCCTGAGACTTACATTCTCAAAATTAACCCTGTGGAAAGAAAAGAACGATAATTAAAAGTGAGTATTTGAAAGTCAGCTGGGAACCTTAAGCTGAGATTCTGGTACACCATTAGGGGGCCATCTCAATATAAGATCTTAAGAATGAAGCTTTTAGTAAGAGAAGTTTTATTCAGCCAAGACACATTTGCTCAGGGATAAGTAAGAATTCTTTGCAATTTTCTCATGGGTCCTGCAGAATCCTAGGAACATTTTCATACATTAGGAAATGTAGGTCCATTGCACTTTAGTGACTGTCAGTGGGTGGTTAAAAAGCACAATGCCCACATTGTACCTCAGCTGTAATTAGAGCGGTATCAACTATTTTTCAATACAGAACACTTTGTCTTCTGACTACAAGAATAAATAAGTCATCGCTCAGGAATTCTGGATAGTCATAATTTCAGGCCTATAAATCACACTTAGTGTGTTTTGTAACCAGCTTTTACTGAAATGCTATTTCACAAAAAACCACACTAGAAGCACCATGCATTGTATTATTTATTAGTACGAGTGGGAGCTGCAGAAGCATCCTCATCATCCTTCAGCTATCCCCCCCCCCCCACCCCAGGAGAGCAATAACTGCCGTGTTTTGAAAAATAGTTGACAGTATCAGAAGGAATCTCAATGTTAATGTGAAAAGTGGACATTCTTGGCTTGGTATAAGGCAACAGGCAACACAAAGCATTCAGGGGATTATTTTAAGGATGCACTGACACCACTGAATATTTTCTTATATTGCTTTTAACTTGATTTTTTTAATAAAGTGACACAGATCTGTAGTCAGCATGTCTTTGATATCTTTTTTTTTTTTTTATGTGTATGTAAGCAATAACAGTGACTTATAATTCCATATAAAGCTGTCGGCACAAACGCATCTTCCCTTTCATGAGCTCTGCCTAAGCAGGCCTGAAGCTCAAGCAGTCTCTTTGCTCAGTTAAGCACAAGAACAACTCTTTCAGAAGGCTGCAGCCAAATGCTGAGAAGGTTCCCATGGGCTTCAGTGAAGCAGTAAAATGGAATTCAAAGGGGAGACGGCAGAGCACTACACGAAGATAGGAATATACAAATTCACAGAGTAATGAAAGAAGTTCCCTTAGGCAGCAGTGGTAATTCACAGCTGAATGCAAACAGTGTCATGGTCTCAAAAAGAAGCAAACATCATACTGGGACACACAAGCAGGAATACAGCCTGTAATTTTATGAAGCAATGATTCTGTTAATTACTCAGTACTGCTAGTCGTCTCAGCTGAAGTACAGTGCCCCCTTAAGGTATCACAGTTCAAGAAAGAGGTGGTCTAACTAGAAATAGTCCAGGCGAAAGCACTGAGAATGGACAAAGCTCAAAAATATTTAGCTCCAGAAAAATATTCCCACACCTAACTATATCTATTAAGCAGATAACAGACATAACACAACACTGCCAAGGATGAGAGGGACATGGCCAAAAATGGGGATCAGCTGAAGGAAACAGTACTAAGGAATTCTCTAAAAAATGTATAAATTTTCCTCTTTCTGGATGTAAACAACAACACTCACTGAGACAGAGAAGAAAAAAAAAAACACACTGAGAAATTTGGATAGGTAAAACTAAAATATCCCTTTCATCCCCATCTGAAGCCAGTTTATAATTTTACCCTTTCTTAGGACATGCAGTGCTTGTATTCCCAGCTCCCATATTCATATATTTAGACAAGAATAACACTTTTCCTGTTCTTCTCCAAACAAAATTCACCCTCCTTTTTTCCCAGTGATTCAAATGAGCACTGGAGCCTCCGAATTCAGAAGACAAATAGAAAACATAAACTTTATCGTCTCCTTTATTAGAGGAATCAAACTTGTGCTGTCATGCTGGCCAGTTTCATCCTGATTTGGGGAAAAAAAAAAGGGGGGGGGGGGGGAAATTAAAAAATAATGTTTTTACAAGGTAGGCATTTGACAGACAGACTGCCAGGCAGCAGGTACAGACTTCTAGACCTTTCCACAAGGATGCTGTGGGGTCATGCAGCAGATACAGTCATGGGGGAAAGAAAGGAAAGGCTGGGGCCTGAAGACACAAACCCAAAGGAAAACTGGTTTCCTTATCTTGCTGCTCATTGAATGACTTGGTTTGCTTTGTAAACTTAAAATTTTTAGTTCATCTTCATGATTTTTGGGGGGGGCAGGAAAGGAGCAAACAAATAACTTAGGATTTCTTACATCCTTGCTAGGACAGTACTATTTCCATACAGAAGATGTGCCACTGGACCAGTGGTGACTGTTAGCATCCAGGACTACACTTTACACTGTGTAGAAGAGCAGAGCCCTTCAATGTTACACGAGCCCACCCTCATGTTCAGCAACATGACAGCAGTCTCCAGCGCACCCTGTTAATTACCACAGCACCTGAACTGTACATATGTTGTGCTGCACATGCTGCAACCTTGTATAGCTCAGGGAAAGCTTCTCCAGCATGGACTTGTGCACAGAAGGCAGCTGAATGCTGCAGGTTGCTCCAGCCAGCATGAGTGTGAGGGAAGAGACAAGTGAGGGAGTACACTCACATGACTGCTCTACCGGCTCCCCTGGGCACCCACCTCTGTGCACAGTCCCCCTGGTGCTACTCAGTGGAGGAGCCGATGGGGTATGGCAATGCAGAGCCACTGCAGTTGTCCATTTTTAGGTAGACAGATGAGATTTTGAGAACTGTTGATTCTGCCATCTCAAGTTATACATACATAACATTACAGTTGAAATTCATGAAAACAAAGGACTGTCCTGGATTTCTTGAAAGCTTTGGATCTAGATTAGAAATTCAACTGCTTTCTTCCCAGTGTCAAGATAGTCTGTCCCCCAGAGAGTACATCCTGAAAACAAGGCCCACACTGGGATCCTCAAGTGCAGTCAGAATTAAAAAGTGAATTTTGGGACTGAATAACCAGCTGTGTGTGTCAGTGCCTATGTTCACACAAGCAGGTGTGTCATTTCAATGAAACATACGCAAAGGCACAGGGAGAGACCTCTGCTCCAAATACCAAGATCCAGGACAGTGACATTTCACTGGGCTGGTAGACAGCTGGGTTCACAGCTGAGTGTCCCAGTTTGGAGCAGAGATTGGAGTGGAGCAGCATTCCTACCGTGCAACTGTCCCAGTTCAGGCTGTACACACTAAAGCAATTGGGATCACATGTCCAGGAAATAAAGGAACATCCACTTAAAAAAAAACTGTTTCAAGATCTCTTGGACACATGGATGTCCTCCATGCCTGAGCAGCATTACACAGGCTCACCAACAAAACACAGGTGTGCAGGGCAGAAAGCAATGTGGCTGGAGAAATGATCTGGTCACAAGGAAGAAGGAGTTTTGAGGAAGGCAGCGACTAAAAGAGCCACTTCAAAGGCATCACAGGGGGCAAAAAAAGAGTAGTTTAACCATGAGAAGTGCAAGGTCCTACACCTGGGTGAGAGCAATCCCAGGCACAGCTACAGGTTGGGCAGAGAAGAGGTTCAGAGCAGCCCTGCAAAGAAGGACTTGGGGGTGTTGATTGATGAGAAAATGAACATGAGCCAGCTTCAGTGTGCGCTCGCAGCCCAGAAAGCCAACCATACCCTGGGCTGCATTAAAAGGAGTGTGACCAGCAGGTCGAAGAAGGTGATCCTGCCCCTCTACTCTGCTCTTGTGAGACCTCACCTGGAGTATTGTGTGCAGTTCTGGTGTCCTCAGGATAAAAAGGACATGGAACTGTTGGAACAAGTCCAGCTAAGTGCCACGAGGATGATCAGGGGACTGGAGCACGTCCCGAATGAAGACAGGCTGAGAAAGTTGGGGCTATTCAGCCTGGAGAAGAGAAGGCTGCGTGGAGACCTCATAGCAGCCTTCCAGTATCTGAAGGGGGCCTACAAGGATGCTGGAGAGGGAGTCTTCCTTAGGGACTGTAGTAATAGGACAAGGAGTAATGGGTTAAAGCTTAAACAGGGGAAGTTTAGAGTGGATATAAGAAGGAAATTCTTTCCTGTTAGGGTGGTGAGGCACTGGAATAGGTTGCCCCCAGAGGTTGTGAATGCTCCATCCCTGGCAGTATTCAAGACCAGGTTGGACAAAGCCTTGGGTGAGATGGTTTAGTGTGAGGTGTCCCTGCCCATGGCAGGGGGGTTGGAACTAGATGATCTAAAGGTCCTTTCCAACCCTAACCATTCTATGATTCTATGATTCTAAGTATTGAGGAAGAAAGAAGCTACATGAATAACAGATGGGATAGACAAGTTGGTGATGATAATGTGCCAGTAAAATAAATTTTACCTGGAATTTCTGTACTACTTACTCTGGATCATGTTTTTCCTTCAAAGTTTCTATTACAAAAAAGAAATTAAAAAAACCCAAACCCACCATGAGTTGTCTTGCTTTTGTTTTGACTCTACCCACGCAGGGTATTCCAGACTCTTTATTCAATCAGTTTCAGCCTTAAACCTGGAGATAGGATGCGAGTGAGTCACGTTAACATTGTTTTCTGTGTTTTCTGACTTACTGCAGTTTTGTATTTCAAAATTTGAAGTTGTTTTTGCACTGTCAGCCATCTTAAATGAGGTAACAAATTCTTTAGCTACAACATTCTCACACACTTCTTTTCTATACAAGCTTAGTCAATACTGATGATCTGTCAAAGGACTTCTTACTGACTCTTACTATTTGTACTCAGATGATCTGAACAATGTCTGCCTTTTAAATTCAATGATGATTAATAACACATATGAAACATAAGATTTTTTTAAGATCTTGGCCTTAACATCTGATAATAATAAGGATGTGGACAAACACATTGTCCTGGGTTCAGCAGTAGCAGTCATTTTTCTCCTTCTTGGTAGCTGGTGCAGTGCAGTGTTTTGACTTTCAGCTCAGGAACAGAGCTGATAACAATGATGTTTTGGTTTGGCCAAGGACTTTGTGAGCCTCATGCTCTGCCAGGGAGGAGGGGAAGCCAGGAGGAAGCAGAGACAGGACACCTGACCCAAACTGACCAAAGAGGTATTCCATACCACAGCACGTCATGCCCAGGAGGTAACTGGGAGTTAGCCGGAAGGGCTGGGAGACTGCAGGGTTGGAGGAGGTATCGGTCGGAGCTTGGTCGGGCTTGGGGGGCGAGTTATCGGTCAGCTGGTGCTGAGGTGTTGTATTCTCTTCCCTTGTTATTTCCTTTATCATTATTATCATTGGTGGTAGCAGTAGTGATTTGTGTTATACCTTAGTTACTAAACTGTTCTTATCTCAACCCGTGGGAGTTGCATTCTTTTCGATTCTCCTCTCCGTCCCTCCGGGAGTAGGGGGAGGGAAAGAAGGGGGGGGGGGTGAGTGAACGAGTTACCTGACTGGGTTTAAACCACGACACACATACATGCACACACATCTGCATATTCTGTTTTGTGGTCGGCTTTGCGATAGAAACCTTGAAAGATGACCTTTGACTTTTTTTACTCTATTTTCCATGCTTCCATTTAGACACAATGACCAAGATCAAGAGTCTCAGCAGCAACCAAAAGAAATTGAAATGCAACCCTGAAGAAGGAAATGAGAGGTGATTTGAACCTCCTTAATGAACAGAGAGTCAGGCAAAGCAATCTTTATGTGGGAAAATTTGAACGCCTGATTCAGGGATTGCTAACTGGGGATCTGAGACTCAGAGAGCCCTAACTATCATTTTCTTCATTTTTTGTGTTGTGGACTCATAATAATAGGTTAATTATGGCTTTAATTTTGGAAATACAGATTATTGTTCTTCAACACACAGGCCAAAGAGATAATGATTTCTTTGTTGCAAGTCTGGCAGAATACAATGCTTCTTGTTTGTAACAGCAACTGGACAATTTATTTGCATGCAGGAGGTTGTTTGTTCCACTAGATACCCTTTAGCCTTTACTTCTCCATTGTTCAGAAATGACACAGTATATTACAATTACAATTATATTACAATAAGCCTTCAATTACTGGGTAAACCAATTTAATCAACAAGAGCATAGTTCATACATAGCTGCAATTACCTGTATAGTTATGGGTACTGGTGGTCAGTACTGTCTTTCACTGCATCATGAGAGAAGACAACTTAAATATGCTCAACTATGAGAGAGACTTTGGTTGTTAAAGAATATTAGGGTTAAAGAATATTAGGGTAATTATTCCATTATGGTGCTATTCTGCCTTACTACTCATAGATGGGCAGTGGAAAGATGAAAACTTTGGTGTCCCTTGTATAGTCCATTACACAGCAGAAATTTTTACATGCAAATCATGTATTTAAAATATTACAAGTGTAAAGCTGTAATGCAGTTCTTCAGTATCTGCCATCGGGAAAAAAAAACCTTTGCAGCCTTCTTGACTAGTGCAGCAGCTACCAGACCTGTTAGCAACAGCCTCTGCTGCTCACAGCTGCCCTTAAGACCTCTGGCTTCTACCAGCATGTGCATGCTTGGGCATGGGCAAGCATAATTCCCAGCAAGAAAGAAATATAGGGTAACCCAAGTGGACGTCTCAGAAACCCTACAGCACCTTACAAGGCACAAGACACCTGCACATGGACACCTGAATCCTACCCACATATCCATAGCATTAAATGGGTGGATTATCTATAGGGGCTGTGTTTAAGACTCATACTGAATCCCACCCAGTGTGACCTAACTTTGACCTAGTTCCTTCTGGTTTAAAAGCTTATACAAAGACAGTTATGGGCACTCATCTCTTAAGCTATCATAACTGGACTGTGTGTCTAGTCTAAACCAAGTTAACAATTTCAAATGAGTTTAAAACATGAGTCCTCCTTTCTCTACTTTTCTCAGTCTACTACCACTCCAGATTCCTCTCCAATACAAGCTTTAGTATTTTCCAGAGAGATCTTGACTGCTACTACAGCTTAGCTGGATGATCAATTAAAAGAATGTTCCTTTATAAATTCTTGCTCTGTGTAAAGCTGTAGGCTCTCTCATACCTTTATTTTAGCTACAGGAACTTTCTATCTCATTGCTGGAGATAATGAAAAGCAATGCCACAGAATCTGAAGCCTGATGATATCAGGTAAAACTATAGAATGAGTAATGATACCACTGCTAAACTTTCCAGCTGACATATCCAGCTTCTGCAGTTATGCCGCAATCACAAGCTGTCTGCCAAATCTGTCCAAATATCCTGAGTCCCAGATACTCCTCTGCTGAGCTAGCAGTTTTTTCTGCTCCTCCTGCAGAGTTCTGTAATTTATCCCTCCACCTGCTATTTTATAGCAAGCTAGAAACTGGAGTGGGAGTAATGAGGTATAAAAAGCTAGATAATGTAAATAATTGTTCCATCAACACAACTGGCCGTCATCACATCAACCTGAACCAAACCCACCAGAAGCTGCACAGAATATCTACTTTGCTGGACCTGAGAATCACAGAAGTTTTCCCACAGAACACAAAGGATGAAGCATCCATAGCTGTATATACAAGGAGGTATGCATATGTACAACTGCATGCATTCCTTAAAAACCCATAGATAACTTTCCATGCTGTGGAAATGCAAATGAAAGTGCAGGTCCATTCGTTATCTTCTCTCAAACCAAGTGCACTATGACTCCTATAAGATGTACTGCTTAATCTCTGAAATCAATAGCCTTGCAGAATCTGTAATATGAATCAGAAGCAAGTTGATTTATTCATCCATATCTGATCACCTCTTCTAGTCTTATTGCTCACTCTTTGAGACATTACAGTCTGACTCAACTTTATTTCACTATCCAGCTGTGTTGGAGCCTAGGATGAAATCATGTGAATGAATCTGTGGCAGGTGTAACCCAGTGTTGCTTCACTGGAACTCAGGGAGCTATATGTTCTTACCACAGCAATGAATTTAATCCATGATCGGTGGAATAACATAGTTGCAGCATCCTGCTCAAAATGAATAATGGTAGCAAGTTTGAGCTCCCAGCTAAATAGATGCCATAAATTCAGGCTTTGTATAAACCCAGGAATCTGTACCAGGGATGGATGCAAACTAGATATCTTGCCATTCACCTGTTCTGCAGTTTAAAGGTTACACATTATTTATTGCTGACGTGAGTAGCTAAAAGCCTACTAAATTCCACAGAATGGCACTGACGAGCGAGTTGAGAGTCTGTGGGTGAGAATTAAGGGGCAGGCTGGCAGGGGCGATACTGTTGTGGGTGTCTGTTACAGACCACCGGATCAGGGTGAGGAAGCTGAGGAGGCCTTCTACAGGCAGCTGAGAGCAGCCTCACAGTTACAGGCCGTGGTCGTCGTGGGGGATTTTAACTTCCCTGATGTTTGCTGGAAGGACCACTCGGCAACCCAGCCGCAGTCCAGGAGGTTCCTCCTGTGTATGGATGATAACTTCCTCCTGCAAATGGTGGATGAGCCGACCAGGAGAGGAGCGCTGCTGGATCTCATCCTCACTAACAAGGAGGGTCTGGTCGAAGCAGTAAGGGTTGAGGGCTACCTTGGTTGCACCGACCACGAGATGGTGGAATTCAGGATCTTGTGTGGTAGGACCAGTAGAATAGCCAGTAGAATTGCAACACTGGACTTTAGCAGGGCAAACTTTGGCCTTTTCAAGCAATTGCTAGGGGAAATCCCATGGGCAAGGCTGCTTGAAGGTAAAGGGGCCCAAGATAGTTGGTTGGCATTCAAGGATTGCTTTTTCCAAGCTCAAGATTGGAGCATCCCGACACGTAGGAAGTCAAGGAAGAGGGCCAAGAGACCTGCGTGTCTAAATAGGGAATCGCTGGGTATGCTCAAGTGGAAGAGGAGAGTTTACAGGTCATGGAAGGAGGGGCTGGCCACTTGGGAGGAATATAAGGCTGCTGCTAGAGGATGTAGGAAGGCAGCCAGGAGGACTAAGGCATCCTTAGAATTAAACCTGGCGAGAAGGGTCAAGGACAGCAAAAAGAGCTTTTTCAAATACATGGCAGATAAAACTAACACCAGAGGCAATGTAGGCCCACTGATGAACGGGATGGGTGCCCTGGTGACAGAAGATACAGAGATGGCAGAGTTACTGAATGCCTTCTTTGTCTCTGTCTACTCTTTGTCCTGAAGAGCCCTGTACCCCTGAGACCTTAGATGAAGTCAGGTCGACGGAGCGGTTTGCCTTAGTCGATGAGGAATGGGTTAGAGACCAGTTGAGCAATCTGGACATCCATAAATCCATGGGTCCAGATGGGATGCACCTGCGGGTGCTGAGGGAACTGGCAGAAGTCTTTGCTAGACCACTCTCCATCATCTTTACCAAGTCTTGGGAAACGGGAGAGGTGCCTGAGGACTGGAGGAAAGCAAATGTCACTCCAGTCTTCAAAAAGGGCAAGAAGGAGGACCCGGGTAACTAGAGACTGGTCAGCCTCACCTCCATCCCTGGGAGAGTGATGGAACACCTTATCCTTGGTGCCATCTTAAGGCATATCAAGGATAAGAGGGTTATGAGGGGCAATCAACATGGCTTCACCAAGCGGAAATCATGCTTGACCAGTCTCTTAGCCTTTTATGAGGAAATAACACGGTGGATGGATGATGGCAGAGCGGTGGATGTGGTCTACCTTGACTTCAGCAAAGCATTTGACACAGTCTCCCACAGCATCCTCACAGCTAAATTGAGGAAGTGTGGTCTGGATGATCAGGTAGTGAGGTGGACTGTGAACTGGCTGAAGGAGAGAAGCCAGAGAGTTGTAGTCTATGGGGTGGAGTCTAGTTGGAGGCCTGTAACTAGTGGAGTGCCTCAAGGGTCAGTACTGGGACCAGTATTATTTAATATATTCATCAATGATTTAGATGAGGGAATTGAGTGTACTATCAGCGAGTTTGCTGATGACACTAAGCTGGGAGGAGTGGCTGACACGCCAGAAGGCTGTGCTGCCATCCAGCGAGACCTGGACAGGCTGGAGAGTTGGGCAGGGAGTAACTTGATGAAATATAACAAGGGAAAGTGTAGAGTCCTGCATCTGGGCAGGAACAACCCCAGGTTCCAGTATAGGTTGGGGAACGACCTGTTAGAGACCAGTGTAGGGGAGAGGGATCTGGGGGTCCTAGTGGACAACAGGATGACCATGAGCCAACACTGTGCCCTTGTGGCTAAGAAGGCCAATGGCATCCTGGGGTGTATTAGAAGGGCGGTGGTTAGTAGGTCGAGAGAGGTCCTCCTTCCCCTCTACTCTGCCCTGGTGAGACCGCATCTGGAATATTGTGTCCAGTTCTGGGCCCCTCAGTTCAAGAAGGACAGGGAGCTGCTGGAGAGAGTCCCGCGCAGGGCAACTAAGATGATTAAGGGAGTGGAGCATCTCCCTTATGAGGAAAGACTGAGGGAGCTGGGTCTCTATAGTTTGGAGAAGAGGAGACTGAGGGGTGACCTTATTAGTGTATATAAATATATAAAGGGGGAGTGTCACGAGGATGGAGCCAGGCTCTACTCAGTGGCAAACAATGATAGGACAAGGGGTAATGGGTACAAACTGGAACACAAGAGGTTCCACTTAAACTTGAGAAGAAACTTCTTCTCAGTGAGGGTGACAGAACACTGGAACAGGCTGCCCAGGGAGGTTGTGGAGTCTCCTTCCCTGGAGACATTCAAAACCCGCCTGGACACATTCCTGTGTAACATTATCTAGGTGTTCCTGCTCTGGCAGGGGGATTGGACTAGATGATCATTTGAGGTCCCTTCCAATCTCTAGAATACTGTGAAACTGTGTGAAACTGAGCTACACTGGCTGTGAGTGTGTCCCTGCGGCATTACCCAATACACAGCTAAAGTTACAGGTGCTGAATGGTGACACAAAATGGAGACATGCAAAATGAGATTTTTCAGAGCTTGCTTCAAAGTTAATGGAAATTGTCTGCAATTTGCTTTACCTCCAATTGAAGAAGAATATCACAACTACCTTGGAGAGGTGATGACAGTGGAAGAAGTGATCACTGTACGTCTGAATGAATTAACTGAAATCAGTGAAACTAATTCTAGAGTAAAGCACCATGCAGCAAGAACAAGGGCCAGAACTGAGTCCATCCTATTCAAAACCAGGAAGGGTGGTGAACTGAAACTCCTCATCTGTTTTAATATGAGCTTTTCATGGACTTTATCAGCACTGCTGGAAGCCAAGAACACCTTATTTCATTGTTCTTCCCCCCAAATTTCAATGCTCACATAATTAGAACAGTTATAAAACTGCCAGCTCATGTGAGAACTTTGAATAAATAACAAAATGCCTAATCTATTCACCTTAGCTCTTTAAAAGAATGCACATTCTTGCAAAGTAGTGATGCATTAATACATCAGAAGCTTTTCAGGATTAATGAAAGAGACCCAAACCACAAAAAAACTCTAAGCTAACATTACAGACATACCAAAAGACCTAATTCACACAACAAGAAGCCCTGGAATAGCATTCTTTTATCTTGCTTAAATTCCAGTGAGACCAGTAATTATGAACTGGTGCACAGAAAAGCTAAGGCTCAGGTGCAGCCATCCCCAGAATAGCATCTCCACAAAACGAACAAATCAATTTCATCTTGAGAACCTATCTACCAAACTAAGAAGAAAAAAAATAAAAAATAAAAAAGGCAATAAAGAAAATCCAAGCAGATATAAACTCAAGCAATAGACAATAAATGGTAAGTAACCACAGGTTGGAAACAATTGCTTTCCTCAGAGGTTCCCCTGATGACACGTAAGAACCTGGAGAAGATTATGGTGTCAGCAGAATACTACCACTTCGTACTTTTCATCCTGAAAGTATTCTAACTAATGTATTCTCACAAGACCTTTGTGAAAAAAGGTAAGTAATATAATCCATTTCACAGGTAGAAAAATTGACTACTGATTTGGTAAAGCTTATGCCAGAACAGAGATTAGAAAGCTGTACTTCCTAAATATGTGATCCCAAAGGTACTGTAATCCTTTTCTGAACCTTCCTTCCCTGCCTTCCACTTTCTTTCGCCTGCTTTCTTCCTTTGGGTACAGAGAGGGGATATAGAGTTGCAGCAGCAAACTTTTGTTACCCTGTGAAATCCACAGAACTGATGTGCACTCAGTCAGAACAATTAGAGCTAACAGGATGAGCAGGAAACAGATTAAGTCAAGGCATTAAGCATACAGGAGGAAAGGGTATTGCACTCTAGGCTGTAGAAAATGCATCCCTTCTCTTGAGATTACAAGTCATTTATGCTGGAGCACCTCTTCCTGATAAGTAGTGCTGGCAGGGCTGCCTGCTCATGCCATTTCTAAACTAGTTTGTCAGCACACTCAACCAGGATGTAGATTTGTCCCTCTTCCCCTTGGAGAAGATCTACATAGGGGTTAATTGCACTCGTGTTTTCAAACCCTTTATTGTTTCCTTCTATTGGAGAAGGCATAACCTCTTCAGATGTGCCCTGGGCCAATTGAAGCAGATTGCAAGGCAGCAGGCAGTTAAACACACACATATACTTGCTTCGGCAGTCTATCCTGCTGTTCTAATGAAACCACTTGTGAAATGTAAAGTTGTGTGCAAGTACTGGCTTAGGGACTGTGTGAGTAATCAAAATTATTAACTTGTGACTTCATTCTTTTTAACATTCAAAAGGTTATTCTGCAAGCTATGCTGAACATCCCTTTATCAGTGCTTATGGATGCTGTTTCCCCTCACTGAATTTGTTAATTAAACTCTAAGATATAACAGGCAGTACAGCATTACTGATTAATGCATGCCTCAAATCCTCAGTGAGCTCCCGTCAGCTCAGAGTTCATGCCACTAAGAAACACACTTCTCTATGCTATGCTGTCATACTGACAGAGAATCCTTTATAAAATAGACACAAAAGCAAGTGGTACTGTGTTGCTACTATCTGCAATGTCACCTTTGTGTTAACTGTTCCACCCTGTGTGGCTCTTAAAGGTGACAGCCATTAAAATTGCAATTATAATAATTATTTAAGAATTGATTGTCATTAATTTCCTTCTAAGATTTTGTCATAACAACTAGGCCGTCTTTTCCTTTTTCATGGAGAAACTCCTTCTAACAGACATTTATATAACCTACATTATTGGCATTTGAGAAATAACATTAAAAAGCATTTCTCCATGGCAGTACTACTTCAACTGAATGGCTGAAAAGTGCATTACAAGACTGGTCTAATCCTGTATTCTCTGCTACATTGCCTACTGTAGGCATCTCACTGAGAGATGTGAGTATACAGAGAGAAATTAGACTTCAAACAGGAATATTTGCCCCAGTTGTTTTCTTTACATGATGTTGTTATTCCTCACTCAAGCAACAAAGAGATGCTGGCACACTACACAGCTACCTCTTGTAGTCAAGATGAACACTTCTTTTGAGTGGCATAGCTACTTACTTTCACTTTTCTGTACCATAGCTCTATACATCTTCAGAAAACTTTTTCTCTTACTGGTCTGAAGTACTACAAAAAATTAGCTGTGCCCTGAGGCTGGAAACTGAGACCTGTTTTTTGAGGCCTCCTGTTCTGCTGTGGAGATTGTAATGAAGGATGGTCCTGTGTGCCTAAGGCTTTCTTCTCCTTGTTTGCTGCCTTGGTGTGATGCTGGAGGACTACACAGCACAGAGCATAGGTCCATTCCTCACTCCTTTCTCTCCAGAGATCTGTTTCATCCCACTATTTCTCTCCACTACTAAAGAGAGCACTCAATTACCCAAGAGCACAACCTTTCCAAACTCTGGGGAGTAGACCAAGGGGAGCAAAGGCAAAGTGGGGTTAGGCTGTACAGAGCAGAGTCCTGCACACTAACTCCCTACCCACAATGTTTCATGCTACTGTGGAAACTGGCGACACTGTGAGAAACTGCTATGAAAACTTCAGATGATACTGCCCACCATAATGAAAGGGTCTCTCACCCAAGAAGCCACAGAATATAAGCATAGGAGAGACCAGGGAATGCAAAAAGCACAAATCACCGAACAGCTAAGTAGCCTCTGAAAACAGGATGCTTCATTTTGGTTTCTTTTCTGCTAAAAAGCACTAAGAAAATTTTGGCTCCCATGTGGAACAAGAGAAATAAGATTTAACTGCAGAACAGTGTACACAAATCTTCATGTGACCCTTTTCAAACAAGTAAAGCCTAGAGGACCAAGTCATCCAAAGAAGTTTTAATTTTTAATTGGCAGTTTTCAAACTAAAATGTCATTATCATAACTGGAAAGTGGAAATAGCTCTACTTAAGTTGTTGAACCACTCTTGTTGAAAATGCTGTTGGCTCTTTTATAAAAGAGTAACAAAACCATCTCACTTGTTAACCAAAATACTGGAGTGCTTGTTAGCTGGTATCTTACTTGTTAGAAGACTTTCATGTCAAAAGGTTGGTCCTAAGAAGAGCTCAAGCGAGGAAGCTTTCTTGAGTAGTGTCAGCTTTTTAAGAGATTCATATTATTCTTAGATACTAATATTCACATTTAATTATATTATTTTTTATTATAATTTCTGGGAAAACATATTTTTATGGAATTTGTTTTGGCTGACCTTTGCTTGTGTCTTCTATTATTTTCTTCCTTTTTCCCTTTATTTTACTCATTTTTATTTCTTTTACATACATATATATATATAATTGCTATAGGAGATGCTGGTTTTACTGTCCTACTGTAGCATTCAAAAATATTACCTGCAAAAATAATGTGCTCTCTAGTGTAAAAGTAGCTGCTTGCATGGCAATTACATCATACTTCTTAAAGGTGTAACTAAAATTACAAGCCTAACTTTCCATCTGGTCTGTCTCTGTAAGGACTTCTATACCTGAGAGCTCACCAGCAGGTAGCTCAGTGAGTCTGATAAATGCAGTCTGAAGACTTTGCTACCTTTCTAACAAAATGTAGGTCTTTTCAAGCATTTCAATACAGAGTTCCACTTTTTTAAATATAACCCAGAGTCAGAGGCCTAACTAGTGTGCAGTCTCCCAGAAACCATGAGACAGAACCACTCAGCAAGTTTTGACACTGAATGAAATAGGACCAGGGTTTTGGTACAACGACAAGCAGTTTTATTTCTCAGGAATAGCTTTGCATGCATTTCCTCTGTAAGCCAGGGGTCTGGTCAGTTCAATAGCTGTATCAGGAAAGGCAGCAGTACCTATGCTCTATCAAACTTCTTAAGTTCTTTACTTCCCTGCAGTTACCATATACCACCTAGTGATGCAAAAAGGAAATTGCAATTTCTAATCCATTCTTTAAATGAAGGATGAAGATGGCAACAAGATATTTTTGATATTTTGCTTTCCTTCCACAGGAAGGAAATACAGTCATGAGTGTGATACCTCCTCTCTGCGATTCACAGTTCTTCCATCCATCAAGAATCTCGTGACTCCAGCTAGTTTTCAAGATTTCACTTCAGAAGATGTATGATTATACAAGAATTTCAGATCCAATGAAGTTAGAATAAAGTCTGCCTTATAGTGACAGACCTACATTTTATATGTAGCTCTGTTATTGTAAGTCCTACAGATGTAAAACCTGTGAGCAAATTTCATAGAATCAGAATCATAGAATCATATAATAGTTAGGGTTGGAAAGACCTTAAGATCATAGAATCATAGAATAGTTAGGGTTGGAAAGGACCTTAAGATCATCAAGTTCCAACCCCCCTGCCATGGGCAGGGACACCTCACACTAAGCCATCTCACCCAAGGCTCTGTCCAGCCTGGCCTTGAACACTGCCAGGGATGGAGCATTCACAACCTCTGGGGGCAACCTATTCCAGTGCCTCACCACCCTTACAGTAAAGAACTTCTCCCTTATATCCAATCTAAACTTCCCCTGTTTAAGTTTTAACCTGTTACTCCTTGTCCTGTCACTACAATCCCTAAGGAAGACTCCCTCTCCAGCACCCTTGTAGGCACCCTTCAGATACTGGAAGGCTGCTATGAGGTCTCCATGCAGCCTTCTCTTCTCCAGGCTAAACAGCCCCAACCTTCTCAGCCTGTCTTCATACAGGAGGTGCTCCAGTCCCCTGATCATCCTTGTGACCCTCCAGTGAGAAACTCAAAATCTAACCTAATGTAATTCTTGTAAACATCACGATTTTGAAGATCCCAAGTATTTTATTTTTTCAATATGAGCTTAATAGTCCCTGTTGATAGGGAGGAAATCGCTCTTCCTGGAAAACTCAAAGATTGAAACACACTCTATTATAAGGCAGTAGCTGTTTTGTGGTGATTTTATCCTGCTTGTCTGCATCACCATATGGGTGACTTCAATTCAACAGTAATATACACTGTGATACAATTCTGACAGTTGGGATAATGGAAAACATCACTGTTTACTTATTAGCAGAAGAATATTTTACCTTGCCTGCCAACTGGGGCAATAAAATAAATTTGTTTTGTATGCTGTGTGGAATTTTTTACTGCCATTAAATGAAAGCAAAACAATCAGGATCTCTCCCTGGGAGTTCACAGACAGAATGAGTACATATCCAGTGCAAGTAACAGATTGAGAGAACTGAGAAAGAGAACTTGACCTCAGCTCCTCTTCTCCCACTTCTCCTCCTCAGCATCATTCAACTTTCTGTTTTTAAAGCAAAATGGGATTGTTCTTATGACTAACCAGCACAATCCTTCCAAAACTGTTAAATAACAGCATTTTTGGCAGAGTTTGCTATATATCTAGATTATGTAAGCAAAATAGAGATATTATATGAGGTGCGGTAGTTGCGTTTTCATACACCGATCAGGCCTTAACCAACACTTTGCTCTGTATCTACACACAGTGACTGGAAATCAGCTTAGCCACAGCACAGCAGGAATATAAGCGTAGATTGCTGAGACAGACATGAAGCCCAGCAGTTTCAAAACAGTCAAAATGAAAAATCACTTGCAAATTTGTACATCACCAGAACAACTGCACTTGCATTTCAAGGGAGTCAAAACAAATGCCACTTTTTCTCTCTGACAAAATCTAGACACTCCTCCTACACTTTTTGCTTGGCTGTAAGGAGCCAGGACTACCAGGTGCCAAGGCCAGGGAATCATGGAATCATAGAATAGTTAGGGTTGGAAAGGACCTTAAGATCATCAAGTTCCAATCCCCTGTCATGGGCAGGGACAACTCACACTAAACCAAGGCCTCGTCCAACCTGGTCTTGAACACTGCCAGGGATGGAGCATTCACAACCTCCCTGGGCAACCCATTCCAGTGCCTCACCACCCTGACAGGAAAGAATTTCCTCCTTATATCCAATCTAAACTTCCCCTGTTTAAGTTTTAACCCATTACCCCTTGTCCTATCACTACAGTCCCTAATGAAGTCCCTCCCCAGCATCCCTATAGCCCCCCTTCAGATACTGGAAGGCTGCTATGAGGAATGAGGGAGGCAGCTTGATGCTGGCTGTACACTGCTAGAGAAGACCCTGGCTAGCGTGACTGGCTGAAACAAGTCAGGCCGCTCTGCACTGTCAGCACACTTAAAACACCTGTAGCACAAGGGACAAGCTTGTGTCATGGTCTTTAACAACTATCAACATCATTTTTAATAAGAAATAATTCTGGAAAATTTGTGCATCTGTGTTTTCAATGGTGGTAAAATATTTACCACTTTAATGAAAATTGTAGTGCAAACTGGGGATCTCATGCTCTACGACAGCTTAGAGGAAAAGAATACAGTGAATGATAAGCAACAGGGGTTCATGTAACAAACATGCCACTGGAACAAAATCAGGATTTTTGCGTAGTGTATTTACAATACATTCCATTCTCAACCCCACTTTGGCTATTAGCGTAGAAGAGCCACGGGTACACTTTCACTTGAGCAGCAGATTGCCAACTCTACACCTCCTGTGCACAATATAGAGGGTTTGCTGAAGATGCAGGAGTGTAGAAAGAGCACAGTACCATGTTCATCCACTCTTTTACTGCTAGTGAAATTTGCAGCAATTCTGAGGGTCTCCCCACAAACTCCCCAAACTGCTTTGATATAAACTGAAAACCACAGCAGAAGGAAAACAGTTTTTTCCTCTCTCTCCTTAACTTCACCAAGTGTAGCAAAGATTGAGTTCTTGATGAATATAAGACATTGGCATAATTGCACATGCTTATATAGTATCACATACACTTGCAGAAGCATAAAAAGATGCTTTATAAATAGCAACAGTGAAATATGGATTAGTAGTTCTCCAATGCATCAGCAAAATATTAATGGCAGGACTGTAGACACTTAACAGGGGAAGTGGCGTCTTTTAAAGATTAGTCTGGTGAATCTGTACTTCTCAATCCACTGTATTAATTAATAATTTAGTGGCAAGCATCAGACATAAATTCCAGATTGATGACAATGTAGACAACAATAAAAATAAACAAGGAGAAACGTAGGAGACAATAGAAGAGTGAAACAAGCAGAGGTAGAAAAAAATACAAATGAGGTGTTTTCAACTATAACAGATGGGTAAAAACTAATACTCATAAACGAAGTCACCATTGGAATAGATGGGTTGTGATTGTGCCAAAACCAGAAACACAAAAGAAGAATAACAGCCATTCTGACTAAAATAAGAGCTGGTAATACAGAGTGATAATAGCATAGGTAATATTTTAGAAAGTATAATCTTACTAGAAGTAGATAATTTCTCACCCCTATATTTCAATTGATCCAGTTAGATACCTTTGTGCTTCTTATATCCTCAGTGAGGTGCAATGCATTTGAAACTTTGGTAACTATCTTTAAAACTATCTGATATTCCCTGTAACTGCCATGTTTGCTCCATAACTCATGGAGTGTAAAATAAAATCTTGCATTCGCTAGTGCATTTTCTCAGTCAACCTGCAGCAGCAGCAAACAGTCACAAACCTACGTGAGCACAGCCATGGACTTCTATTTTACTAAGTACAGTTTTCCAAGGTGCTGTTTCTCTTACAAAGCTGCATGCAGTGAGAGCAACTTTGTTTAAACTCTTTAGATCCCTTTGAACCCCGGGCCTGCTTTCGTTTTTTTAGGTCAGATTCTAACCAAAACCAGCAGGAATTTGGCCTCAATAGCTTCCACAGGATCAGGGTCTGGTTCAGTAAGGGATTAAGCCTACTGCGGCTGAACACACACTGCCAGTAAGCGACCTTTCCTTTTCTCTAATCTCTATTCTTTGACTCAGCCTCACACAGACCTCTTTAAATAGCAGTGTAGGTTGCCATGTAAATGTTTGTCCCTGGATGCAATCATGTCACATTTGCTAAAACCAGTGCTAACAGTGGGTAGGCTCTTCCAGACTTCTAGAAAGACTCAGTGGTTTAACTAAACGTGTTTGGTTTAGTATTCCTGACTACACAGTTTGCACCTTTAGAAATGTTGAAACTTTTAGTTTTCCATTTATGTGCATTGGGTACCTGGACACACAGCCTCCCTTCTCCACCTAAATGAATATCATAATTCCAGCCTGAATGATGTGTCGATTATTATTTCCCATTCTGTTACATTCCAGAATAATTAATACAGCAGACTTTCCAATTGTTTCTGGCAACAGCAGGCAACACAAATCTTCTCCCTGCATCCATCCCAAAGGGACTAGCTCAGCTCCAGGACAGTCTGCGCCCCCCCCCCCCGGCAGTTACATTTGCATCATGCCCAAGTCTGTCTCCACTTGTGGGAGACACCAAACCAGCCAGAGCCTCACCGGCCGCCACAGCTGGGCAGCGCACAGCAACACAAGTCACTGACCTGGTTAAGTTGGAGCAGTGACTTTGCCCAGCTGCTAAGCCATTAAAATCTTCAGGCAAATGAGCTGCAGAATGTGCTTGGGGGAAAAGCCACCAACCCTTCATGCCTCCTGCTCTACCTACTCCCTGTCCTCATCAGCGGGGACAGATGCAATCTGCCTTCAAGTTAATCTTGCGTAATGGAGCTGTGCTAGTTCATTTTCCTGCAGTGCTGTCACCAGCCTGGATCATCAATACCTTGACACTTGAAAGATGAACCCCAAGGAAGCTTGCCTCTCTACCTTCTGGGCAGAAAGCTCCAGGAAATATACACACTGGGGATCCCACCACTTCCACAATTTTTCTTACTGGAGGGGTGCATGGGGTTTGTGCGGCCAGGTGCTGGTAACAGGCAGGCTATAGGGTGGCTTTTGTGAGAAGCTGCTAGAAGTTTCCCACGTGTCTGAGGGCGCCAATGCCAGCCAGCTCCAACACAGACCTGCCGGCCAAGACCAAGACCAACTCAGCACCTCTGGCATAACACAATTAAGAAAAAAAAAGGGAAAATAAACCCTGCAGAACTGCAGCTGGACAGAAAAGTGAGAACATGTGAAACACCTCTGCAGACCCCAGGGTCAGTGTGCAAGGAGGGCATGGGTTGCTCCATGCAGTAGAGCAGAGGTTTCTCTACAGCCCATGGTACAGACCATGGTGCGGCAGGCTGTTCCCCTGCAGCCCACAGAGGTCCACAGCGGAGCGGATTTTCACCTGCAGCCCGTGTAGGACCCCACGTCAGAGCAGCGTGATGCCTGAAGGAGGCTGTGACCCTGTGGGAAGCTCGCGCTGGAGCAGGTCTGCTGCAGGACTTGTGATTCCGCAGGGGACCCACACTGGAGCAGGCTGTTGTTGAAGGACTGCACCCATGGAAGGTACCCATACTGGAGGAATCCAGTGCATGAAGAACTGCAGTCCATGGGAAGGACTCACGTTGGAGAAGTTGGTGGAAGACCGTCTGCTGCAGAGCGACCTCATGCTGGAGCAGGGCAAGAATGTAAGGAGTCCTCCCACTGAGGAGGAAGGAGCAGCAGAGGGTACGTGTGATAACTGACTGCAATCCCCCTTTCCCTTCCACCTGTGCTTCTGAGAAGCTGGAGAATTTGGGAGTGAAGTTGGCCCCTGGAAGAGGGAGACGGTGTCTTAGTTTTTGGTTTTATTTCTCATTATCCTGCTCTGATTTGGCTGGTAATAAATTAATTTTTCCCCCGAGTCGAGTCTGTGCTGCCCGTGTCGGTAACTGGTGAGTGATCGCTCCCTGTTGTTATCTCGACCCACGAGCCTTTCGCTGTATTTTCTCTCCCCCGTCCAGCTGAGCAAGGCAGTGACAGATCCGGTGCCCAGCCAGAGACAACCCACCACACGGAGACTTCCACCTCGGCAGGGGTCCCGGGAAGGCCGGGCAGGGCAAGCAGTCCCCACCTCCCGGCGCTCCCAAGCGCCTCGGGGCCTCACCACAGGATGCCGGGAGAGCCGCAGCCCCCACGTCGCCGCCCCGGTCCCCGTTAGCCCAGCAACAACGGTCAAGCCCCACCGCCATGGCACCGCCCCGGGGACGGGGCAACACGGTGTCACGTAGTGGCGTCACGCACGCACGCGCGCGGTCCTTTCCTTCGCTCCTGCCGCCCCTCCCTCTGCGCCGCGTCACAGTGGCGCGTTCGGCCACTCCGTCCCGCGTGTGACGTCGGCGCGTCCCGCTGTCCCGGCGGTGGGGCCGGAGGAGGCGGCCGGTGACGGCGGCGGCTGCGGGCTGAGCGGCGGGTGAGTGCCGTACCGAGCGCGTCCAGGGACGGGCCGGGGGGCGGTGGAGGACGAGGAGGAGGCCGCCGCTAACGGCTGCTCTAACAGCGCCCCTCTTCCGCTGCCGCCCGGGGCCGGCGCTGCCCACGGGCGAGGGAGCGAGCTGGGGTGGTCACCCAGAACAAAAGGCCGGTGAGCGCCGCGACTGAGGGGCCCGGCGGGCAGCCGTGCCCGGTATTGTTTTGGTTGAGCGGCGAGGGGGGAGTGTGGAATCACCACCACCATCCCCCGCCCCGCCCGCGGGATCACGTGACGGGCGCTGCCGGCCACCGCCGGTGCCCGCCGGGAACCCCGGTGTATGCGTCCTCTGCCGCCGCCAGGCCGGGACCGGGCTAGTTCTTCCGGCAGACCACCCCCCCTGTCGCCGGGCCGCGGCGCCTTCGTGCGGCAGTTCTGCCTGGGAGACACGGCATCCCTCTGCCCGTGCCGCGCGGGGCCCGGCCCCGCTTTGCAGGCTCCGTTGTGCTCGGCCGTAAAATAGGTCAGGAGCACCGGCTGTGGCGTCGTGATGCGGGGCAGAAACCCCCGCCGAGCGCTCTAGTTCCTACACTGGTGAGCAGTGCCTTGAGTAGTTGTGTGCTGCGCGATGTGTCACACGCCTTTCAGAATGTCACTGCTGGAGCTGGCTCGCCCCGGTGACTGGGGTGATCGCTGGGGTGAGGCTGGGATGGAACGAATGCCTACAAACAGTCGTAGGAGCACAGTGCAAACAAGGAGCCGGTGTTTTGAGTGGAAGCGCTTTTGTTTCTTTGTGCTCGATGGTCGCGGCTCGACCGTTCGGATTGCATTCCTTCGGAATGTTAAAATGGGACATGAAAATGCGTCTGGCTTCTGGTGCGATACGTGCTGCCACCCTGAAAAATTATTACAGACTCTTCAGTTAATAGGAGTTTTTCACGCAAAGGGCATAATCAGAATGTTGAAATAGTTAAAACCAAATAAAAGTGTGGCTGTTTTCTTTGTATAACTTTTCTGTGCTGTGAGACACGACAGAAATACTGTAGGTTTTATTACTGGTGGTGTAGTACCACCGGTATACATTGTATAATTACAAGGAAGAGTAGGGAGCAGAGCTTTAAAATGCTTTGCTTTTGTCAGGTTTGTAATACTGGAATCCTGCTGCTTTGTTAGGTGCTGCCTCTGGACAGCAGGCTGCCGAAAAATAGCGCTTAAGGCCCCTCTAAAAACGCACTACCCCAAATTACAGTCCATAATAGTGCTGAAGACATGGTGAAATCTGAATATTGATTTGGTCATTTTGAGTAAATTCTTAAATGTTGCATATCCGCAAGAACTTGATGCGCAGTCTTGCACAGTTAATACTGGGATTTCTTTCCAAGTGAATCAAAATAGTTATTGTTTCAGTTGCTACAATGCTGAGTCCTTACTGAGTGAAAGGAAAAGCTCTGGTCTTGTTTCCTTCAAAATACACTGCATCAATTTAGGTGGAATTGAATTGTCATTTATTTAGAGAGCTGGAGCTGCATTTAAAGGATGTTGAACAGTGGACTACTGGAATTAGTGGGGAAAAAGTCTTTTTGTTTAATGTTTTTTTCCTCTCTTCTGTGTATATTAGTCAAGTCTGCGTATATAAGACATTCATGTACTTTCTGTTTCTAAAGCGTCGGTAACTTCAGACGAATCAATTTCTGCTTTGTTTTCTGCAAAATTTCGTTTTGTTTGAGTGATCTAACAGTTTGTTCTGTTAAATAAATTGAAACAGGATATATGGTTAAAATTCAAATTCAGTGCTCCAATTGTAGCATAGAAGAACCTCATTTTGAGTGAATATGTAGCAGTTTAATACCAAAATGATTCACTGTTCTGCACTTACTTGATCTTCTGTGATTCAGTTCCAAATGTACGTAAAAGGGTTGTTCTTTTATTAACGTGTAATAGCAAAGAATGAGTAGTGACAGGCAACCTGAAGCCTCATCACAATCAGCAGTTCCTGAGGAATTGCTCTCAGTTTAAGAAACACATCCAGAAAAGTAAGTAAGGGCAGGAAACAGTGAGGTTATTTATCTGTTGTGCTATCCAGTGCCCAGAGACAGTGTAAAAAATACCTGGTAGACTCAGTGCCACGATCTGATATTATACTGACAGTAGCAGACCTTCAGACAGGAGAGTGATTCTTCCTTTTTAAAATAAACCCCAGCCACCTTCTTTCTTCCTACTGTTGGGCTCATGGTGATTTGTAGGGAAGGGCAGAACTGCAGAATTCTGGGCTTCTTTTTCCCATCTGTGCCCTCTCCCCTCCTCTTCCCTCTTTTCCATTTTCCCCCCACCCAGTGCTTGATTTATGAATTGGGGAGTTTGGGTGAATGGATGGCAAAATCCATTAAAAAGTATTTAATCGCAGAAGAGCTTTTATTCTTCTGAAGCAATGCTGTAGCTGCTGACTTTCCAACTTGCGAGGGGGTGTGTGAATGAATTTGTGATGGCAGTTTTAGATTACAGAGTTGCAAAATGTGCAAGATCTGTCATTTGAAGTAGGACTCAAATAGTAGTCTCTGGTTTGGTTAGAAGCTGGTATACCAATGGTTTGTGCTTGTTTGCTTTTTTAAAAAAACGGAGCTTTTACCTACGGAGAAGTTCTCTTAAGACTGCAGGTAACACTTCAGCAGTATTTCAGAGCTGGCTTCTTAAATATGTAGGTTTCTGGAATGTTTTGTTGTTGCTGTTGTTGTTTCCAAAGAAGTAACTGGAAAAAATGGTGTTGAGTCTGATAGTTTACAGGGAATCCAGTGGGCGCAGTTGACTGAACTGACAAGCAACTGCTTCATTCCACCTTGGCCTAGTAAAAACGACATTTTTCTTAAGGAGAACCTGAAACCATTCTGGGAGATAGATCTGGTAGAGAGTCCACCACTTCAATGGGTTAATTAAACACTTCAAAAATCTTAAAAGCTGTGTGGAAAAAGCAGAGGTGACTTCTCCCAGCAAGCATCCTGAGAGGCTTTCATGGGGCAAAGAGAGCAGTTAAATGCTGGCTGAGCCTCAGTTTGGGAGGGGATGTTGCCCAGTTTGAATTCATGCTCGTGGTCAGTGGGATTATTCTTCATCTGTTGCATCTTGAATGAAAGTTTCAAAATGGATGTGTGGTAGGATGCACATATTTAGTGAGTATGCACAAGGAAGGGATCCTCGCAGGTTGCCGCAGGTAGCGTAACTCCTCATACTACGTAGAGAATTAATTGCTAAGTATAGAACATAGCTCTTACCCGCTTAACTTTAAAGGAGGGAAAAAGTCCAGGAAGGAGTGTGTGTTTATAACTGTGTCTTTTAGCTCATTTAGTAAAATTGTCGAGATTGGCATGTTAAATAAATAACAATGTCATGAAATGTAGAGGTTACCTACATTCGTGACATTTCGAGAAGTCAGCTTGGGAACTAGCTCCTGAAAAGAGCTATGCAGCAATTAGAAAGTTGCCTTACCATACTCCTGTAATTATGTCCTAATTGGATTCTTCTAGGTATAATTACATACCTTGAATATGTGCATGCATTTTTATTTCCTAAGAAATCTGCCAGAACAGAGCCAACCTTTTTCTCCCATCCCCACATAACATTTGTTCTTATGACATGCTAGGTCTAATGGTGGATTGGAAGAGGTAGTGGATTGGAAGAGGTAGTAGATAAAAGGTTTCAAGTGATCCCTACAGAAGTAACAGAAAGCCAGCTCCCCAGATGAAGGACTGAACATCAGGCCCTTAGCATCAAGCTTGTTGCAACTGCCTCTTTGATCATAGGAAACATAGTATCTCATCTGAGTGGATTAATAGGGCTGAAATTTTAATGCAGTTGCAGCTCTTGGTTTCAGATTGATGTGTGAAGAAAAGGGAAGCTGCTAGAATGATGAGGGGAAGAAAGGTGTGGATAGGCTTGTTAATTTTTGCATTTCTCCTTAGGAGCTTTTGCTATAAATAGCTGCACAGAATGTTACATGGAGCTCAGCTCTAAAGAAAATAACATTTGAGTAATGTGTCTTATATGGAATTCATCGGAACATTTCCCTCTGATGTTATTAATGATAAATTTTCGATCATTTGATGAAGCACAGAATACTGTAATATTAAATGGTGCCTGTTCTTTCAGGCCCTTATCATTCTTTGACTTTGCTTGACTTTTACGTGCGTGATCTGCATTGTATTTGTACCGAAATATTTTTTTTCCTGGGGCAAATGGAAATCTTAAGATGTGACGTTCTCAGGTGTGCTTTACACCATTCCTATATATAACAATTTACAGCAAATGGAAATTATAGTTCAGAATGCTTATGAATCATCTTGAAAGCTACAGCCCAGAAGGAAGGTACAACTTTTTGGCTCAACAGTCTTTTTACAGAAGATTCCCAAACACTTTCTGTAACTAAGCGTGGCTTTTACATGTCAAGACCTTCTTGTTTAGGGCATGAGAATGCAGCAGTGAAATTTTGATGGTCCCCCTTCCGTCCCTGAATTTGCAGATGCCTGTGTCCCTAGTGTGGAGTTATTTAGGTATGTGTTAGGCACTTACTGGTTTCCACTGAGTATTACTTGTGTGTGAAATGACTTAGCTCAGATTCTGTTTGGCAACATGCACAAAATGTCTTGTGTCTGACATTACCTGCTAGGCTGAAGAGGGGTGTATTACCTCAGGGGTGTGGAGGCTGAGTTGCATCCTTGTCCTTTGTGGTTTTTTAGAGATCATCACATGCATTCATTCCATGAATGGACCTTGGAGCCCTTCATCCAGCACTTTATAAAGAAATAAAGGAAGGTCCCAATTAATCTTTTTTTTTTGTTTACCTTGTTAATCATCAAATCTAGGTCATAGAGCTTGTGTATCAGCCCGTGTGATGACATCCACATGTAGATTTATAAAGAAAAGCATGCTGAACATTCTGAGGTTCGTTCATTAAATGAATGCATATGATCTCTGAGGAAGAGGACAGGGACACAGGGCTCTGAGCTACAACCTGCTTGAAATATGGAGAGGACCTAGGGGAAATCAGCTGTTTGAGTGCACTGTTTTCTCCTCAAGCATCTGAAACTAGACCCTGTTAAGAGGCAAGATACAAACTTAAATAGTCCTTAGGACAGCATGATGTGGATCATTTTATAAAAAGGTTTAGGAAGCCATTGTGTTTAAAACAGCTGAGTGTAATGAGTCACTTTAATTAGAGCTTGAATTTGCATAAATAACTTCAGTCTTGTTTTTCTTTTTCTGTCCATGGTCACTTAATGGAAATGAGCTGTTAACTTATTATAGTTAAATATATCTGCCTTTTGGAATAGTTTTGAAAGAGATAATTTGCTCAAGTCAGACATCAAATTAATTGACATCAAAACTGTGGGCCAAAACTGATTATTGCAAAAAATAAAACAGAAATTTGATGATATATTTATTGAAAATAGCCTGCCTCAGGTAAATGAAAGCACAGTAATTTCTCCCCTGTAACAGGACCGTGGCATTGTATTCTGCTTGTTCATACCTCTGTACAACACTGTAACGGTGATATTATTTGCTTTCCATTAGTTTGCAGAGAAGCTGAAACACTGTAGCGGACCGTTGGGCTGGACAAGTAAGGAATGAGCCAGGTTGGGAAAGAGGACCTGCCATCCTAGCTGGAGACATCTGAAGAGAGGACGTTTTAGTCTTGTAGCATGCTTCAGTAAAAATTGTTCAGAAAACGTAAGCTGTTGTCTTGTTAATGTACTTACACGTGTCAGCTCCGTGGTAGACTGCTTAATCACAGTTAGAACTTGACTTGAGTTTGAAAAATTACTCAGTTCTGGGGTGGTTTTGTGGGAATTTACTTTGTCTTCCAGTAGAGTCCTCAAAGGCCTGGGGTCTTTTCATATAATTTAATACATCACCTCTTCCATGCTTTGTGTGTTGATGAAGGTGCTCTAGGCTGTGCACCCTAAGCTACAAATTAAATACTAAATATTTAGTATTAATATTAAATATTATATAAAATATTAAATAATAATACTAATAATTAAAAAACACCCACAAAAGGATAATAGAGAGGTGGGATCTGGTAAGATTGTGGCCTAGCTCATTCTCAGTTGGCTGTATGTATGCTAAAATGCAGTGTTCAGATGCTTATTGTTCCCTTACTTATACCTAAATTGAGGATTTAAGTACTTCACATAAAATTATTTTTAGAACTTGCCCTTGAGTTTGATTAATTTTTTCCTCACTATTCAATAATGTAATATTCCCTCTTGCCAGAAGTGATTTAAGGAACCCAACCCTCCAAAAACCAGACCTTAACTGTTTCATAACAGTTCTAATATGAAGCCTTTTTTGATTAAACCTTGTTACAGATTACTGTTAATTTCAGGAAAAATATTTTGTGATCAGTTGCAATGAAAGTGCTTCCACAGCCGTAACATAGCAGGGTACTGGTCCTAGATGGTTTTCCTTCTTTCAGTAAAAATCTACACGTACATCCTCAAAACAGCTTGTAAACATACTCTGTGACCTACATTTTATACTTAAAAAGGTAAACAAAAAAGGATTAATTAGGATCTTCCTTTGAAAACAAAAAGTGTTTAAGCATCAGTTTAGTTGATATGAATCCTCAAATACATAATTGTCCTGCATTCTGAGCACATTCAACTGCAGTTGTGCTTATCTTTTAGGAGTTTCAGTTGCTGGCTAACACTTGTTCAGAGATAAGGGTTTAGTCCTCCAGCTGTATTCATTTTACACCTAACGTTTTCCTCAGTCACTAAAAATCACATAGGAAATTCAGAATAAGGTATTTACTCCTTTCTTTTCATACCCTGCATTATTGTCTTGCTCTAGAAAGGAATCTATTAAGAACCTTGAAATTAATGGGTGACCTATTGAGCACAGTTCAAATATTAGCATTTTTGTGCTTTCAGTAAACAGGTGAGAACTTTCACTCTTCTTTTAGTTTACTAATAAGTTAGTTTATGATATCAGAATTTGGTTTGTCAAAATGTATTGCATTTATAATCCAAGCAGTGCATTTTAATCCCCTCCAAAATCTTAATTATGGTACATGACTTGTATAGAAGTTACATATCTACAGGTTGTTTTAATCTTCTGAATCTGAAAAGGATAACCTTATGAAGCGTATTCAGGGAATTCAGGGAAAAGCAGCCTTTTGTAAAACTGTGGCATGGCAGTAAAAATCTGCTTCTGTGCCTTTTCGCACAGTAGTATCTCATTATGAGAGCACTTGAAAATTCAGATCCTTTACCTCAGCCATGGTTAGCACAAATTGATCAGTACATGGATTTCTCTTTCAGCTCTTTCGTGAGATATGGTTAGGTTGTATTTGTGGGCATATTCTGAAATCTCAATAGCTTTTCTTTCCCCCTTTTTCTAATAAGTTTCTCATTATAAAATCCTAGTTTTAGTGAAAAATTCTGTTGCAAAATATAACCTTAAAATTGTGAGACTCCCAGAAATCAACTTACCACCTTGTTAGCATGGAACTCACAGATAGATGTGTACTGTATAGTGAAAAGACAGTTACTGGGTGGTAGGTAGTGGCGTGTCTGTATCTGGCATGCTGATTTAAGGTCTAGTATCCAGATTTGTCTGTAATCTCAGAGAAAGAAATTGAGATATGAAACTGAAACAGAGGTAGATGCAATTACGTGCTACCTCAGGAAAAAATATTTAAGCTGTAGAGCTTTTAGAAGAATGATTTGATAAAAAATGGGTTAAAGAGGCATTGGTCTTACGAGAGGAAATTATAGTGATAGAAGGGAACAGGCAGCATACAGAAATACATTTTTCAAGTAAATAGAACTTAATACATTATTGCAAAAATAAATACAGAAACTGACTGAAGCTATTTTTTTTTTAAATGTATTCATAAGATGTTTATGGCAGCAGAGTCTTTTGCAGTAAATGAGGCATTTGCTGTTGAGGTAACACTTTCTGCTAGAAATGTGTGTAACATTAGAACAGGCCATCCAGGGAAGTTTTGGTATCTCCATCCTTGCAGGCTTAAAAAAAGTCAGCTAGCCAAAGCTGTGGCTGATCTTGTTTAGTTTGGTAGTAGTGCCATGTGGAGCTGGGGACTGGTCTGCATTACCTCAAAAGGTCCCTTTTGGCACTCATACCTGTGATAATTTTGCATTAACTATTCCTAGCTGCTTGTACAACAAAGACAAGTTTGGTTGAAAGGCTGGTTTGCTGAATATCAGCCTCAAAGTTCCTTGGGGATTTAAGTGAGAAAAGGCAGCTTTTTGGGCTCCATCTCCCAAAGCCCATTTTTCTCCCTCATTTCACATCTAGTGTTTGGTTTGCTAATAAATAATAAAATAAGAACATAAAAGGCAAATTACCATGAAACAGACTGTGAAAGATTGCCATGGCAAAAGTGTAGTTGAGAAGGCATTTGCATATTTAGACTAGAATTTTTCAACTACTGAAATCCTACACAATGCCAAAGTGACAGTTTTGCATTCCCTTCTGTCTTACAGTTGGTTACAAAATCATCTCTAATACAGATATGATATGGGCAGAGAAGGTAGGGGCAGCGACTTCACACATCAATCAAATTATGGTTGCATATCTTCTGTGGTACACTGCTCCTTCTGCTGGGCTACAATTCCTTTAGAGATACTCACAGAATCATAGAATGGTTAGGGTTGGAAAGGACCTTTAGATCATCTAGTTCCAACCCCCCTGCCATGGGCAGGGATACCTCACACTAAACCATCTCACCCAAGGCTCTGTCCAACCTGGCCTTGAACACTGCCAGGGATGGAGCATTCACAACCTCCCTGGGCAACCCATTCCAGTGCCTCACCACCCTTACAGTAAAGAACTTCTTCCTTATATCCAATCTAAACTTCCCCAGTTTAAGTCTTAACCCATTACCCCTTGTCCTGTCACTACAGTCCCTAATGAAGAGTCCCTCTCCAGCATCCTTGTAGGCCCCCTTCAGATACTGGAAGGCTGCTGTGAGGTCTCCATGCAGCCTTCTTTTCTCCAGGCTGAACAGCCCCAACTTCCTCAGCCTGTCTTCATACAGGAGGTGCTCCAGTCCCCTGATCATCCTTGTGGCCCTCCTCTGGACTTGTTCCAACAGTTCCATGTCCTTTTTATGTTGAGGACACCAGAACTGCACACAATACTCCAGGTGAGGTCTCACAAGAGCAGAGTAGAGGGGCAGGATCACCTCCTTCGACCTGCTGGTCATCATGCTCCTTTTGATGCAGCCCAGCACACGGCTGGCTTTCTGGGCTGCGAGCGCACACTGAAGCCGGCTCATGTTCATTTTCTCATCAACCAGCACCCCCAAGTCCTTCACCGCAGGGCTGCTCTAAATCTCTTCTCTGCCCAACCTGTAGCTGTGCCTGGGATTGCTCCGACCCAGGTGTAGGACCTTGCACTTGGCATGGTTAAACTTCATAAGGCTGGCATCAGCCCACCTCACAAGCATGTCAGCTATATCAGGGAGTTCACTTGGTGTTTAGGAAAAAGGAAACCAAACCAAATCAAATAAAAATAAAAATAACCAAAACAAAAACCCAGCTAATTTTTCAAATCTGGTTCTTTCTGCATCCCTGTGGTTGTTCTGAGCTCAGTTTGAGGGATGGTAGAGTGGGGGAATACTTCAGCTGTATGCTGCTGCCAGGTATATTTGCTAGTGTGGAAACATACCTAGTATGAGGTACTGTTCAGGCAATCCCTTAATCAAACAGATGATCACCATGTTTGCAGCTAGATCATCTCTTGAGGGAAGAACCAAGCTTCTTTAAATTTCCTGAGGAGGCTCCAAAGTAACTGTCTGACTGAAGGTTCATTAATCATAGTTAAGAGAAAGAACAGAGGAAATTCCAAAATTCATTTTCTAATTTGACATGATAACATGCTGAAAATTAAACAGATAGATTGGTGATTAGCAAAATAAATGTTCCCAGTACTCTAGTCTGTCAGCTCAGGAAGCAGAATATTAACCTGTCAGTTTCTTTTAGTTGAGCTTCATAAATGATAATTTAAGGTGAGCATCTCATTCTGTGTGTGTTGAGGTCAAAGGTGACGTAAGGTACCACTTTAGTTTGACACAGTAAACTGATTGAAATCTATCTTTGATCCTTTTCAGGATGGCTGGCTGTGGCGAAATAGATCATTCAATCAACATGCTTCCCACAAATAGGAAGACGAATGAGTCGTGTGCTAATGCAGCACCTTCCCTGACAGTCCCTGAATGTGCTATCTGTCTGCAAACGTGTGTGCATCCAGTAAGTCTGCCTTGTAAACATGTTTTCTGCTATCTGTGTGTGAAGGGAGCTTCTTGGCTTGGGAAACGATGTGCACTTTGCCGGCAGGAGATCCCAGAGGATTTTCTTGACAAGCCAACCCTATTGTCACCAGAAGAACTCAAAGCAGCAAGCAGAGGCAATGGAGAATATGCTTGGTACTATGAAGGTAGAAATGGTTGGTGGCAGTATGATGAACGTACCAGCAGAGAGCTGGAAGATGCCTTTTCCAAGGGTAAAAAGAGCACTGAAATGCTAATTGCCGGGTTTTTATACGTAGCAGACCTTGAAAATATGGTTCAGTATAGGAGAAATGAGCATGGACGCCGCAGAAAAATAAAACGGGACATAATAGATATACCAAAGAAGGGAGTGGCCGGGCTGAGGTTGGACTGTGACGCTAACACTGTCAACCTGGCAAGAGAGAGCTCCGCTGATGGTGCAGACAGCACACCGACTCTGGGGGCTGCGGCTGGGCAGCCTCTAGCATCCATTTCTGCTAGGCCCCTGCCATCACTAGATGGTCAACTGATGAGTCCTTCAACGCCATCACCTGATGCGAGCAATTCCCTAGAGAACTCTTTTGCCCACTTGCAATTAAATGAAGACAGTATGGCTGAAAGGAGTCACAGGGGAGAGGGAGAAGAAGACCGTGAATCATCATCTTCTGGTAGGGTGCCAGCCCCCGACACCTCTGTTGAGGAGACCGAATCGGATGCTAGCAGCGATAGTGAGGATGTGTCTGCCCACCTTCAGCAGCACCTGTCCTCTGTCCAGCAGAGACACTTGAATGCAAGTGCAAGCCAGTTGGGAGCGGATAGACCAGTGGCAGGGGGCGGGGTGGCAAACACAAGTGTAAGATCTAGAAGGCCAGATGGACAGTGCACAGTCACTGAAGTTTAAATCTAGAGCCATGCGATTAAAAACTCAGTCCTGTATCTGTAAATTTTCTGTCCACGTTGGCATTGCACTCAAACCTAGCAGTGTGTTTGGTGGGGAGGTGGGGTGAAGGGGAGAAACAGATTTGGCCTGTTTAACTTAAGTCTCTTAACTTGTCTCAGCTGGAAGACTATTAATTGTAGGAAACTGGGTTGTCCTCTTTAATGGTTTGAAAGCTGCTTAGCAATGCCCAGTTTTCTTGAAAATGTCTTGTGTTTATTTTGTAGCATTTTCCCCTTGGAGATACTCGATCCCTTTTTTGGCCAATGTATATCTACTGTACAACTTGAATTGTCTTCATTATCTGACTGTTGCATTAAGTGTCTTACTACTTTCTGCATGGATTGATGTATGAAAAGAACATTAAAGCAATGTGGGAGCAGGCAGGATGTCGGGTGTGAGCAGGAAGCTTTATTTAATGTGAGAAAATAGATGTGAGCTTGGAGTTAAAAATGTGTTTTTACTAGACAAGAGCAATCATTTACCTTTCTTCAGTGGAAATGTAAAAATGCTGTTAACTTTTGTTGCAAATTCTTACCTATACACTCTTCATGGCATTTTCATTGGCTTTGCCATTTAGTCCCTGTAGGTTTGTTTTTGAGGTCTTTCTTGATCTGTCTTGTTTTTGTTACGGAATTTATAATTTAATAAAACTACATTTTATCAGTAACAATCTCAGATACGTCTCCAGTTTAATTGAGCTTCACTGGAAGAACTTTAAAGGAAATTATCATAAACCATCTTCCAGTGTTTGCCACAAAGGAGGACTTGCTCTGAATGTTATGTTCACGTTCTTGCATCCCAGACTGGGTGCCTGTCAAACACAACACTGTATGTCTTTCTTCTGAAAAATCATGAGTTGCAGGCTTAATGCTGACACAGGCTTAACACTTGTCTCTCATCTGAAAAGCTGATCAGCTCGCTTCAGTCCTACAGCAGGTAGAAGTACCACACACAGCCCTACATCAGCAACAGAAACATTGAAGTAAAAGAGCATGAGTTATCAGACTTGAACCTGTAACAAAGAACACGGATGTTAAGGACTATATTGCTGTTTGTCTGTTCTTCATAGCAAAAGTAGGGCAGTGCAGGAAAGGTAGTTTTGTACTTTATTAGCAATCTAGGAGATGCGTTTCAACAAACTCTCTTCTGTGTATTGGAGAAGATTGAAAAGCACAGCTTGTCTTTTCTGTTGATAGCAGTTGGTTTACATTTTTTTTTCAAAGTGAGAAACAGCTGATTCTGGACTCAGTCTTTAAAGTAAAGCTAATTAATCTGCAATTCTGAGTACATGTATCCCTGCATAGAGAGGGACAGTAGCTGATACATAGGTACTACATGTCTTCAGACAGAAGTTGCTGTTGGCAGGTAATCATTTGAAGGGAATTAGAAGGGCTGTTTTTTAGAAATGGTAGAATTAAACTTCTGAAATGTTCTCCTTACTGTAATGATGGCTGCTGTGTCTGATCTTGGGCAGAGCTGTGACAGCCCTCCACTTTGTGTCCTTTGCCTGCAGGTAAGATCAGTGGGTCAGGCAGCAAAGGAGTGCAGAGGAGATTAGGGTGGAAATAAGGAAGATTTCCTTCTTGTCAAGGAATGGATACTCTCGATCACAGATTTTTACTGTCATCTTACAGTTCTGTAAGGAAATAAACCAGTAAAATGGACTTCAGAAGGAAACAGGATATAATATTTTTTCTTCTATTTATTGGTTTCCAGCTGTCATTTCTTTGTTTTGAGTTAGCATACGTTAGTGGCTCTAATCAAAGTCTGACTTTGTGCTGCAAAACCCTTCAGTAATGCCACCTCTGTTATATGCACACATTTTACTTAATCTGAGGGTATCTGCTGTTGAAGAAAGCAAGAAACAAAATACAAGAACTTGACTTGCTGTACACTTAATTCTAAGATTCTCAGCCCAAACAGCCTACAAATAATTTTATCAGCAATCATTCTTGAAGATTCTTGACCAAAGTGGGGAGGCAGACCTCTGTTTGGCCGAACACCCGTGATGCTGCTTTTGGCTCCTGCTGGCTGTGAAGTACTAAAATTAAAGTAAGGCTGGTGAGAGCTTAATAGCCAATTACTGGAGTGGCAAATGCACTCCCCAGATCAAGCCAGGAAAAAAGTAGTAACCAGTAATTCCTATCTTGCATTTAAACCATTCCCTTCAGCAGGAAACATGTTCTCTGTCAATATTAGCTAAGCCACAGCCACACTGCATTGCGTGGTGGTTTGTAACACCATGCATTACGTGGATTTCAAACTGTATAGCATAGCTAGAGAAATGCATGGTAGAGCAGAATAAAACAGAGAAGGGAAATTAAGATCTATGCCATCTCTTAATTTCCAGAAGACAGAATACAAGAATCCTGTGTCACAGTAAAAACAAATGACATAGTGAACTGAGCATTCAGCAGGAACGCCTAGCTTACCTAGATTGCCCATTTGGCAAGTATATTTCTGTCAGGAGCAAATACGATAAAATATCTATATTGCTAAAAGTGGTCTCCTTTAAAAAGAGTATCCAACCTTTAAAGACACAATGCTGAATCCACACCACCATTAAACACTCAGGCTGTCACAGTACACAGAGGCAAGGGAACACGACAGGCATTTCACAATGTAGTAGGAAACCTAGCCTGCTGAGGAGGGAGCTGGCAGACTAGCCCTTAGGAAATACAAAAGCTAGCACACCATTTAATTAGAGACTGGGAGTATATAATTTATTTTGTGCATTTTCTGCTTGTTTGGTTTAGGCCATTTCTGTAGGGCAACAAAGAGATGAAGCTTGGAGTCTAACAACTGTGAAGACAATAAATGCTTGTCAGCTGCTGGTTACAGTATTTTTCTCTTTAAGATGATAAAGTATTCAATGAAATAAAGCATTCTGGATTGAAATTAGTAAAACGGGATTCTGTTTCATCTCAGTCTGTAGCTCTCAAGTTAGCACTCATGGTAATTTAGGTGGGGTTTTGTATGAAGGGGTGTACTTGCTTTTGAAACAGAAAAGAAACCAGAAAATACAGGATTAGGCTGCTGTCAAAATCCTTGATCAAAACAAACACCTGTCATTGTCTTCAGACTCTCGTGAAGCTAAGTTTGGTGTATTTGTGATCCCAACAAAATGAGTTTCTGTAGCCTTTTCTGAAACTTTGCTGAAAGTGTCTTACCCAGTACTTGTTAATTATTTGTCCTGTTCTCAGAAGCAAATGTTGGACTTTGATACAAATTGGAGAGGATGGCTGGGGAAATGGATTTACTGAAATGAGAAGTAAGCTCACTGTCTACAAATTGAAGCGGAAAGAGGTCCCCAGTAGATGTACATACTGAATTTCACTTCCTGGCACACAGGTCTAATTCACAACATGCAAGTAAAACAGATTTTTCTGCTACAGTTTCAAATGTGTATCACCCAATGCATGGAATAATGAGCCTTTCAGCCTGGCTCCTGAAGAATAATTAAAAATTCAAGGGTCTTGCTCAGGTTCTAAGCAACTTTTACATCCATTTTATAAACATAATCACAGTATTAGTAAAGGCAAATTTGATACTAGCAAACACACAAGGAATTGCCCTTTAAAGCACAATTTTTTTGACCCACGGCAATGGGCTGTTGCTTCAAGAAGTCAGATGAGCACAGACTGGAACATGCTCTGAAGGTTCAGTGGTGCTGGCAGTCTGGAATCCCTCAAGAGTCTTGAGGAACTTCATGAAAAGCACAAAAGTTCATTACTAAACAGTCAGGTACTGCCTGACTATATTAAAACATCCGTACTTCAGAAGTAATGAGTTTGAAGTGCTTCAGAGTACACAGGCAAGAATCTAGCTGCACAGGGGACTAACAACTGAGCTGCTAGATAAAAAAGGGCTTGTGGGGGGGAAGAGGCACAAACCATAACACTACTCTCTCCCCACATTCCCATTTGTGTCACTTTAACCTGGAAGTGAAAACTGAACTTTATTTCTGGAGAAGAGAGGTTTGAAATCTTCCCCCAGCAACAGCTCCAGGTGTGAAGGCAAACAGACAGGATCAACAGTGCAGAGTAAGTGCTTTACCTTCCCTGAGGTGCCAACTCAAAACACATCCCTTTCCCAAGCATTTCTTCTGGTTGCTTCAGGCTATACACACTCCCCACTGTGAAAACCATATAGTGAAACATACCCAGCAGAGCACAGCATCTGCTCAAAAGCTGCAGAATCTTAACAGGCAGTCCAGGCCTAATTGCCATCATTGATCTGCCCCAAGATCCTCAAACATATGTACAATTACCTTGCTGTCTCTAACTGCAGAATCCTGCCACACTGTAGAAGTCATACTCTGCTCTCATGAGACCTCATCTGCAGTACCACATTCAGTTCTGGGTCCCTCAGCATGAGAAGGATGTGGACCTGCTCAAGTGAGTCCAGAGGAGGGCTGTGAAGATGATCAGAGGACTGGAGTTCCTCTCCTATAAAGACAGGCTGAGTTGGGTTTGTTCAGGCTGGAGAAGAGATGGCTCCAGGGAGACCTTAGAGCAGCCTTCCAGTACCTAAAAAGGGCCTACAAGAAATCCAGAGAGGGGCTTTCCTGTTTCATTTTGAGATTCATCTACCAAAGTAGGGACTCGGTGTCAGTTTCTGATTTCTAAAATCACTGAGTTATCTAGTTACTTGCACAGTCACTGGCATGAATTGAAGGTGGAGTGCCAAATCTGGTCAGCCCAAATATGCTCTACCAGTAAAAATACGCTGAAGAAAAAGGTAGACAGATCTATACATCCTTCCAGAATGCTAGAGTACTCAGACCACCCAGTCAGTCAAGGGTATCCCATTTGGATGCATGGTACCTCATGGGCTTCCAAGATTCCAGCTAGATTCTCTGTAAAGAATGAGGTCAGCAGCTTTGTATATGCTCAGCAGCGCAGGTGGAGGCTATGGGAATGTGCAGATGCAGATGTAGGTAGCTGGCTCCTCAAACAGTGAGATGGCACCTAAATGCATTTAAAAACCTGAATCACCATCACTGAACGAGGGCTATAAACTTCTCAGTAACTCAGAGCTTCTCCTGTAAAAATAATTAAAATTTAAGTATCCTTGGATACTTTCTCATCAATTATAAAAAGAACTGACTGACAAAGAAAAAAACAAAAGCTATCCTCTCACCAGTTACCATCGCTTCCAAGCTGCTTAAAGACACTAGTCTCATGTGGGGAAACTCATATTCTGCAGCTTTAGATGCACCTGTTCTGCAAATACATACACCTTGTATCTTTCAAGCAATTTATTTCCATACCAGTTAGAAAACCAAAATTAACTCTGAAGAAAATAATCTTCAGCCTCATTCCAGAAGAATTGCATACTAATTTCACTCATCTCCATTCAGTGAATGATTAGGACAGCAAAGAATCTGCAGGGGATTTCTATGTGGTTGCACACCAAATATGTCTGCCTGATGTGAACGATTGGAATGTTAATGTCAGTTTAAATGATGAAGCCCCTAAATGATTCAGTTAAAGGCCTGCTTTAGCGAAAGCTTTGTTTGCAAAAAGGTCAGGAACATTTCTTATGCACTGACGGTCATTTATGTTTTGGACTTCTAGCCAGTGCCTGCAAATTGGCAGGCCCACCCCACAGAGTTCCAAAAATGTCCTTCTCTGTCTGTAGGGCTGCTTCCAGCGGTAGCTCTCTTCCCACTGCCACCACCTCTTTTGCAGCCCGAATCACGCTGGCTGGACCCTCTGTGTACTGACTTAGCCAGGCTCGGGCTTCTTCTAATGCTCCAGCTTCATCCGAGGATGAGAGTGTCTCCTCCGACAGCCCAAGGTGCAAAGCCTTCTCGGGGTCCACCCTGGTAGCCCCACTGAGGAGCTGGAGGGCAGCCCTCCTGTTGATGATCCGCACCAGCCGGGCACCTCCTCCCCAGCCTGGCACCAGACCCATGAGCTTATGGACAAATCGAATTTCACTGCCAGGTGTCATCAATCTGTCAATGAAGAACAAGCACACACAGTCAATCTATGCATCGACTTCCATTTTCAGCTCAACGGCACTCCATTTTCTATTTTTTCCTCCCCTCTGCCCCCAAAGGCTGATGGTACAACTTGACAGCATGCTGATTATAGCCAGAGCTGGAGTACCTTAATTTTTACAACATCCCATGCCTCAGCTGCAGCTTTTGGCCCTCCTCAAAATGAGATACATAAGCTGCCACAGTAAAGATGCTCAGTGCCCACACTGACACCTGTAGTCGATTCTAAGTTGCATTTGAAAATAGAATTGCAGAGGGCATGTTACACTTACAGTGCCAACACTGCCTTGCTAGTTCATGCCTAAAACAACAGGGTTTTCGGTAAAACTCAAGCATACTAATGCACAAACCGTATTTCTCAAGAGAATGGATCGTGATCTTACTACTGATCTGCACTGGGGAAGATCTGTCAGCAGCCTGGTGCTTTATTTATAGCACAGTTGATTTGGTTTTTGTTCCATACTTTGGAGTCCATGTGAGCTTGGTTTCTAACTGCTCATTCCAACAACTCATAGCTCATAACATAACAGAATTGCTTTCTATTTATCTATTGCTTACAGTGTGTAACAGAACCGCTCCCCTACAGAAGGTAGAGTCACATTTCTCTTTTCAAAGATTTCACATCTTTGCTTCTTTTCTACAGTCTGTCACCTCCCTAATTTATCAACTCACCCTAGGGCTGATTAAGCCCTCTCCCTGGAGGAGCAATGCTGCAGCATTGTACTGTCTCCACACAGTGTTCACACTGACACACGCATTAGGTTAGTGGAAAAAGCCTCTAGAAACAGAAACACACAGAATAGATGTATGGAAACAAACTAGACTTGCTTTTTCTTAAGATGGTACTCTGCAGCGTGGTTGCTTGCTACTGTTTGTAAGACAAATTATACTTGTGAAGTAGATTAGCTTCTACTTCAAGCACTAATTGGCTTTCTGAAGATATATCTTGTAATACTGAGACCTACATACAAGTCTGTTTCCTAACAATGCAGTTTTCCATAGTGAAAACACCAAGATGAACAGCTTTCAAAGGGGAAAGAATAGGAAAACCTTTAAAAAAATGCAACTACCTGTAAGAACTCACAGTTCCCAAATCCACTTAGTTATTGTTAATTGTAAGTTCGCTTGGTTGCTTTTTTCTTAACCAGAGCACCACCAGCATCCATGACATACGATAAAGCTCCAGGGCTGAAGAGCTTACGCTTTATCCCAGACCCAACACAATGCACAAAGGCAACAGCTGACATGCCAGATTGCATGAAAGCCTTTTTGTAGAGATACTGGAGGAAGGTTGTGTGACAAAAGGAAGAGCGCAATGTATTGCAGGCTTTTAGCTAACATGAGCAAGTGCTTCCAAAACCCAGCAAATCCCACGGAGCTCAGGTCTCTCATCTCCAAGAGGAAGACTCTGCAAGTATTCCAAAACTCCTTCACTGTCTCAGCTTACTTTGCAATTTGCTGGCACCCGGTGTCCCATTGGGAAAGCAATAACAAAAACATTATTAAGGGTTTAATTCTAGCTGTGCTGAGTGATGTGACGCATTTTAAAAGAAGCAGTCATATGCAGCTAGGCATCTTGATGTAGACAACCTCTAGGTAGTATCACAAGACAGACACTGCAGGTCAGTAAGGTTGAATCTCAGACTGTCCCAGGTACCTGGGGCCAGGCCTTAAGGACAGGCATTTCAGTGGACATCTTGAGGGCACCATACAGACTCATCTGGGAAGCTGGGTCAGCATGCTCTGAGGTTCTCATGGGAAGTCAAATTTTACATTCGAAGCACAGCTGACCCATCAGCGCCAATAAGGAAAAAGTTGCAAACGTTTAGTATGTGAGAAAGGCTCTGCTACCCTGTGGAGTCCTCACCTCCCCCTCACAAAATGGAACCGAGCATGATGAAAGGAAAATAAATGACTGACAGCTAAATCCACAGAGAGGCTGTGAGGCTGCAGCTTCCAGAATCTCACTGGAATTCACCTCTCCCTACAATGCTCCTTTGAGCAAGCTCCACAGAAAATACTGAGATAAGTGGTGGTTAGTGGAAGGTGTAAAGGTAGTCTTGGACTGCCTTCAGGCTTAAGAAAGTCATGGAACTGGATGATCTTTAAGGTCCCTTCCAACCCAAACCATTCTATGATTCTAAGTTACATCATTTCTTACAGAAGCCAGCCATCACACTCTCTGTTAGGTATACCTCTCCCCATACTCAAGGAAGCAGTGGAGACCTGAGCTCAGATCTGAAGAGTTTCATGCCACTGCCAAGCTAGCCTGGAATCAGCCTCTGAACATCACCAGCTACAACCTCGCATAAGTATTTTCCTTTTATTTTATGAAAGGAATTGAGTCTACCTTCTAGGACATGACAGAGCTGATCTCCCATTAGATGAATTTATGTGAGAAAAGTATATCAAGCACTACTAAACATAATGAGGCAGACATCAAAAAAGCTGAGAAGACCGAAGCACTATTCCATTTCTGAGCTGTTATACCTTATTCACCTAATCCTGCCCTGCCTGAGACAGAATAGTGGATGAACACAAAATAAACCCTGATTTGACTGAGTATGCCTGTTCTTGTCTTCCAGGTCAAGAGAATTAAAATCTGCATTTCCTGTATCCCAGGGGAAGGTTATACCACTGGGCTCCTAGATGCATGCCTTCCTTGCCTAAAAAAAAAAAGCAGAAAATCTGTTACATGACGATATTGAAAAAAAAAATATTTATTAAATGTAATTAATGTACAAAGTAACTGGAGATCTTACAAGCACAGAAACCTCCTTAGAAAACATAAAGGGCAGCAAAATCCTCACAACTTAAACTGGAAATAAAAGGTTGAGGGAATAGAAGCATCGAAGTGCAGCTGAAACCTTTAAGAACATTATAATTCCATGTTACAAGCTCTACAACCCCCCTAGGAGGAAAGCACAGCCACCATGGGCCACATCCAATTTTGGGTTAGTCATCTAAAACAAACAAGAGCTACAGCAAATGTTTGTGCTGTACATATTAAAATGCCCTCAGATGCACTAAATGTTACAAACCCTCCACCTTTGATCGGAGAATTCCATCACTCCGTGACATCTCATTTCACCCACAGACTACCAGCTGTCATGTCACATCTCATCACATCACTGGCAACACACGTGAGGAGAAAGCCTTGTTTGCCACTCACAATGCAACCAAACAAATCCTATCCTTAAATAGGTATAATTGCTTCCTCAAAGGTGGCTCTTGCTGTGAGCTAACAGCTATGCTTCCCTTTGCTAAAATATTTCCCAGCTACTTGAAGCTGGAGATATACAATAAAAGGTGCAAATACAAACAAAAATGTATTTTCTCAGCTTTTCATACCTCCTTTTTATAGTCACTGATGTTACTGAACTGGATGTCCCAACAGGTAAAATCAGTTCCCTGGGCAGCATTTAGATTATGTTAAAATCTGTGCTAGCCCTTACCTCATCACTTCCTGAACCTCGGGGTTTGAATTATATTCAGTATTCTGACAAGGCAAAGGCACAAATGAAGTTTACTAGGAAGGGACAAATACCATCCTCTATTTTATGCATTTTAAAAGCTCCTACCATTATGCTTCTGAAACCCATAATGTAAAAAATGTATGCCTAAAACACTAAACATGTTGTCAACAACCTGGATTCTGTTCCCATCCCTGCTCGATTCAATGTCATGTAAGGACACAGCTCTTGACTTGCAATCTTTTCCTCTTAGCTGGCATGAGACTGGCACACCATGGAGGGAGGCTGCTGGCATCACAGAGGGCTGCAGCACCTGGTTCTCAGCTTGGGAAAGGACCATTGCACAAGTAGTCAAGCACTGCTGCTACTGCACACTGTCCTGAACTGTTCATGCAGTACACACTGCAGTTTGGAAACTTCCAGGCTCACTGCCTTCTCCCCATTTTTTTAGCATGGCAGGTGGCCCTGCAGAGATTTAACATGTACCTAGTGCTCAATCCACCTCTGATACCTGCGTTCCAAATCTTAGAGTCAGAAAGATACACCAGGTATCATGTAGCTTCCCATTTAATGTGTCTAAAACCTATCCTGCCCACTATGCACAGACAGATGTCAATGCACATAAAAGAAACTACAGAACTTCCTTAGCATTAAAATACAAACTCTTGAGGCCCCATATATAAGCCCTCCTTGGCAATTTGTTCCAAATCTCTTTCCTACTTTCTCCAGAATCTTTTAACAGCAAAAGTAATCCCTTGGTATAGCTCTGAAAACAAGAACCACCACACTGACATCTTCACAAAGCCACAGAAAGCCTGAAATTAAGAGTGCTGACTGAAATTAAGGCTGTAGTTCATGCCTGCAGAGACCTAACCTGGAAACCTAGATACTGATAGTTAATTATGAGACAACATTGTATTCTAATAGTTACATCGTTTCTTGTATAAGTATTTAGTCTCTCAAAATATTTTTAGGACCATAAATCTTACTTGGAAAGCTAGGAATACTTTCATCAGTATTTAACTGCAGAGCATACAGGGGTTTATTTTTAATTAAAAAAATCTCAAACACCTAGATTTAGCCTAGTTCAATATTCCAATAAACAAGCCTTCTGTGGTTATTACAGAAACTCACCTTAAACCAACTTCATTAACCAGTCATTTTTGCAATAAAAATGAATTCTGAAGCAGCAAGGTACTGTGGGAAGAATATTCTGCAGAAGAAATATGCAGTACTACACTAAAATAATTTAGCTGGTCAGCAAAGCTGCTGATGCATAGTTTCCAGCCCTGACTTCAACTTTTGTGACAGATGTTGTTAGAATTAGACCCTCAAGAATAAGATAGTCTCCTTCAAAAAGCAAGCTGGGACTAATTATTCTGCCTCTGCCTATCCAGTGCAGTGTCTCGTCACTATCTTTATCACTACACCATCAAATTACCTAGGTACTGTGTAAATGGATTTGCTAGACAAAAGAGCTAAAGATTTTTCTGAAATTCAGTTATCCCACTACACACTATCACCAATCCTTCACCCCCCATCCCAATTCACTGAATATATTAGCAAGTGGATTTATCCTGGGAAGAGCTAGTCATAATTTCACTTATCTGTCAATATCACTTGATTAACTGGATAGACTTTAAAGGATCAAAAAGCCCTGATTAAACATTTAATCAATAACTCCTTTCTAATTATATTTAGCAGATTTTTGAACTGCAGCAATGCAGTCAATATTGGCCAGCCATGACTGTTCTATGCTCTCCCAGCACAGCTTGCTGGTATTAATTCCCCTTGCTCCTCTCCCATATCTTCTCACTCATGGAGAGCTTCTCCTATTTCTGCCCTATGCAGAGAAAGAATAAGACCATTAGACGTTACAGGAATTGCTGCTTCAGAGCTGCGGCAACACGAAGTGAGACTTACAAAGTGTAAAACTGTTAAAACTAAAGCTTTTGGTGATAGTCCATCCACATTGGCGTCATAAAAATAAACCCCCGAGTCTTTGCTTTCCCTGGGAATCCTTTAGTCAGAGTCACTTGACAGATGCCTAAATGGTAGCCACTAAAAAATGTAAAAATGAAGACAAAGCGGTTTAAAAGAGTTTGGGGAAACTATGCTCCTTGTACATATCTTTGATACAATTGCACAAAGCAGCTCTGCAATCCCAAATGTCGATAGGGTAAGAGAAGACCATACACATTATTGATCTTTCCTGTCTATGAGTTTTAATCTGTAACCTTTACTCCAGGAATGCAACCTTTACTACAGAAAATTGAAAGAATTAGGTCCAGCTATATTTTAATAAGCCCATCAGAAAGTCACCCAACTCAAACCCTCTCAGTAGTTAAAAAATCCCCAAACACCAAACTTGATATACCTTCTTTACATGAGGCTTAAATAAATTAAAATAATACCCAAGAACCAAAATGCAAAAAATCCTACCAGCCTCTCAAGTTCAGAGCATTCTAGGCACACTCTGAAATTCCATGTCAAAGGAATAGGCTTGATGCCAGCCTAAGAAATCTCACCAAGACGAGAGCTTACTTTTCTCACAGCTCATTTCAAATTGTCTTACAGATTATATGCAATTTTATTTATAATTACTGAATTATTTTGTAACACTCTTAGCACATCCATTTCCCCTCCACTTGCAACAAAAGCCGAGAATCAAGCACTAGGGAAAGTCTCACGTCTCCCAGCACATGCTGCCTTTACCACCACCTACCTACCTGCCTTTGCTACCCTCCAGTTAGATTTTCCAACACATTTTGTGAAACTCTAAGGATCAGGGTCAAAAATCACATCAAGAAATACACTCCTAATTACAGATTATTTTCTTGAGCAAGAGTTAATGTTCTGGGTTGGCACTTCCCAGAGAGGAGCAGATGGACCTAAACAACAAGAGATACACTTTTCAAAGGAAACCTTTAAACAACCATTTATAGCATGGCTCAATCATGTTTTCGCACATCACCCAGAGTCAAATGAAATGCAGAAAAAGAACAAAGTTGTATTTTCATATAAAGACAAAAAACGTGGTTAATGACAAAATTCTGAAAAGTAGGGTCCTGGATCAAAAAAAAAAAAAAAAGGAAGATGTAGCAACAAGAAAACAGTTGAAGGCAAAGATGGAACACAAAAACGTCAGAACAGAAACTGCTAAACAGACATAAGCCATTTTAGGAGGAATATGGTCTCTGACAGTAAATAGGAGCTGAAGGTATGGATAAACCCACCATTTACTCCTCAAACACTGGGACATTCAATGGAAGATGAGCCTCCAAAAGCAACAAAGTCAAGTCAGAGAGGCTGCGTGTTTACAGATTTCAAAGGAAGCCACTCCAGGGAAGAACCACAAAAATAATACTGTTACTTAGAAAAAGATCCTTTGGATAACAGGAGTTAAACTGTAACAGGCAAATACAGAAACTTGCATTCCCCAAAATCCATCATCTAATCAAGAGCAAAGTCTGCGCTGAGAAAAATTAATAAAAGGCCTATCCACAGCAAAAAGCAGCAGAGCACACGGTCTGTGATCTGGCAAGCCCCAGACTAAAACCGATGCAGACATGACTGTGTAAGAATAACCAGAGAGGTGAAAAAACATTTATTTCTTAAGCACTTTCCTGATCAAAGGAGAGTAGCTAAAAGAGGGCCAGACAGACTGTTAATTTGAGAGCAGGATTATGGAAGGAAAGAAACACAGGGAAATAAACTGCTGCTAACACACTGCACAGGGAGCAGGGCAGCCTTGAGACAAGGTAGGTAGGACCTCCCAAAAGTTTCCTGCAGGTGATGCTTGGCATCATACTGGCTGCCATACACACAAATGGCTCTTCCAACCTCATTCTAGACTAGAATTTCTCAGAAGTCAGCTACAGACAGTTTTAGCCAGTAGATTTGCATTAGGGGTTTTAAATCTATTTTCTTACTCAGGCTTGACACTTTCTCACCTGTGGCCTCACAGAAGCCAGATAGAGAAAAACATGCCATGAAAAGCTACATTTCTCCTTAAAGGGATAAATGAGGCTGAATATTAAAATTACAGAAAGACCTTTTTCTGTAGCAGGAATGAAAAATTGAATTAGGTGACAGATCACAGGGCAAGAAATAGGGATCAAAAAAACCATGACTTATCAAAACTCCACAGCAGCATTAAAGGAAGTAAGATGAGCTTTCCTCCCCCTATCACTTTGCAATAAACTGACAGAAAAGAAAATTATTTGGTCAAATTGCAAAGCAAATCTGCCCCATTTCCCAGGATGGCTCTTCCTGAGGTCCATGTGCAATGCTCACAGGGAAATCCTGCAGCTCAGGGCACTATCTCCCACCAGTGGTGGCAGGGGATGGTCAGCCCTATGTAAGGGGGCCGTGGGGATGGGGAGAGGGCTGGCCAAGGGCTCATGCAGCACCCCCCCCCTCCCCCAAATCACCACCATGCAAGGCAGCAAATGCTGCTTGTACATACAGAGCTGCCCCTTTGCAAGCTGTGATGCAGCACAAAAGCTGCTTGAGCCACACAGTGTTCCCTCATCCCCTCTCATGCTGCAGCATTCAAGCGAGCTGAGGAGATCCAGAAAATAACAGAAATGTAAATTAAAAGGCTTTTCCCAACTGGAAAAGACACAGATTTTTACAATTACACAATTAGCAATAGAGTCCCCAGTCCCTGGTTGCTGCCTCAGATCTGTTTGACAACACCCCCTGTGCACACATGGAGAAGGAGCAGCATGGCTTTACAAAAGCACACAAGGCTCATACCACAATTTAAGAGCACCAGAACCAAGAGAATAAAACAGATATTTACACCGGGGAGCTGTTAATTCCCCTGAAGTGTGTAGTATAAACTCTGCATACAGCATGAATCACCAGAGCCATAAAGCGGGAGTAATGCCCAGTTGTTCAAAATGTAGTGCCTGGATTCCTCCTTTTTCCCCACAGCTGTACAAAAGCAATCCATGGGGTACCACTCCATTTCTCCTTCCCTGCGAATGACCAATGTCTTACTAACTCTCCTCCTCTTCTAATTCCCAGCTCTGACCTTTTTTGTATTACCCTGGTATCAGTGGGTGTCAGTCCCAGACACGCTCCTCTACCATACAATCATTTTCAGAGTAATTCTCATCTAACATAGCAGTCGGGTCTTACCCACGAAGCAGGTTTTAGCTATTCTTCACAGGCTGCCAAAACCTCAATACACAAGTGAGTGAACGCCAAAATAATGCTCACATAAAAATTACTCATGCATCTAAAATGCTACATGAGTCTTTCCTTCCAAAAAAGGAACTACAGCTATTTGGATTTAATTCAAGCAAACATCTTCAACAACAGATATGCCTTTTAGACAAAAGCAAAAATTTCCATTATAAAAGATCCAGTGATATTTTACCAGATTCGTCTATGAAGAATGACCGCTTGGAGGTAAACAGGTTTGATAATTGACATGGTTAGTCAAGTCTGAATGCCAGTATTCATCTAGAAATCAAAAAAAAGGACATTGGAGCTTGTTTTCAAATTGAAAATACTGTATTTTTAAAAATTATGTACACATTTTGATGCAGCACATACATCAATGTTTTTAACTTTGGTTTCCCACATCTTTGTTTCTATCGCATATGTTTGGTCTTGATAAAGACCAAAGAAAACAGAATAAAATTCTCCTGGACCAAATTCAACTCTCTTAAAGCAGGAACATTTCAGTCATATTCTCTGCTCATCTCTGCTGCCAATACATAAAGGCAAGGGGGAGCTTCCCAACACTCTGGCTCAGAGCCTGGCACCTAAAATGTCAAAGAGGCAAAGATCACCTCACTGGTCTGAACTCTGCTGCCTGGAAAGGTACAGCATTTCTTGACATCAGCCCTAAGAGATGTAAGGCTTGAGTTGCTGTAATACTTTATGATGGATTTGATACATCATATTTCTGCAACCCACAGCATTAAAGGATTTAAAATATGTTGCAACATCACATTAAATAACAGGCCTTCGCAAGACCTAGGCAGCAACACATACTTTAGCATCTGCGTGCAGTGCTACTCATGCTGCATTTGCACATCCTACACAACAATTTCTGACTAAAGCAAGAAGAGATCATACACTTGTTTGAAATCACTGGTGATTAAATTATAATGAAATGTTGTCGTTGTGTCAGGTTAATAATCTCAAACAAAACATGCAAAACATGCTGAAAGTTGTGGGTTTGGTTTTGTTTTTTAAATGATCATGGGGCTGTGACCCAAGTTTTCATTTTTCCAGATATGATGCATGAATTCAGAGCTTTCTTTTTTTGCCCCTTTTTTTTTTTCTCAGGGGAGATGAGGGCACAGTGACTCATAAAAGGCATAAATGGGATGGAGAATTTAATATTAAAAGTCTACATTAAACAGTAACTTAGCTTCTTCGCCTCTCTACTTTTTAATATAGCTCATTAGTTACACCGACAGGGAACTACAGCCAGCCTCACATCACTAACTGATGGTATGTTCAGACTAGCTGGACAATAAACAGGCTCATTTTCAGCAAACTGTAAGAGATTCCCCACAAATACGCCTAAAAGTGTGACCAATTATCACTAAAAGTATCATTTCCCTGGTATCATTCTGTTTACAACCTTTCTCTTTCACACACACAAAACCACACTAATTGAAATTACTGATTTTTCCTCAGTGGATATATTTGCATTCTGTTTATGAACACATCAGCACAAAAAACAACTGGAGGATAACACCTAGCAACAGACCATAGATAGAGTAGAAGTTCATACACATACAACAGTTTAAGCGCAATAGGAATTTATTTAACGTAAGAATTTATAATTTGATTTATTCTTATGGTGACTGCTGCGTTACAGAAGTAGCAATTCATTGCTCACTAACTACAGAATCCAGGAATAAGCAGGAAGCTAAAGCCACCAAGGCTTATAGATTCTGACAGTCTTATTTCACATGATTTTCGATATGTCTGGAGGGAAGAGGAACACAAAGGTCCAACCTCCACAGCTCTTCACTAAGACATTGGGTTGCTTATGGTTAGAGGGGAAAAAAAAAAACCTAAAAGGTGGGGGGGTGGGGTAAAGGAGAAGACTGGAAGTTGCGATTGCAAAGGCAATATTTACAACGGAAGTCAGTTGAGATCCACACCTTGCAAAAACCCAGGGAAACAGTAACTTGGGGAACATTTTGTCATTTCAATAAACTGACTCTGATGTGGATGATTACCCTCTAGTTATCTACAACATTAACTATATTGTTACCTGGAACGATGAAGAAAGGACTAGTTCTCCTTTTCACAGTAGCACAGGACAGAACTGAGGAAATGAGATAGACAACAAGGACTCTGGAAGACATTCTCTAGAAGCTGATCAAATGCAAAGTTAGCCACTTAAAAGCTGTGGCTTCAGGGGAAACTGAGGCTACCTAACAGCTCCCTAGAGCTGTCACCATTTAGAGGCTGAGTTCCTCCTTTGCTCTAGCCATACTATGTCTATCCCTGTACAAACCACTTTAACTCACTGTAAGGACAGGAAACATATAGGCTTTCTGTTGCTTCCTAGTGAGATATTCAACTCATATAGGCATACTTTACTGGTGCATGGCAAACCAGAGGTCAGCAGTGAGCTGGGAATGGGCAGCAGGGACACTCTTCTCAAGCACCAAAGTGAGCTGTTCAGGTAGTCCATCCTTCTCATGGAGCCACAGCTCAATACAATCCCACCTCAGAATTGGCACACTGGAACAGGTAAGTGCTTCTCAGACTTCACATGAGCTGTCTGATAATATATATACACACATATTTATATATACATATATATATATACATATTTAAAAGATTATTTTGGTAGTGAAGATCAGCAATACAGCATCCAACTCAAACACCTGCAGGCAGTTTATCTCAACTGGGGATCAGTCACTTCACAGGTGCAAGCATAATGGACAATTTCAGTGCATTTGTACTCTTCCTAAACTAACTCTCCTTCAAACTTGAATGCTTTCCTACAGTGTACTGAGAGCCCAGGGTCTCAGCAAGAATCAGCATGGGTCCAGCTCTGCATTCCCTAAAATCCATCTTATCTAAGTTTTCCATTATCTTTGTTTATTATTCCTGTGCAGCACAGAATCAGCTGCAGACAGGATTGTTCAACAGAAAGGACATAAGATTGCATGGTAGAAGTGGTCTAAAATGTAGATGCATGCTGATAACAAAAATCTCATTCACCTAGGATAAGATGGTTTGGCCTCCCAAAGGAAAAAATCTAACTTAGAATGAAATAAATCCCTACAAAAAGACAACCCCAGAAAAAAACATCAACTCCAATTCAGGCTATGTTGCTGTTATTTACATTTCCAGTAAAGTCAAACAGTGGTAAATTTGAACTGTGGACTACATAAAAAATCTTCTGCCTGGAAGATTGTGAACCCATGAAATTCAAACCCAAATGAAAACTGGTAATAAAGGAAAAAACCAAACCAGGCCATAAAAACAAACCCAAAAATACAAGCTCTCAAGTCCATTTCTAGCAGTGCTGTGATTACTTAAGCAGACATCAAGTGTGCTAGGTCGAAAATAAAAACAGTCTTCTTAAAGGCAGGCACTGTGAAACTTTTAAAACTATAATCCACCTCTGAAAATTCGTTAGAAAATTGTACTAACAAAACTCCCATGGCTCTAAAAACGTGAAGTGATGCATGACTGCAATGGAATTCTAAAACTGGCAACTGATTTGAAGGAGGTTTTACATGCACACACACACATATACATAGAGAGGAAAATTTTATATAGCTAAGTGATCTGTGGCATATAGCAAACACCTGAAGCTGAGAGAACCCACTCTCAGATTCAGCCGCTGATTCTTTTCTGACTATGCACAGCAATGTTAGAGTCACATCCAATGAAAAGTGCTTTGTCAGCCTGGACTTTGCAAGAACTCATGAAAATGTGAAACCCATCCCGTTACATTCATATCATGCTCTGTCCAGTGAAAAGAGCTAATATGTACTGAGGCACCTTTATTTCAAACAGCAGCATCTTGTGTACCTAAAAGCTCTTCCTGATAAACTAAAAGCCCAAAGCCTTGCATACAGTGAAATATTTCCAAAGAAGCTAGTGTTTTGTGCTCTGACACTCTGAAACCTATTTCCATAAGGAAAAGCTTACTGTAAAATAGTAAGGTGTTTCCAGCTTCTCCCCACTCTTTTTGTTGTTGAAAGAAGCAACAAATGAGAAGTTATAGTGAACCTAGATCTATTCTATGTAGTGGTTATACCATCTTCTACTTCTTTCATTTCATATAAATTACACTTAAAGCATTAAACACACTCTTGTAAAAGTAAATAAACACAAGTCACAACAAGAACACACACCCCAAAAGCTATTTGACAGCAGTGAATTTCATTGTATCTCTTATGCATTTTATGGAACAAGCCTGAGACCTTAAAATGAAATAGTAAGCATGCATACATATTTCACAAAAAAAAAATACAGAAAATATCCAATTAAAATGCAGCAAGGGCAATTTGATAAATACAGTGTTATTAGCATAAGCTTCTTCCCTTTTTAAAAGCTTGATTCTGCCACTCCTACAGACACAGGGCAGAAGATTGCTCAGAAAGCAAATACCTCTTTAAATCAATGGCACTTTTTATGAAGTAGGATACTGCTCAGCACTAACAAGAGTAATGAAATTGGCTCTTTGCGATTTAAGTGTGCAATATTAACTACAGCTGAAGAAATAGGAGATTTATTTATTTTGAAAAAAATGAAAAAAAAAAAAGGAAAAGGAGAATACTGCTGCCTCTACCTATGAGCACTTCTGAGGTCAGTAGTCATAGAAATGGGTAGCTTTCCATCTTTTCACTCTCATCCTCTGCCTGGAGATGCCACCTTTTAAACTAGATTCAATCGGTAGTGACACACCTCTATTTTGACTCCAGTGGCATTAGGAAGCAAAAAAAGGGTAGTGGGGAAGAGACTGTATTTTTCAGCAGCATTCAGATACAATGGAAGTCATTTGCCAAGTGGCATAGGACCAGATTTTCAAAGTTGTAGATGTATCTAAAAGACTTACACAGACACTGCCTCAGGGAGTTTTCTCAAAGGCACTAACGTGAAATAGAAGACAAAACAGCTCAGAATCAAAGTTAGTCTTCTCGGCTATTGGCTGGTAGTCCACTGCAGATACTGTCCTCAGAGATTATTGTGATCTACTAATTGCACAAATGGATTCATTACCAAACCATCTCTGCCCCATATCTGTTAGTTTATTGCCCAACAACCCACTACAATTGTCCAAATTCCTTAACCAATCCTGCCAAGTCAGTTCTCCTTAATTTTATGTATTGTGTAAGTACAAGATACACTTCAAGTTTCTGCATACAGGGAACTCAGAATAGGTACTTCATTTCAATCATTTGTAAAATTGCATCACTGATTCATTTGTGCATGTCACTGAAATGGCTGAAGTGTCATGAAGAACCACAACATACACATATTTGGCAGAAGAACCCAGGAGCCATCTTCACAGTCTCAGAATATTCAGCTGTGGCATACTGAAAAAAGCCTAGGCTTAATGAGAAACTGCAGTAAAAGGCTCAGATGTCCAAACAAGTTTCATATCTGCATGGTTTTACATTATTCAGTTTTACAGAAATAATTGAGATAAATTATTACAGTGTCAGAAGTCTTATCTTCCCAGTATTCATACCACAGAAAGTCTGAAAGGGTTTTTACCTTGCCCTTCTCTGGACAATAATTTCACCCACCACCACCCCAGTCACATGTTTATAATCTTTACAAGGATGTTGCTTTTACAGAGAGTCATACTGCAACAATCCATAAAGCAGCCAAGATTCAATAAGATGTTCTGAGAAGACCTCCCAGATCAAAGGTGAGCAACTTAAGAGGCTTTCACTTTTAATCACTGTTCTTATGTCAGCAATAAATCTACCAGAGTTCATGCAAGCCCTCCCTAATCCAATTTTAAATGAGCTGTCTTAAAACAGAGTAAGAGACAATTAACCACAAGAACGGCCTCTGGAAGAACAGATCAGTAATATCTTAAACCAACTCAGCTATTTTAAAATCGGATTTGTCCACACCTCTGCATTAGCAGAGATGTGCATCATGCTGCAAGGGCACATTTCAGAGAAGGTACATAAGCCACTTGGTTCCAATGAGTCACTTTAAGAATATCTGTATAGTTAATGTAGTATAAACTGGCAAAGATAAAAATAAGAAAATATTTTAGGCCAATACCAAGAAGTTTGGTAGTTTACACTGTAACTATGAAAAACAGAAATGGATTTGAAAATTTAGAATTAAAACCAGCCATAACTCACTTTGTTCTTAATAAAATAAAATATCCAAACAATTGATTCAAGGAAGAAAACAAACTTCACGATTTCTGTTCTGAAGTTCCTCTTTTGGCATCTAGAGAATCAGGGAAGAATACCTGTTCCATTAATATCCACTCATAGTCCCCCAAAAAAACACATTTTGTCCCCCAGTATTAAAATTCTCAAATAATTGGAGCAACAACAGCAACAGCAGCACAGATTATGTTTCTCTATCTTGTTGCTGCTATTAATTAAGTCCCATTTGCTCCTCCTGAATTGCTATTATTTAGTTGCACTGGATGGGTGTGTTAGAAAGTAATCAAAGATGCATCAACAGCTGTAGCTATAATGAAAATTATGGCAGTACATCAGAGGAACTGCAGCTGCTCAATTCATGCAAATAAGAGCTACTTGACAGTGACTATAATTATACAGTATGTCAAACAGCATAGCTGGAGTAAAAGTAGAGACTATGTATTTTAGAAAACCAAAAGATTTCCATTTCATTATGTTCACATCCCCTAAACTCCTATTTAGGGATAACAAGATTCTCTTTCTGTCAATAGACTCACAGATACAGAAAGGTCTACTAAGTCTCCCAGGTGTATTCTCCTGTCAGTGCCACAGCTGTCAAACACAGTACCTCTCTGCATGTTTACTAGGCATTTATAATACAAACTGTACTCAGAGGCCACAGTCAGAGCTGGGGTTTCAGATGTGTAGATATGAAGAAAGATCTGGCCACATCTAGTTTCAAAGTAAAGGAAGATTGCTTCCAAGTGGCTCAGACAACACAGATACCATCTCCTCTATCCAAAGCCTGTTCCTGACTCCTGGAACAGCGCTGTAATATTCTAGTTTACTTTGCTTCACATTACTTTTGTGTAAGTACTTTCAGCTTGTCCTGGACAACTTATTTCTCACTTCAGGCACCAAGGCCGTCTTAAAGAGCACATTTCCTTCTCTTGCATAAAAACTTCACTAAAACCTCCTTATTTTCAGAAAGGCTGCACACAGTGCTTATCCTGTTACATCTGCAGGCTGTTTGCACATTAGCAACTGTTTAAATAAAGTGACATTTTATTGTTTCAGTTTCTTCCAGTTCCTGTTCTGCATTCAGCCTCTTTAATTAAAGCCCTCTGGTTTTTGCTAGTTGGTGGCAAATCCCTGCACCTCCATGGAAAAAGAATAGGAACAGAACCTCATTTGCTTTCCTCTGCACCTTGAACTCGCTTGAAAAACTGTACAGCACAAAGTTATGTTACAAATAATAAACCTAGAACACAAAATACCAGACTAATGGAGAGGTTTATGTATTTATTTTTACTTATGTCAGCCACATAAAGACATAAGGGGGTATACAATTTTGTAGTCCTCTTGCCTCTCACTCAGGGGTGAGAGGCTGGACCTACTTGGTATGTAACACAGCTGGCTGCTAAAACTCCTTACTGCTTTTGTTTTACACAGTGATTCAAACTGTATAACTTGGCAGTAAATACTCTTTCCTCTGCACTATCAGCAAACCCAAAATTCCTTTTTCCCTGTGAAGTCTGCTGACAAAGCCCAGTTCCAAATGCCTTGGAATTCAGGTACATGAATCCTGGTAAAAGTGGTAGCTCAAGCTCCCCACATTTCCTAGGTACAGTTATCAAATCTATGGTCCAACATGGCAACTACTCAAATTGGTGATATTACCTGAAATCACATGCCGTGGTAAGCTCTGCTCCTCCTCCAATAGCTTTTCCTTGGACTAGTGCAACACTGATCAAAGGCAATCTACACAAGAGAGTTTTGCAAGCAAAATTCATGCTTTTAGTCCTTTACAAATGACAAAAGAATTCAAGCAAACCATCTCTATAGTAAAAGTTCAGAAAAATATACTGTTCAAATTCATTTAAATAACTACATCTTTGTGGCTAAGCAGCACAATACCAATTCCAGTTACACCAAAATGAGTCTTCTGTAATTGGTATGGAATCCCAAAATGAAACAGTGAGACAGATGTATTAAATAGAATCAAAGTAAAGAAGATCAAGTACTGTGTTATGAAAAATACCTGCTATAGATTATACCAAAAAAGACTATTTGCAAGAAGGAGTGACAAGACTCTAAGCCAGTACACTACAGAAAATAGTAGAAAGGGACACAAAGAACTGTAGGGCTGGGTTATCTAAAAAATAATGAGATTTAGCATGACATCTTCAGGAATTTCTTCAAACAGCACTACCATTTCAGTCATCAACAAAACTTTTCTTTTGGAGGACAAATCCATCCTTTGAGGATAGCAGCAGTAAGTTACCTTTGATGGTGTTGTATTTAATCATGTTCAAGGTAATTTAAAGGACAGAAGGAAGGAAGAATATGTAGGGAGAACCACTTTCCCTACTGCCATTGTGTAATGAATACTAATGAACAGTGACTGACTTCAGATAAGCTAAATTCCTTAAGAAATTAAGACAATTAGTTAGTCCCAGAATTTGCATGCCCATACAGCTGTTTTGTTCACTTACCAGCTGCAGTACACTTCATACAATACATGGCACAAGTAAACCCACTGGAAGAGAGTAACTTCATTTTTAATGTGGACTATGGGGAACCAGAAGATATGGGTCCAAGTCCCCTCCATCCACAGGCTGATCCTCTTAAGGACCATATATCAGCCTCGGCTCTCCCTGAGGCAGACTGGTCCCATCAACAATAAATGTCCCCAGACAGCAATTCAGTGCTCCCTATGAACTGTAGCTTTAATGTACTCTAAGTCAAACCACCTCTGGTAAGGGCTTAATCTTCAGGCATCTTGGTCCTCTTTGGTTTGCCCCATGAACTCTGATTATACAGAGACCAATTTATACAAATGGATTCTAATCCTGAGGATTCCTTAAAAAACTAGTACCATTAAGTCTCCAATCTCCTGCACAGTTGTACAGCATAATGTTAATTCATAACACTTTCTCATATAGATTATTTGAAAACAAAGAATATTTATCTTCAAAGAGCTCTGAGCAGCAAAAAAGACAAACTGTACCAAAAATGGATTTAATAGAAATGTGATTTCTTAAGGGAAGCTAAATCTAAAGGAAAGAAAAAAGTGTTTTTCAGAAGTACCAGATGGTAGAACTGAATACATTCCTCTTATGAAGTGGGAAGATTAAATAAATATATTAAATAAATGTTACCTGTGTAGGCTGCATGAGCTGGCCCTGGCTGTTTTTTAAGAGCTACTGATTTCCACTGAGTTACAGAATACAGCTTTAGAAATACTGAAGGCCTACACTTGCTTAACTCTATGTATATCCTGACCCTCCACATATAAACCTATAGGGGTCTTTTTCTGTTCCAATCTCTGGCAAGTCTATTAAGCTATTTATTAATTAAGTTATTAACTATTAAGTTGCAAAATGTCAAGGCCTAATTTAAATCCATAAATGCCTACCTGACTAATGTGTAAATACAAGGTCTGGGATTCAAAATTACATACTTGAAACTATGTATTTAAATTTAAACATAATATTAAAGAGTTAGCCAACATGTATTCCAATAATTATAATTACTTCATAAAGAAGGGTAAATAAAATATATTACCTCATAAGTCTGGTTAAGGTGTTTTGCATAAACATGCACATATTCATCCCATCCTACAAAGAACAGGAAATTAAAAAATGTTAAGTGACCCTGATGTGGTTAATATTGCCTGAATTCCAGCCCAACCCCACTACGTACAAACAGAAAACCTGGTCTCAATCTGGTGAGAAAAAAAAATAAAAAAATTCAGAACTCAATCAATTTATGTGAACTTCAGTTATAATTAAACTACAGCTAAAGTAATTGCAATACTGAATTCCTATTATGTGAAAATGTACATAATTTCCTCTTCTTACTCCCAGTTAAACACCCATAAAGTTGAGCTTTAAAAGTCTGTGTAGGACTACAGAGCTTTGCGTACCTTTTCCTGTTCCAAATCCACAAAGTTTTAGACAATATACAATTTATCAATTTCCCAACTTCCTTTTTTCTAGTTTCGGCTAACAACATTTCAGAAAAAGCAAACATAAACCCAAACCAAAACAGAAAACAGAAAGAAGATTCTTCTTATTTCACTCCTCTATGTTTTATGTCAGCTTGCAAACAATAATGAATAGGCTACAATTGTTCTCTTCTAGTACAAGAACTAAGGGGCTTCAAATAAAACCAGTTGCTGTATTTCTTCATACAACAGGCAGTTAAACAGTGGCACTTTGCAGCAACGCATTACAACCTATATCAATTCAAGAACAACTAGATACAGTCAAGACAGAAAAACTGACAAAAGGTTATTAAATACAAGGTAACACCTTTGGCTCCAGATGTCTTAGTCACAAATTGCTGCGACTAAGAGAGTATTTTCAAGCAAAATAATTCTCTATCTCCCTTCCCTGTTCTTATATTCTTTCTCAGACATCTAGTATAAACCAGGAACTTGAAAAATGACTGGGCTAAATGACCCAGTATGGCCATGTTCATATACATATGGAACTATACATGTGCCATTTAATCCAGATTAAATATATATATGTTTGGACACTGTAGAAGCAAAAGCTCCTAGTCAATACCAATTTCAGCCTTTCTTTCAAAAAACCAAATGAAAACCTCAAAATCCTCAACTGAAAAAAAACCACATACGCACCCCCTCCCCCCTTAATTATTGGCAGCAAGAAAAAGAACAGAGAAACATCTCTACTGACATTTACTGATTTCTAAAACGCAGTTTTACAGGGGTTGTTAAGGTAAAGAATATGTTTTAGGTAAAAGCTCCTGACTCATACCTCAGTGAAAGAAAAAATACGCAGTAAGTCTTCAGTACATCATGGAATAGGACCTTGAAATAATAGTAAGTCAACTTCAACTGATTTATTGTCATTAGTCATGTGTTCCCAAGACCTACTCTACCTAACATCAACCAGCAATATGATGTCCAGGGACAGATCTCCAGCAGACTGAAGCTGCCACAACAGTCGCTACTCAGGAACCAGTGAATTCAGTTTCATTACGTTAAAGGCCTGCTTGAAAATTCCAGCACACACTGATTTACAGAGAAGCTTTTAGTTATCACTGTAGCCATCTCCTACAACCATTGGGACTAGTAGCAATATTTCCATTCCAAATTAAAGAACAATCAAATCCTCCATGACAGCTGTCTTAACAACTGAGTCAAAAACCCACACAAACATACAAGATACCACCTCTTGGACATGGGCATGTGCAATTTCCATACTATAACCATGAGGATGAAGCTGCAAAAAAGCTCTTCAGAGAAAATAATTTTTCATTTCATCACATCAGAGTCCTTGCATTCAAATTGGCCATCTCAATTCATACCAAAATCCAAAATGGTAATTAAAGATTAATGCCAGAACAGACCAGCTTGATAAATGCAGTTATAACTGAACAAACAAAAAGAAAGATCTTAATATTCTCATGTGGTAGAGAGATTACTGTGTATTGCATGGGAAAAATGCCGGCACAGAAAGCACTCTGAAAAAAATAAATCACAATTACTTGAGCTCTGGCCAACATACCCTTCAAACCTTCCTGATAAGTATTTTATCTGAATAAGAGAGGTGCTCACTGGAGTCTAGTGGAATAATCACATTTTCAGTTCTAATACCATCCTTGGAGTAAGAAGAAATCTAATAAGCAGAAAGTGAGGTAAAATACAGTATGCACTGCACTTGGAAGAAAAGGATTAATAGTTTGCACTGGGGCTAGGGGAAGCAGGGAACAGGAAAGTCACCTTCATAAAGTAGAAAACTATACTTCTAGCTCTTTTTGCTGCAAGAGCTTTGAGTCCATTTTTACTGCAGACAGTACAGCATTTCCAGATCATCTCCAACTGCTCAAAAGGCCACCCTCTGTGGCTTCCTGCTTGGGAAGTCCTAGGGCTTCTAGACCCAGGAAAGTGAAATTCTCCTTTATGCCTCTTCCTTTTCAGCTGTCCTTTCAAGAGCCTCTCCTGCTTTTCAGCTAGATAGCTTTTCAAGTCTCACTCCAGAAAGAGATTATTGCTCTTGAGAGCCAGGCTTAGAAAGACAGAAAGAAATATATACATATTAAAAAAAATAAAAATTAAAAGTCCACTATTAATTTGTGTTCTGTGATTTGGTCACATAATGTTAGCACTCACCAAAGAAACTCAGGTGGAGGACCTGGGTTTGTTTCAGGGTTAGGAACAACTGAACATGGGAGGAGGATGAAGAGGACAAAGAGGAAGAGGAGGACGAAGAGCCACTAGGGGGCATGAAAATCCTTCAGCATTCTTGGCCATTATTCTGCCTTTCCTTTATTCTCTGCCTTGGCCATTATTCCCTGCCTTTACAGGGAAGGACAAGCTATTGCAGATTATGAAAAATATGATCTTCCCTCAAACAATTGGTTGAATAAAATAAAGGTGTTTTCTGTAATTACTAAAAGCTATGAGCTAAAGTAGCCTTGCATAAAAATAAGGGAAAAGAGTAACAGTTCAGGCACAAAGCTATTAACTTGTGGTTTTGGTTTTAGGTGGTTTTTTTTTTTGCCTTAGGGATGCCTGTGAACAGAAAACTTAACCTAACACTCTTTTAACCTGAAAGCAGACAAAACTCTCTCAAATGAAGCAAGTTAGAGAGCAGTGCTCTGTGGGACTAAAGAACAGCAAATGCTATTCCTTATTCTATGAAAATTTTACTTAGTAAAGATCATTAAATCCCACCAAACAAATGTTTTAAGAGTTGGCTAGTGTAAGTAAACTTTCAGTTCAGAATAAATAGTTTAAACTCTCCTAAGGAAGTAGAAAGCAACAGTTTAACTATTCTTAGAACATTTTTGTTGACTTTTACACTCTCAGTACTAGCATGAGATTTGGATTCTTTGAAAAGAATTTTCAACAAAGTTATTTTTAATACCTATACACTTCATTCTGCCCAGTACATCTGTTACGGACCCTAATCCTTACAAGACCCCTCTCTGCCACTGCAGTGGTTCCAAGTAATTTGTATAAACATACAGGCAGAACACCAAATGTCAAAGAGAGTAAGGAAGCAGAATCACTGAAAATTACTGAATGCAGAAGTCTGAAGGGAAGCCTAGACTGCAGGTAAGAATTGGCCCCATGCTTGAACGCAGCTCCTTTCTGTTACTATAATTCTAAAATAAGCTGAAAACTTCAGATTAAAAAAAAAAACAAAAACCCAGAACAACAAAACCACACACACAAAAAAAAAACAAACAAAAAAAAAACCAAAACAACACAAAACCAAAATCACAGATGCATTTATACTTTTTAAATAACCGTGCCTATATAGAATCCAAATGAAAACTCCCCATTTATATCTATAAAGCATAGTATCTCCACATTAAGAAAATCATCCCTCTTACAATGTTCCACGAAGGAAACAAAGCCTCCTATACCTTCTGAAAACTGGACCATCCAATTTATTTTAATCAGGTCATAAATATTTAAGACATTGCGGCTTTTATGATACTTAGTTTCATCAACAGAAACAAATCATCACCAAAGACAAAATACCATATTAATCAGTTTTGAGTTGGCGCTCTTACTGGAATGTTCAATTAAATGTTTGAGTTGTGTGTTTAAATCCTGAAACTGGTCACAGAAATGCACCAGGATGCCAGTTTCCACAATGACAAACCAGGATGTAAGAGCAGCACAAGAAGACACCTTTTCCCTGCAGTTGATAAAGTCCTATTTCAGATGTTGCCAAGAACCACATAATAACCCATAAAAAGAACTGCAGCACATGTCAAAGTTGTCAAGATGGGTGTTATGAGTGAAAAATTGCCATCAAAGCCTGACCTCTTCAACCCCACAGTAACACACATAACACACCTGACTGAACTACAGCACAAGAATTGCATCTCTCCTTCCATTTTATGCAGGTCCAAGTGCAGTTTTAACAAAATTCAAACCTTTCTGTAACAGCAGCCACGCTACTTAAATTTGGTTTTGACTTAACAATATATGAGAAATGATTACTTGTATCTGCAGCTAAAGGTCAAACTACTGAAGCACAGCTTATCTTATGTGTGAATTCACCATACGTTGCTCTGAGAAACTGAAATGATATTTTTAAAAGGCTAAAAAGAATATATAATGTAGGAATTCAGAGTTATGAATCAATTACAATAACACTTAAGCCATGGCTTAGAGGGGCTGCCAGCATTTTTTTCAACCATTAAAAGCTCCATTCTGTGACTTGCATGTAAAATAGCAGCAGCAGCATAGTGCAACACCTCTTTCTGAAAAGGATCTCAGAATATCAGAAAGCTTATTTTTCTCAAAAAATTTAGCTTGTATCACTACTTGCCTGGGAGTTGGATAGGGCTTTGACAACATTCAAATCAGATCCTGAGCAAAAGGTGTTTCCTGCACCGTAGATAATAAGGCCTTTGCCATCTTTCCAGTTTTCCAGTTCTGTTACCCTCTCCTGAAGTTCCAGCATCATAGTACCTGTCACAAGAGGGGAGAAGCAAAATGTTTAACAGGAAATTATTATCACCATTTTGGTTTATGTTACATTTTTTCCACCATCAAAACCAAGTTATTGTTAATAAGTGATGGGCTTATAAACACAAGGGAAAGCACACAAGCACTGACATATATATTTTTTTCAAGGATGTACTTCCCAAAATTCTGAAAGACATATGAACTTATATGTATCCATCTATAACTGTCCAGGTAGTCATTTTGTTGTTACTGCCATTTCACTCTGCCCAAAGAACTGGCAGAGTACAGAAAAGAATCATGTGTAAGGTGGGCTCAAGTTACAACCAGTCCTAAAAAATGGCTAAGGAACAAATTATATTGGAGGCCAAAGACATTTAGAAGTATCCATCTGTAAGAAAATAAAGATATATTTGAAAATAGGTGCAAAGCGTCTTTAATCTTTTAAAAAGAAAAAAAAAAAAAGAGATCTTTCTAAAACATCTTTTGATTCCCTCTTGTACCTTTCTAGAAAGCCTCTCTTTATAAAGTATATCATAGGGTCCAAATACACGGATTGTACAGTACTAGCTTTTTATTTCTAGCTTAAACATAATATTTTTGTATGTTCACTTAAGTACCCTTTCTGACATGGAACTTTACAGATTCCTGTTTCTAGCTCATCCTAGACTGTAGCATATTCCACACCAACTGAGCTTACCCAGCATTCACTTCAAGCTGTTCCTCTTTGAATGCCTATGACTCTATTCAGTTAACCTACAGTTAAGAGGAAACATTTTTAGAAACTAATTTCAGAAACAGGCTACATACAGATGACACTTTCAGCTTTACACTCTCTTGACAAGAATTTAAATGGACAGGACTACTTTCTTCAGACAGAAGCATACTTCAGATTAGTACCCTGAAGGGCTCTTTCCTTTTCTGCCAGGAGTGTTGTGTTTCTGACCCTATGCCTGCATGCACAGAAGTCAACCTGTTCTGAAATTCCCTGTTAGCAGCCATTCTCACGTGGGAGATTTCTTTTTTTTCCTTTGTGTTTGTTTTCCTTACAGTTCTTTATGAAGAAAGCTTCCCAGCACCAGGTCAAGAGTAAATGTTCAGTCAAGCATTTCCACCTTAAGCTTGGTCTCAGCCACTAAAATAGCATATTCTAACAAAGTTCCTGAGGAAGGCAACAATTAAGTGGATATCACATATTACATACCAGGATGACATTGGTTTGTTTTTTTTTTCCCCACTGTCAGGTCCAGACTATGATCCTCTAAAAAATCCCAGCACTTTAACCTGTTCCTTTTCCTCCTGTATTTATAATTTGGACATGGTTTTTGTGTGATCATTTTAAATTCCATTCCTCTGTTCCAAATAATAATCTTCTTGCAAGCAAGCTCTTCTAATCTGTAGTCATCTAACAATTTCAGCACTTCACCTTCTATTTCATCATCCAAGCCATGAATGAAAATACTGAGCAGAACTAGACCTAGATAAGATTTTTGTGGGTCTGCAATTGATGTGCTTTCCCAGCCTGACAGTATACTCAACAGTGACTTTTCTGCATATGCCACTGTTTAAAAAGGTGTGCAGGAACCCTATGGATTGCATATTTCCCAAGTTTTCTTACAAGAAAGGTATTTGAGCTGGCACCCAAGATTTGCCGAAATCAAGATACAGCGCAGCCACTGTCGGTGATGCTTTTAACAGTCAAAGCAGTGAGGTACTGAAGAGTCTTTCCACAGAGTATTATGAACCAAAAATCTAGTCAACTCAAAAATGGAGTTTACAAAGAGGTACCATATGAGGCAGTTACATGCAACAGCAGGGGACAAAAGAACCTGTCCCACCCTCCTGGGAGAGGATCCCTTCCATTACAGACAATGCTGAACTATTATTTTGCCAATAGATACAGTCCATCATGTCTGATGTAATGAGGAGGACACAGTACTAAAGCAAATCCTCATTCTGACAGTCTTGGTCCTTCAGTATTTAATACCAGTAAGTTTGTGCAGCACTAAACCTACTTGGAAAGATAATTTGTTGCATCTTAACTATAATCTGAGAATAAATGTGTTAAAGTCAAGTCTAGAAAATAAAATATCACCATTATTACCTAATTCCTGCTGGCTAGCTTCCTTCTTTTTTTAATTAAGTTCAACTTTAGTTCAGCAAAAGGCTGGGCTGCTGAAATTGGTTCCACCAGGCTTAAACTGACCTGATTAGCATTTGTTTCCAAAGAGACCATTTCAAACAGGTGGCTATCAGACTCTAATTAAGAAGAGAAAAAAGGCATAACAACAAGGCATAACAACCTCCACATTGCCCATTAGCAATTTGCCAACAATTTTGTTCTGCTTTTGGTTCTGTGAGTTGCTCAAGCTTAGAATAAACATAATTCCTTCGAGATAAAAAGCTGCTCTGTAAAGTAAATGCCTGGCAAATAGGATTTCTCTCAACAGTTTAATGATGTTTTGCAGCTTTCTAAAGGAAGCATACATTTATATATACATTCACATCTGCCACTATCCAGAAGCTTTGAAACACAGAATTAACAGAACAGAATTTATTTGAGTGGGGTAATCTACAGGCTCTGGCTGATGAAGGTCTGCTGGGGCAATTCAGGGGTTGCACATCCCATCATTTTTCATACTTCCACCACAGTGGCCAAGTGGCCAGCATGATTTTGTGTCTACTCTCCCTCCTGTAGCAACGAAAGTCTCTAGCAAAGGCACATTTTAGAAAGAAGCAGTAATCTCTTGAACTGCCATAGCAAGATTTTTCACAGCAAATTTTTGTGTCTATTACCTAACAAAATGGAGTACTGCTCTCTACACACTACTGTAAAACAGAACTGCCTGATCCCATGGTTCATTTGCTATATGCTAATCAGGGTCTGCACTAGAGAAAGAATTATTAATTTCCTCACAGCTTTTTATAGCTCTTCTTTGTTACCAGAGCATCTAATTCACATACACCAATATGTTAGTTTCACAGCAGTCCTATAAGGAGAAATGAAATTATTTTACAGACCTCTAACTAAGATATAGAAAAAATATTTGCTAACTTGGGTACCCAACATGAGATGTACAATATGATTTCAGTACATTAACATTATATAGCCCTTCATATGGTTAAAGCACAGGTACCAGCGGCCTAAATAGCAGCGGTAACTGCTCAGCACTTCAACAAATTAGTTGAGCTCCTTCTGCCAAGCACTTAGAAAACAGAGAACATAGTTGTAATTTTCTATGGAAGTTTAGTTTAAGCAAGCTGACTTGTGTTACATTTGATCTGAATAACACACTGGGCTTCCACAACAAAAGAAGCTAAGAGCACACAGTCTAAAGGCTGCACATTGCACAGCTCTGTTTCGACTGAAAAATAAAACCCAATGTGTTAGAAGTAACAACAATGTAACTATGATTGCACAACATCATGCATGCTGACCGGGAGGCCTGCAGAAAGAGAATCCCCATGCTAACATCTTCTAGCTATAACTTCTCAAGTTAGATAATGATTTTATACACAAGCTTTTACAGGGAAACAAGAGAAAAGGTAGACACATCTAGATGCATTGACACTCATTCTGTTGTTCTCTTAGGTTTTCTTCCTTTCAGCTAACAATCATTAGCAGAAGTAGACTGGCATTCTTCATGTAAACAGCTCTATGTTTTGCTAGTGGGTTGCAAACATACTTGCTGACAGCAAAGGAACTGTGAGAACTGGGCAGGAAAATAAAACAGGAAAAAAAAAAGTAATTAACAAAATGACACAAATTATCCTTTTCAAAATATTAAGAGATAAGGGCATTCTTCCAGTAAGGCTTATGCACAGCTCCAGCTCAGGTAGATGCAGACTATGAACCTGTGCACTTACATCTGAAGAGAATGGCATAAATTTGAATACTCTAGACAGTTAAGGAGAGATGGCAAATACCTTGGAGGTCAAGATCCTCTCATAATACAAGATTAATAAAATAGGGCACTTGGTTTTGATAGTTAAGTATTGTCCAGTATAAAATCATATTAAATATGATCTCAGCAGCTGAGAATAGCCAGCTCATCTGATCTTAATTAACTAGTTACGGGTATTTTGGACATAAAACAAATGAAGAAGAGATGGAAACCAGTCTGAGCAAGTGGAAAAGACCAAATTACAGAAGCTGAAGTTTACAGGGAAGGCTTTAGGTAAAGAACAAAAAAGTAAAGCCACCCTTTCTACAACACCTACAAAACAAAGATGGCATCTTCTCACCCCCTTAAAAATACCCTTGTACGTTCCCAGAGCAGTAGCAACAGAATGAGATACAAGAAAGGGCACAGTAGCAGAATTGTACTGACTGAAAAAAAATGTTCTACCAGACTGTCCCTGTATTGTTGAGAATTTCTTATATTCATATGGCAAAGCTACTATGCAGAACAGTGGGCATTTTCTGCACATCCGGATAAAACTTAAACACTTCTTCTTTCAGTTAAGGAATAGTAACGCACAGCTTTTCATTTTGTTTAGGCAAAATGCTAAAATGGGTAACTGAAAGATAAAAAAAAAAAAACAGACCAAACCAGCAACCCCATTAACTATTTAATACCTGTAAATGCATTCATTAGCTTCGGGTTGTTCAAAGTAAGTATTCCAATGCCATTGTCTTCTTTGGTAAGATTGATGGATCCACCAGCAAACTGCTGAAGTTTCTTCTTTATCAGTTCTTCCTGATAGCCATGAGTCTGGCTATACACTGACATCCTTCTCTGCTGGAGTATCCTTTCTTTTGTAGTTTGAAGTAAATTCTTCCACATAAAAATGACCATTTCTGGAAACAAGGAGGGGTTAAATATTTGAAATCCACCTCAGTCCTCTGACAGAGAGGGAAGCAGGACAGCAGAAGTTAAAGGTGATGAAATCATAGAAGCCTACACAAATCACTGCAGACTGTATTTGCAAAATTCTTAGTTTGAATTACTCCACAAAATTAACAGAAGATTTACGAAGTGATTTTATTAGTTTAGTCAGAAATTAGCATCTTTTAAAATATTTTCTCGTAAAAATTATTTAATTATATTATTTAAAATACTTTATTGTAAAAATTACCCAAAAGTATTTGTGTGCAGAACTCAAAAGGCTCAAGAACTGTAGTAAAATTCTTATGTATTCCATTAGACCGACTTTGTACTAATCTTCCAAAAACTCTCTCACCCCCCACACACAAAAAAAAAAAAAAAACCCAAACCACCCAAACTTCCAAACTCACACCTATGTTGGAGGAATAATTATATCAAAACCTCTAGTTTTCAGGATCTGGATCTCCTGTTTCTCAGTTAGCAACTATTACAGAAAAACCTTCCTGAGAGAAATACTTGAGGAACACACAAATTAAGAACTGAAGACCATTCTTACACTGAGGTCCATTCCCTGTCACCTAATTCCATTAACACGTTTATCACACTCCGTCTTAAACCTAGTTAGTCTGAATAGCCCTGGTAGCTGTATGCTTTTCCGAGTCATTTCAGTAGCACTTTGAAGTGGCCTTTCTTGGACACAGAGCACCAGAACCTGTGCAGTACTTCAAGGGAGGAAAAGCATACAACAGTATTATATATATATAGCATCACACCCGTCTTTTATATAAGTACATAATAGTGGTGAACTATTTCTATGTACCAGTACAGCCATGGCTTATTCCTCTGCTATTTCCACTCTACATTGTAGAGTGTATTAGCAAAAAAACACAGAAGTCATCAAATATTATTCTTGATCTGTGGCTCAGCCTTATTTTATTTACTTTGGAAAGAGGTGTATTAAAGAAAGTAGCTTACAAGTGATTTGAAAGAAATGGGGTAAAGCCTGAACTAGAGATAGCTGGTCTGAAAAAGAAGTAATCCTAGAAGCCTCTTGGAGTGGGAATCAAAATCCCCACAGGACATGGAAAGAGTTTTTTTTTATATATAAATCTTGTGATTTGCTAGACTAGTCCTAGCTTTGCCCCAGCCACCTTTTTAATGGATACAGCAGACCAGAAGATATGGTAGATGTTAATTTTTTTTTTCTTGAGAACTGGGAAAGGACCACTTTTACTTCACACCTGTATTTGGTAGAAACAAGACTCTTTAAAAATTGGCAAGAAGCTCGTGGAAAGTTTTCCCAAGGTGAACCCAGAACACAAACATATTCAGTGAGACAAAATTTAGTGACAACTATATTTTATGCTATGTTCAGGGCATCCTGACTTAGAAATCTTAAAACAATTATTATATACACATGAACAAGCGCACACACACATGAAAAAAAAACCACATACAATTAGTTCATAATGAAAGAAGTGAACAAACCTTTCAGGTGAACACTTATCTGTCCCTGGCTGTACCATCCTACACTAAAGTGGAAAATGCTTCTGTCGGGGCAGGTATAATCCTCATTGAAATGTAGCAGGAGTTTACACAGCAACCACATTCTGGGATGCGGATGAGTACACATTGCACCAGCTGATTTCAAAGAACCATCTATGCCAGTAGATTCATACCTGTCCCGCCACTTTGCATCCACCAGCATGACTGCACAAGTTCAACAAAAAGAAACTAGTAAGGCCTATATGAATCTATGCATTATAAAGTCATATACACTGGAATAGGTAAAAGGATCAATTTTTACCATCTGCTCAGATACTTTGAAGGGTCTTCTGAGTTCCTTACTAAATTCAAGGTTTTAATCAGTCTGAATCAACTTTTCTACTCTAAAGTGTAAATTAATACAACTAATTAAAATTTAATCATGTTAAAATCTAATTGAATACAAGATTCATTGCTTTGTAAAGAATATCAGCCCAACACTCACAACCTATGCACATTCTAATATTGTCTGCAACACTTCAGCCATCACCTTTCAGAGCTTTTAAAATCACTTATCTTGGTAAATTTTTTTTTAAGAGTGAAAACAGGTTTCCAGAGTGCATTTCTCAGCTAAATGATTCTTTTTATATTCAGGCTCTCAGAAGAGAAACTGCTTTCCATCTTCTCTAAACCTCAGTAGTCATTCCCTAATACACATTCATGCAATAAAACTGTGCAAAGCATAGCTTGAACAATTAACTTCCAAGTTTTAATGAATACAAAGCCTCCACAGTCCTTATAGACAGACAGACTGGATTTAATTCTCTAGGAAGGCACAACGATTGGCTTGAAAACCAAGGGAGGGGGCGGAAAGTCTGTTCTGTTAACCTCCTTGCCAAATTATACTCATTTGATCACCTTTATAATACCTAGATTTCCCATGTCAAAAAAAAAATAAATAAAAAAAGAAAATAAAAATGTACAGAGCAAACCAAACTTAAGATATGAAAATTTTATTCCACTGAAAAAAAGTGTCTGTCATTTTCAGCTGCGTGGTTATATGCATTAACAGCTCTTTAATATTATCACTATGGTAATAAAGAGCAGCAGCAACTGCAGGATTAGAAAACAAATTGGACACCACTGCCTGCTGATCATGACTCATGATTAATGACTCATGCAAAGTATTATCATTGAATTATTTTCTTAAACCCATCTCTTACAGTACCAGTCAGTACCCAGTACATTTTAAAATAAAACCAAGAATTTAAACAGCTCAGTCAGAGGAAGTTAACCACTAGGGAAAGCATGATATTTTTGCTACAGCTCTCACAAACTAAAGGGATTTCTACTGATCTCTGGCAACCAACATCCTAAATTCTAATCAGTATGGAGCACTCACAATCCATAGCATGACTGAGACTGACGTTTTGTACTGTAAGTGAAAGCAGTGCAAGAGAGGACTGTTGCAGTAACCCACACAATCTTGTAGGATATGCTAAGAGATATTTATTACACTAAAGCTTTCAGATTTTCACTTTTAACATAATGATGTCTATTTAGATACACTTACAGAAATTAAGTTTTAGTCTAATTTTAAAAAGTCAGACATGCTATACCTGTTATCATCTGTATCACAGACAGTTTATGCACAGTTTTTATAGTGAAAAACAAAATCAGCATAGGAATAGCTTTGGAATAACAAACACTGTGGGCAATTAACATCTTTCAAATGTTTTCAGTGCTAAAGCTTTACATGTCACTGGTGACAACCAAGAGATAGCTGATAGTATGGACACCAATAGCCTTCCATTCTGCAATTATTGTACTTCTTACATAAAACAAAAGTTTAAATCCCATTTGGCACTCAAGTGATTTTATAACACCCATGCCTGTGGGCTAGCAGACTGTGAATTAACATGAGCACGTATCACATGTCAACACTTCAGTTAATAGGAACACATATCACATGTCAACACTTCAGTATCAAAGGAATGACACACATTATTCAAGAGTAATATATGTATTGACATGCACTCACACACAATATATGTATTTTTGTGTATGTATATGTATCAGTCCTTCCGAAAGCCTCTGGTGACTGCTGTTAAACTTCACCTCTCACAATGTTAATAAAATAATAATTATTATAGTCTTATTAATAATATTAATTTATAATAATTAATATTTATTCTTATTAGGGATAACAACAGCAGCAATATTTCCTGAGCAGATTCTTTGAAAAACTATTAAGCCTCAGCTCTTGAACATGGGTATTTCCTCTTGTCATTCACCACTACTTTGTTGCAACCCCAGCTTTTACTCTTAAAACACACTGTATCAAACAGCAACACCAGCAGTGTTGCCAGTTGCAACTAGGAGAAAAACATTAAGATAGCCGGCCAGAGCAAAGTGTAAGGAATGCAGGTTGCCAACTTCCTGGATGGGTAGAAGAACAAAGACAAACCCGAGAACTGGACACTTGGTGCCCAAATGAGCATTTGAGCTGCATGCACAAACAAGAAATGCTGCACGACAGAGCAGCTACACAGAAATAATCAGCAAGTTAAAATATATGAGCAGCGAAAATTCCAACTCAAAGACAGGGCCTGAATTACTGACACCAGTGAGGAGAAAAAGAAAATGGGGACAAAAGATGCAGGTATGTGCTTTCAATACATCAGGAAAATAAGAGTACCCTTTCACACATGACAGGAAGTGAAAGGTGTGATGTGCAGATTGTGAGTCACCAGCACACACAAAAAATAGATCAACTGAATTACTGGGTTTGGATTAAGGTATGCTGAGATAAAGTGTAGCAGAAATAAAGGGATCCAACATACTAAATCCACAAAAGAAATCTCAGGAAGCAGAAAAATAATGAAATGACATAACCACAACAAAAAAAAAAAGCAATTAGAAAGGCATTTCTGTGACACTGGCAAAGGCATCAAGGGCAGCTGATGACTCAAGAAGCACAAGAGAACTTGATCTGATAAAGACCTCCAGCAGCTGCAACTCCAGTGACAAGCACAAAATTGTGAAACAGGCTATGGAGAAAGGGATAGAAGACATGAACCGAAGATGATGATTCACAGTTCAGATCTGTGTGGGTATCCTAGCAGTCACTGTGGGAGGCATTCATCTGTACTAGAAAGCAGTGACAGTCACTGTGACTTCATCAGGTTCCTGCAGTGACTGACTAATAAATGGGAAGCAAGTGGTGACCCAGTGCAGAGGACTGGCACTACTGACCCTGTAACATGAAAACAAGTGAAAGGGCAGTGAAGGAGAAATACAACTAAAACATGAAAATAGTACATCTATACACACACACACAAAAAAAAAAAAAAAAAAATTGAAAATTAGTGAAAACCATTAACACCAACTGACTGGAACCTGGGAAAGTGGGCTTGTGGATGATGGGGAGAGGAGGAATAAACGCCAGTGTTCAACATAGAAAGAATTCAGAAACAGGAAGATCAAAGGGGACTGGCCTGGATGCAAATCAAAAGTACAGATCTCATAGGGAAGAGGAGTCACTGGACCCTGTCTTCAGACACAAGAAAGGTGTAGGAGGGAGGCCTCAGCTGCAGGGTTCCTCTCCAGCACTGGCTGAACAGGCTGCTTGTCACCACTCCTCACCTGAAGGTTTCAGAACCCTCCACCTACCTCATCTGCTTATGCATCTCTTTTCTTCCCTTCAGTTACTTGTGGCTTAGGTTGACTTAAACATCTTATCTGACAGGTTCTTCCCACTCTTATAATTACCAGCTGAAGCAATATAAGGGCAATCACCTCTCCAGCTGGCTTTCCTTCATTTGGAAGAAAGCAGTGAGCAGATCTTAAGCATGATGAGGGATCATCAGCATAAAACCTGCTGACAAAAGGTAACTTACAAATACAGAAACTAATCAAAGCTTGGAAAATTCTGCCTCCTCCAGGCAGAAAATGCACATCCTCTATGGCATGACTACACAAAGCAGGAACTTGTACCGAGTTCAAGAGGAGCTGCCTCAGGCTCATGCCTTTCTCAAGATTCTGTGGCTTTCAAACTTCTGAATCCTGTTCAAATTTTTAGTACGTTGTTTCTGGGACCTGCACTGGGGAAAAATTAAGTAGGATCAATAGTCCTTCTAGTTCAGCATTAAGATACTTAAAGAACTTTGTAACTAATCTAAAAACAGGTTTTAGAAGTAGCTGGTATTATATGGGGCAGGTTTTTAGCCTCTGTATTTCTGTTGAGAACAAAAAGGTTGGGCCTCCTATTTTCTCTATGTCATCATTAGAAACAATGGTTACCTGTCCAGATGCCGAGAGAACAAGAAGTGAGAAGATATCCAAATTGACTAATTGAAATGGCTTCAAATCATGCACATGTGAAATAAAAATAATGTAAAAAAACCTTTTAACATTGTAAGTAAAAAAATCTCTCATCTGCAGTTCCAGTTTTAAGCTGGCTTACACTTTACATCTCTTTTCTGCTTTTCTCTTTCTCTCTTTTTCTCCTTCGTTTTTCTCCTCATTTCTGAGCATGTCAATTCTAGGGATAGCAAGCTATGCGTTTTCCAAATTATTTATTCTTTGTTAAGTTTTGTATCTTTTAATGGTCCCTGCAGGCTAAGGTTAAGATGTGAGTTGTTTCTCTGTTCCCAACCAAATATGTTCTCTTTTAAACACATTTTAATTATGTTGAAGACCTAGTGAAAGCATCACACAGAAACATACCCAAGTCTAGTGAAAAATAATAGTATTCAAGTATGTAAAACAGCTGACAAAGGAAGTCTTTCCATAAATATATGACACCACCTTTGATTGTGGTTACATGGTGAGTACAAGATCTCGAGTTTCTTGAGTTTCACAGCAGAGGGTGAGAGCAAGAATCTGTTAACTTCTGCAAGAAGCACATGGGCCCTTTATTTTTTAATGCTTTGATCTAAAGAGGTTCTCTGCCTCTGTCAGCAAAGGGTCCTCTGTAACAGTGACAGAAAACACTTTCACATAAAGTTCACTGCCCGCTAGGTGTATTTCAGACACCTTTAAAACGAACCGATGTGCTACTTCACAGGAATGGAAACTACCACAGCCAACTCCCCATTTGCTTTTTAGTCACCAAATCCCCGAAATCATAAGGATCAATTCATGCCAGATGTAATCGCAAATACTGATGCTTTCCCAAGGATTGATTTGCCTTGAAGACTGTAAAAGTTCTGTAGTTGAGCAGTGCTCTGAATTCCTTTCAGTACCCTTTTACTACTGTTCTCCTTACCAGCACCAGTAAATGCTCCTGATGAAAGCATCAACGAAACTGCATTCTGGTAACAGAACTGGCCATGTGATTCTCAGGAGTATACCTCCTGCTCCCCTGTACAGCACTGGCAACTAACAGAAGCACACCATGTCAGCACGTCACTTGATTCTCTGTTCTACACACTACATTTCAGGAAACAAAGGCATCCTGCACAGTGTCACTTTGGGAATAACGCAAAAACTTGAGGGGAAGAGGGGGTGAAAATCCTGTCAGTATTTAAAGGATGGCTACAAAGAACATGAAGACTCCCTTTTTACAAGGAGTCATACGGAAAAGATACGGGGTAACAGGCACAAGTTACTCCTGGGGAGATTCTGACTGGACGCCAAAGGAAAATTTTGCGCAATGAGAACAGTCAGCCATTGGAATAATCTCCCTAGGGAAGTGGTGGATTCCCCAACACTGGACATGTTTAAGACTCAACTGGACAAGGTGCTAGGACATGTACTCTAGGTCATGCTCTGCCTATAAAGGTTGGACCAGATGATCCTTGAGGTTCCTTCCAACCTGGTGTTCTGTGATTCCCCAGCAGAGGCTTCTTGCTGCTGACCTTGTGCAATGCCAAAATCATGAGAAGTACACTGCAACACCTGGTCTTACCTAGGCAAGCATTTCTGGCATGGCCTGTTAAAAACAAACAAACAAATAAATATATACACACACATATACATATCAACCAGCATGGATGGGCTCCACAGTGAGAAGGGCCCAAGGCAGGGATAAGTGGCTGGTCTCAGGGCTGAAGCCGAGCAAGTGACGAGAGGTAGCAGCGCCTAACATTTTCAGGCAGAAGCAGCACCGACGAGACCGCCCCGCCTCCGACCCAGGCACCCAGCGGCACCGAAGGGTCCGCGCCTCACCACGCCTCCCTCCCGTCCGCCCACTTCTTGGCCAAATCCTGCTTCTCCTCTTCCCCACTGCTAGCCCGAGGCCCTGTAGAGGATCCGAGCCACCTCAGCAACCCGCTCGACACAGACCCTCGTCCCTTCGCCCTGCGGTCCGGCGGGCCGCCAGGGGCAGTCCCCGAGCGCCACAGGCCCCCAGCTGGCCGGAGGCAAGCAGAAACCCACGGCTAGGCACTGACCTGGCCCCACTATTCCCCTTCCCGGCGCTGGGCGGGGACCGGCGGGCGGTGCAGCGGGGAAAGCAGCCCTTCCGGGAACTGCCGCCGCGCCGGCCGGGCCGGGGTGCCGGGATCCTTCTCAGCGCCGGGGCAGGAAGGGGCGAGGCCTCTGAGGCGGGCCTGCAGCTCACCTGCCCTGGGGAGCAGCCGGTGCCGAGGGAGGCCCGTGGGAAGCAAAGGAGATTAAACTGAGCCTCTGCGAGCATCAGGCAGACTCGGGGCCCGCAGCTGAGCGGCCTGAGCTGTGGTGCCTTCTGCTCCATGCCACATCTACTTGTGACCTCTGGGACTGAAAATGCAGCCTAAATTTAAAGCAGCTTTGCAGCAGAAGATGCAGATGCATGCTAGCTTCCCTGGTTGTTAAATAGCACACAAGCAGTTCAATATTATTTTTGGTTTCCTGAACCTGCAGCCTGCATTGCTAAAAAAAAAAGCCCAGTATTTCTATTCAAGCTAGTGTAATTAAAGACAGTTATTTGTCCAGCATCCCAGAAGAATGTCCACACGTAGCTCAGGCTGGGCTATGCACCTCTGCCAGGGCAATACAGCCTAGAGTGAAGTACATGCGCGCTAACCTCCAGCCCCGTTTGCTTTCCGTGATGACGCTGTCAGGAGAAGCATTAATGCCCTACCTATGCTTCCGTATTGAGAGACTCGGGCTCCCCAGATTCACTTTGAAGCAAGGAGGTACAAAAGTACAAAATGTAATCAGTTCTAAGTAACATTAAGTTTGATGGCTTTGTAATGGAAAATAACTGCGGTGCTTGAAGGTAGTTGACATAGTTTCAGGACCTCAGTACAAAAGGTGTGAGAAAAGCAGAATAGAAGGACAGGACCTGGGGATGGGGAGTATCTGGGACTAGCAGATGCCCAGGGTGGGCACAGATAAACTAACTGATAAGTAAAAGGACAGGATGATTGCTATGCTTGGAGTGTTAATAAACCCATTAAACTGGTGTAAGCATCTGCTAGGGAGTATCCCGGACTAGCAGATGTCCGGGATGAGAGCAGTTAAACTAACTGATAAGTAGAAGGCCAGGATGATTGCTATGTCTGTAATGTTAATTAAGCTTGTTGGGAAAAGTAAAAGACCTTCAAAGACCACCACATTTTTATATGCATGCCGGAAACGTTTTGGAAAATGATGTAATATGCTCAGTGACCATATAAGAATGACCTGTATAGCAATTCGGGGACACACGTTAGGAGGAGCTATCCCCGTGTCTCCCGGCGCCGCAATAAAGAATACCTGCTTGTCAACTTGAAACTCTGCTGGCAAGTTTGTTCCTGGAGTTTTCTCCGAATCAATTTACATCTGTTTTCCCTGTCAGCCCAAGTGTAAGTCCTTACTAGCAGACGTGCTCCCACATACTCCCTCTCCAGTGTGTGCCAATCTCTTGCACACACACTGGACTGAAGCACTGAGCCAGCTGCAAACTACCCCAGCGTCACAAGGGAGTAATCCTTAGCTGCAATTTTATGTAAACGTATAGCTGGCTTAAAACGTCACCATCGCACAGAACCCTGCCGTCTCTACCCTTCTCCTGGCAATTGGTTTCCCTCCTTGGTAGAACATATGCCACCACACCAGGTGCCAGATAGAGGGAAATAAAATTCTTGTTTCAATGCAGATCACTTGCGTATTCAAAGCAATATGCAAATATAAGCCAGTCTTTATTACTGTGTCCTTCTTAATACATATACATAAGATAACTCAGTTTTAGGTATTTGTAGCATGGCTGAAAGATGTATCTGGAAATATATCTTCCCCACCTTTATTAAAGCTGTTTTTCAACCCAACTGTCAATACAAATATCCTGAAGTTGGTCTCGTTGATTAAACATTATGATTGAACATGTAGAAGAGTTCAACTAATCATATGTTTAGAAAAACAAAATCTTTGCACTCTGAATAAATATTTTCAGTTTTGTATTGTTAATCCTGTAAGAATATTACATATTATAGTCCCACGTGGCATTATCTTCATGCAACAGAAGGATTTATTCCCTTATAACAACACCCTGGTGTAAACAGAAATATTACCATAGGTAGGCTTGCCTCATGTTTTTCTTCTTGTGTTGACAAAGGAGAGATGTTTTTCCAGTAGGATTCATCCTTGCATTTGTTTCTGGAAAACCTCAGTACTGAGTTAGAAATCTGTGTGAGTGAAACAGCTCTCAGCAGATCCTGCTCCAAGGCCTCCTCCGCTTTTGGAGCTGAGCAATGCCCAGACACATGCCAGCAATGCCTGAAGCAGAGGGTGGTTTTTTAGGTAACACATTGCCACCTAGCAGTACTTAACAGAAGCAACACAAACCTGACCTACAGTTCCATAAACAGTTTGCCTCACTTTTGCTTTTATTGCATTGTGTCATATGCAATGTGATGATTAGAAATAGGGTATGCTCAGAATGCAAAATGGGGTCTGTAGCAAAATGAGCAGATGAATTGGTTCCTGGTTGAAAACAGACACTAAAGACTTCTTACGTATTGTAACTTCCAGCAGGATGATGACACTACTTCCTGCATCTTTGGCTGTACAATAAGAAAAAAAAACCAAACAAAAAAACAAACACCCCAAAACCAACAAAACAACCCACAATCCCACAAAGTTTCTTGTCCTTATTAATACAAATAATCCCACTTATTTCAATAACACTTTCTCCTTGCATTGCTAAAGCAGTTCTGCCCTAGGAGAGTCAGGTCACCACCTGAATTATTTAGCACATTCCCATTCTCTATCTGTGACCCAGAAGCTGACGGCGGTATACTGGCTGAAAGAGCAACACTTCACTCTTGGATCCAAAGCTGCCAGACTGAAATATTGAGTTCTGATAGACGCAGAGCTCCCTGGCTCTATTTTTACAAACTCCTTTCAGAGGCATGGAACAAACCGATGACAGGTCCAGGCTTAAATCTCAGGGATTATTGGATACTAACCAACACATAACCCCACAGTCAGTTCATAAAAAGTCCCTTGACTGTGATTTTTTGGAGGCAAATATAATCAGCCCTTTGTGGAAATGTGACAGGTTAAAGGATGGCCTAATGCATACTCCAAAGACTAGATGTACAGAAAAAGATGCAGATACCAGCATTCTATTTCTAAATTTCTGAAATCTTTCTAAAATCTAGATTTCTGGTTACAAAATCATGATATTCTGTTTTTCCTGATAGGCTAGCCCTGGAGGCTCCCAAACCCCATCAGTGCCTGGCAGCTTTAATTCGTGGGAAGAGACAATTTATGTAAGGCTGACTAACAAGACTGCCACCCCAGTTGTCTCTCCTGTCCCCACTGCAGATATGTGAAATACCCCTGAGCTGCTTCAGCTTTCTAAATGCAGCCCTGCATGCCAAGTTAAATTTGGTGTGATTTCATTAGGCAGGAGCTGGCTGGGGACAGGGTATTCACTGTGTGTACCTCAGGACTGCAACCTCATCAGGCATTCTTCTTCCCATCCACCTCCTGAATCAAAGCTACCAGCACATGGGACTGGGGTTATTTCCCGCACAATATTTGGCCTTTAGAAATGTCCACAGAGGGCTCAGCTATTCCCAGGTAGCTCATACCCATCTTACCATGATATGTTTATTTTATGTTCTCTGTGTTGGGCCTGGAGAGAACCAGCAGAGCTGACCCTGGGCTCCACTAAGACATGGCTGGAAGAAATATGCACCTCTGTAGCCCAGCATAGGAAGTGGTGTGTCATCCGGGCAGGGTAAATGCTCTTTTCTATCCAAGCAAAGCAGCTAGTTACTATGGGGAAGGTGGTCAGGTCATCAGGCTGCAGTATATGCTGGAAAAGGTGAGGGGAAGGAGCCCAGGCTCCCATGCCAAAAGGTGTTTCACTTTGTATAGTATAATGAAGTACTCATCAGGCTGGAGAGCAGGAAAGAGGTTCGGCATTGCCACACTACCAAAGCTGGGTGTTTGATCACGCTCTCAGTGACCCAGCAAATACTGCTGTACTTAAACATTAATAGCTACTTGATTATTGCATGCCATATAGAACAGTTTGAATAGGTAGGGTAAAGCATGTTCTTTATTTGTAAAGTCCTCTGGTTACAGCTCACCTCTGGAAGAGTGGGCTCAGCCCAGCCAAAAGGACCACCAGGCCCATGCCACATGCTACCACCTTTCCCTTTAGCAGCACTGTTATTTGTTATTTGATGAATTTTCTGGAAGGAAATGTAGACAGTACGAAAATATTCTCATGTGCGATTTACCTTCCTACACAAGATAAGATTTGATTTCACAAGACTGCTCTATTTACAGTACAGCTTAAAATACCAGCTCATCTCCACTGTGGGGTAGTGACCCTACACTTCTTCCTGCCCCTTCTTAGGAGTGAGGGCTAAGGGTGACTGCACAGTGAGCCAGTTAAGCTCATTGTATTGAGCTTAAGCACAACTAGTTTGGTTTTGATTCCAGGGCTAAGGAGCTAAAACAGTCTGGCTTGCTACCAGGTGAGCGTCAAGGATGCAAAACAGGGAAAACAAGACGGATAGGAGAAAGGCCATCCCAGTTCACCAGCAGGTTCGGTTGTAGTCTGTTCATGACTCTCCATGGTGGTCAGGGCATTGCCAGTTTGAGGAGAGGGAGTGGGTTAAAAATATGTGGCCCAGGGCAAAGCTGAGAGGTGCATGAGTACCTGCCCCGCTTTTGAAGAGGCAGCCAGTCACTGGGTCTGGCTAATGGTACTGGAAAACTCCACCCTAAATCCCCTTGAAGATCTGGCTGTGTTTCCTCCCTCTTCCTCAGTTGTTTCCACTCTGTGCTGTAAAACTTTCAGGAAAAAAAAGGCATCCTGCCTTTTTTTCAAGAGCATTTGGATCACACAGAAGTAGGCCAGGTGATAATTGCACAGCACATTGTAGTGCTGCTTAAATGTCAGCTGTTAATTAAAGCCTCTCCTGAAAATGGGCCATTAATTAGGGCAAATGCAGTCATTCTGTATGGGTTCTGACAACCAGTGAGTAAAAGCATCTTTTCAACAACGGCATTGGAATTATTCTTTTTTATTTGTCTGAGGTGTGTTTACTATTGAAACAAAAACAACTAAAAAAAAAAAAATAACTCTCTGAACTTACTGTTCTTTCTTTCAAAGAGAGTTTAAAATAAATATTCTGGCACAAGAATATTCATGCACACACAGATTATGGAACATTTCGGTATTAGGTCCAGATGTCTCTAGCAGTTGTATAACATTGGTAGGAATGCTTAAATGCTGTAGATAATAAAATACAGCTCTGACCTGCAAAAACAGCCTGTTGTGGCACTTCAATCATGTCTTCCTGTTCTTAAGAAAATGGCACTGTCTGAATGAATAATGTTACACAGACAGAAAAATATTTGCTAAATTAGGGCCAGAAAGTGAGGCTTGTGTTTCCTTTGAAATATTCCTAAACCACCGTGAATTATTAGGGAGAATCATAACATTGATAAAAGATCTAAGTGTTCCAGACTAAAGATATATATATATATATATATACATATGAGCCTTGCAGCTTAACCATCTTGCTTTCTTCCTCTTTGGCCTGGATTCAGCAAAGCAATTAAGCCCCTAAATACTCCCATTGATTTTGGTGTCACATAAGCAGTTGGCTGAACCAGGTCCACTCTGCCTGCCAAACCACATTCCTTCATAGAATTACAGAATGGTTTGGGTCATAAGGGACCTTAAAGATCACCCGGTTCCAATCCACCTGCCATGGGCAGGGTCACCTTTAGCTAGACCATGTTGCTCAAAGCCCCATCCAACCTGTCCTTGAGCACTACCAGGGACGGGGCAGCCACAGCTGCTCTGCTCAACCTGTGCCAGTGCTTCACCACCCTCACAGTAAAGAATTTCTTCCTTATGTCTAATTTAATCTCCCCTCTGTCAGTTTAAAGCCATTCACCCTTGTCCTCTCCTTACTGCCCTTGTAAAAAGTCCCTCTCCAGATTTCTCATAGGCCCCCTTTAGGTACTGGAAGGCTGCTCTAAGGTCTCCCCAGAGTCTTCTTTTCTCCAGGCTGAACAAGCCCAAATCTCTCAGCCTGTCTTCACAGGAGAGGTTCATCTTTGTGCCTCTCCTCTGGACTTGTTTCAACAGGTCCATGTCTTTCTTATGTAGGGGGGGCCCAGAGCTGGATGCAGTACTCCAAGTGGGATCTCATGAGGCTGGAGTATTAGAGGTTGGGGAAGAACAGTTCCAGTTGTTCTCAGTAGCTGTAACATGAAAATATGGTAAATGTTGGCACTGTCATGCCTAGATACCTATGTGGGAGGTCTATCTATGAGAAACTATGCAGAGATCTTGGCTGAAGGTTTCACCAATCACCGCATTTATGGCAAGTTCTTCCTCTACAAAGCAGCCAAATCTCTGCAGCTAAAGCAAAGAAGTCCTCAATTCGGGACTGAGTTTTTGAAATCTGGCCATCAAGGAGAAATTACACCCTGCCTGCCACTCCCTGGCCCCTGTGGTCATGGGTTGCAGAAATGCTAAATCAATGCTGTTTTTTGTCTGCTTATCTGGTAGCACCTCCCCTTTTCATGTGAAGAGTTAATAAATGGATCTGGGTGAAATGGCAAACACTGATGCAATGTGAGCTTTGTTTATAAATAAGAACTGGAATATATTTAGGTTTTTTGGTTTTTTTTTTTTTTCTCTTTAAGGTAGCATTACTCCCTGCTATCAACTGCCTTTTCATCATTTCTCTTCCATCTTTTCTGGCCATCACTATTTTTTTGCTCATAATATTTTTCTAGCTCACACTTTATGGAGAAAGAGGAAATTGTGAGAATTAACTAGTGGCGGGAGCTGGAGAGCATTCCTCTTTGAAAGCAGAAATGGTTTTACTTTTCTAAAGTAGGTGTTATGTAAGTGTGTCACTTCCACAGCTGAAATATTTCAAAAGATGGATAATGAGGTTCTCTTCTGGGCAGGGGCAGAGCAGCCTGCTGAATCCAGTGACCCCAGGTTCACCAGGAGTGCTGGACTTGACTTTACATGGGAAAGCTGGTCAGCTTAGAGTTTATCTTGTGGTAGACCACACAAAGTTAAATCACAAAGTGCATAAAAATACTGTAATGGTAAAAGAGGAAATTAATAAAAAGCAACTTCTGACTGTCACCAGAGATTTCATGGTATTAAAACCTAGATTTTTTTAACTGTATTAAAGAGCTGCTAATGGCTGTGATCATGTCTCTGAAGCAGTTAATTTAGGGATAAATTCATTTATACCTACATGCTAGTGTTTTTTTTAATATTGTAAAATGGTGGGTTTGTGTATGCTTTTGTTTTGCATTGAAAAAATTCTTGAACTTCTACTGCCCTTAAAGCCTTTGAAGATTAACCAGACCTTTCACTTTTCCTCCATTGAAAGCATAGTCTTGTACAGGTCTAATGTTCTAACTCATCACACAATCAAAATTTACTGCTTTTGTGGTTTAATTGAAAGCTAAAACCAAATGCAGAGAAAATTGGAAGGAAAATAAACTTCTTAAGACTCCTGTTGTGTCACTGATGCTTCCTGTGTTGGCTTATTTCCCCCTGTCAACAGATGATAATAATATGGACAAGATGGACAAACAATATGCAAAATCTCAATTCATTGTTTAGGTTTTCTTCAATAAATAATTTCAGCCTAAAATAAGACCTAACATGAGTAACAATGGAATATGCATTTCTGTGAGTTAGCTTATCATTCTTGCCATGTTTTCACTAGCAGTGCAGTCAAACCTTACTTTAGTGAAGATGATCTAGAGAGGTGTACATTGCCAGCTAGCCTGAAGTAACAGAGGTGCAAAATCCCTGGACTATCAAAGTTAACCAGGAGACTGCAGGCTGGAGTCAGTCTGAGAGTAAATTTACATGCTCTGTGTCCCTGAGCAGGGCTTCTCCTGCTTGCATTGGTTGTGCATAATCTGGTTGTACATGCAGACAACTTTATTTCAGGATGATGCTGCGGAGTACATCTGAAAATATAACCAGCCCACCATGACAAGAAATGGCATAAAGAACACTTCATAGATTTTATCATCTCTCTTTACTGTCTTTCAGATACATGTGAATAAAATAGGATTAAAAATATTAACAAAAAGCTTGAATCTTCACAGAATGCTTTTCTGTCTGCTTAAACAACTGATATACCAAGTACAATATACAACCAACATACAAAGTAATATATCAAGAAAACAAATTTTGCAAGCTTTTAACTGCTGAATCGGGTGAATAAATCACAATTAATTATTTAATATATTTATTTTAATACTGCTATAAAGCTGGTGATGAGATACTATGTCACCATTTCCAAAAGTGTTTAGGGTTAGTGTTAGTTTTCTTTCTACACTGGTTAGCCAGGCATTACTGGGTGGCTGAGTCAGTCAGCTAAGAGGGTAGCTGGGCCCCATGTGTGTGTGCATGCATCCTGGTGCAGTGCTGAGTATAGACCTCAGTGCAGTTTCACAGGAAGGCACAGGAGTGACATGAGCTGGCTGCGGAGGATGCTCTGCCCATGGGGTTGGGATGACATCTTTGCTGAGAGCAAAGAACCTGGACAGCCTCATTGATGACGGGGCAAGGGGCACTTCCTGCCTT